>NC_050533.1:14644635-14680599 GCF_002922805.2 Oryzias melastigma
GATGAGTTTCCAGAGCATCTGGAGATCAATTATCCATTCTCGGGAGTCTGTGTTTATTGGGAAAGCAGAAAAAAAAATAAAAACATAATATTATTTGTTTTCTGATTGCACCATTCAGGAGAAGACAAAACGTCCAAATGAATCAGAATGCGGTAATTTTCCAAAACCGCATCATTTGCAGAGACATGAATTCAAAAAGTGATTTTTTTATTTTTAAATAATTAAAACAATTTAATGTTAATGCTATTTATTAATACATTTTGACTCGTTTCCAAGCATGCTGAATATCCTCCTCATCCTCGTTCCCTGCAAAATGCAATAGGAGAGGGAGTAACTGCATCCATGATCCACTGGAATCCTGAATCCTTGCAGCTGATTGGCTGCTGCGGGCTGCCTCTTGTTGGGATGGACCTGTTGGATAAAAGGAGAATTTTCTAAAGGACTATGTGATACAGAGGATGTTGTGCGGGGGACAGTCCAGTTAGACGCTTTTTTTTCAGAAGAAAAACAAACAAACCATAACGTCATGACGGGGAAACAGGGCGCCGCGCTGTCGGAAAGTTTAGAGAAAACCTCTCTGGTCGTGAACGGCGGGAGCCTCCAGCCCAAAAGCAGCAACCCTCCACCCAGATGCACCGGCTTTGGCATCCAGGAGATTCTGGGGCTGAACAAGGAGCCGGCCAGCGCGCCGAGGAGCCCTCTGAGCGCGCTGCCGGCCGGGGCGCACCTGATCGCGGCGCGGTCGGTGCTGGGACCCGCCGGCGTGGGTGTCGGGATGGGATTAATCGGCCCCGCCGGGATTCCGTCGTTCTACAGCCAACCCGCCTTTCTGGAGACGGTGCTGGCGGACGGACACGACATGCGCCTGCAGCCGCACAACAGGTCTGCGAGGCCGCTGGACGCCAGCCAGTCCGTCAGCTCAGGTGATCCACGCATCCAAATACTGCAGCAGAAATCTGTCTGGAGATGAATGTGTTATTATTTCTTTTTTTTTTTAAAATATATTATTTTCTTGTTAATCGGATGTGCGTCTTTTTTAATCCAGATTCCGAAGATTTATCTTCCAGTGAACGGAAACTTTCCAAATCATCAGTAAATCAAAGCAAGAAACGCAAGAAAAGACGCCATCGGTTAGTATGAACGCATTTTAATTTTATATAAAATGGGAACTATAGCATTTTTTATTTGTGTGGATTTTTGGTCAATGTGATCCTTATTCTTAGAGGTTTTCTATTTGTTTGGATTTTTTTCCCTTTATTAAATCGCCTTAAGAAATTTAAGACAGTCTTAAAAAAATAATTAAATTTTTAGTTTAATTGTTTTATTTGATTCATTAAAAGTCTTAATTTATTTACCAAAGAAAGGTAAAAACAAATGCTTATTTTTGGGGGTATTTTTAAAATAATATTTAAAACGTGTAAAATGTTTTATTCTCCTTTCAATATTATTTATCTGAATCTTTCCTTTGCAAATAACCCAACAGAACCATTTTTACATCATACCAACTGGAGGAACTGGAAAAGGCCTTTAACGAAGCGCACTACCCGGATGTTTACGCGCGAGAGATGCTGGCTATGAAAACAGAGCTGCCTGAAGACAGAATACAGGTAAACACACAGCTCATTTATTTAAAATATATTTATAATTTAGAAACAAATTGAGCAAATTCATGTTAAAACATTTAGATATGTTTTTGAAACAGTATTTGGGCATTTAAAAAATAGAATTTTGTTCTGCTTTTTTTTTAAAATATTCGTAATATAAGAAGTTAGATTGTAAAGAATTTAATTTGTAAAAAGGTGGTTATTTTATGGACAAGGTAATCTTCTTTTAATTATTTATGACATAAGAAGACGTACAGGACGTGCTAATGAACCTAAAAAAATATATTTGTTGCACAAAATAAAACGGAAATACTTATGTTTTCTGAAAAAAAAAATACAAAAAAAAGAAAAAAGAAAAAGAAATACACTTTAAACTACATTTTCATTTGTTTTTTTTATTGTTTTTCTATTTAAATCATAATTAGGACTGACCAAAAATTATTTAACTGACTTCTTTTCACTCGTGGAAATTTTCACGGGAGCCATATTTGTCTTTTCTGCACTGCGTCATGTGCGTCCGACTTTTAATTAGCAGTAATAATAAAGGATAGTGATATTTCTCTGAGATCTAAAGCTTTAAAAATCCGTTTTATAAATTTTCTCATAACAGACATATATGCAGCTTCCTCATCTTTCACCTGTCAGGTGATCGTTTTCTAATCACCCGCTGAAACATTTGAAGGAAGGCCACCAGCTCGCTCCTTTACGCACTGATGTCTTTAGAAGGAGATGCTCCAAAGCCTGCGCTCCTCCTCCTCCTCCTCTTCTTGCAGCAGCAGCATCCTCTTCCTCCTCGACAGATAATCTCTCATCAGGCGCAGTTGGATGTGAAACAATTTGTTCTCGGTGAAGGAGCCACTAACGACCTAATCAAGCTATCAAGGCGGAAGGAGATTGCAGTCTGACCCGGACCCATCCATCTGCCGCTGCGCCTTTTAATCTCATCTTCATTATAGGAGCGGCATGATGGCCAGGAATAAATAATACAAGAGGAAATAAAGAAATAACCCGGAGCCAGAATCCCCTCCCAAACAAAATTAACACCCAATTTTCTCATTGAGTGTAATTAGTTAAATCAGAGGAGCTCTGGAGGCTGCTGCTGCTGCCGCTGCAGACGCGGGAGTTCAAATGAAACTACATTGAATTTATTAGCGCGGGTCAATAACGCTGCTCCCCCGGGTCCCGGTAGTTTAATTTCCCGTGATATTTGCCCGCCTGCCCACCATCGATTGGGTCTGAAATTAACTTATTTTTCAATCAGTCTCGGCGTGCCCCAGGGTCGCTCCCCACCTCCGCGCTTTTGCGCACTGGCTTCTTGCGGGGCCACAGTGAATCTAATAGAATAAAAGCTTAAAACGGAAGAAACCTGTATGGAAAAACAGCATAAATGGATGATATGGTTTAGATTTTCTTATTTATGATCTCATTTATAGCTTGTGTGAAGGTGTTTAAACAGTCTGATACCTGCAGAGAGAAGCTGCTGGCACCTTGATTTAAAAACCAACAAGCCCAGCATGGGAGTCAAACAGGTGGATTTTAAAAACATTTTTAACAATTTCAAGAGTATTTTAACCTTCATAACCTGAAAGCTATTTTTTAATGGAGAAGTCAAAAATATCCCCTTATTCCAAATGGACTCTTCCAGAGGACAGAATAATATTCATTTTTTAAGCTAAAGTGCTGGATGTTGGATGAAACAGATTTATTGATCATTTCTGTCACTGCAAGAAAACATTTGCTGAATATGCCCTGATAAAGTCCAAACCCTTTTAGCAGGTGTATCATCTGTTAGACTGTTTTAACCTAATTTAGAGGCAAATTAGTTTAGAAGACTTCTCTGCTCTTATCATCCGAAACCAAAAATGACCAGAAGGGGGTAGATGATGAAGAAAAACAAATCCATTACACAATATAGAAGTGTATTTTTACTACAAAAAAAAAACTGAGTTGGAAAAACATTTTTCAACTTTTTCAGGAGTCCCACTTTTTAAAAATGGTTCTAGTTACTTATTTTCCAGTTTGCTCTTCTTGATTAAGTTCTGTTTTTTGGTTCTCTATAGTTTGGTTGCATTCACACAGTTGAAGATCAGAGTCAGTTTGGGCAAGGAGGGTCAATGTTCTGCCCCCATCAAAAAATCCATAATTCACAAAAAGTGAATAAAGCAAAGCTAAAATAAAATACAAAAATAAGGATGGATAGATAGATAAAACAAGGAAAAAAAAAGATTTGTACTCTCAGCAGAGCATAAACAGTGTCCTGCTTGTGCCTGTCCCAAGTCCGGTAAATGGAAAGGGTGAGTCAGGAAGAGTGTTCAACAAAGTAGAACAGTTAGATGAGCTGATTTTAGGATGGATTTTCGGGGTTTGGAGGGTATTTAACACACCAAACTTTCACCACACTCACTGACATTCTACCTGCACCCCAGTGGTACTGGCTAAGTCCTGGCCTGACCAGAGTCCCATTTTAATGAAATTGAGACCATCTACTTCAAATGGATCCTTGTTTGTTTCTTATATCTGGAAAAACTTAATGGGCTATCATAAAAAAAGGTTTGGTGGAAAACACAAATTTCTTAATGTAAAAAAGCCATACAGTTACTTTTAAAGTTTCTGTCAAGACACAAAAATAGTGAGATTTACTCATTCTAGTTCTGTAAAAAAATGTACAAAAAATTAATCTGTGAAAGACCAAAATAATTAAACTGTAATTGAAAAAAAAAATCAGAAAGCGCTGTGCTTTTTATGTATAGTGTTTAAAATAACGAAATATCATTTTTATATGAATAAAAACCTGTTAAATACATAGATGTTTAATTGTGACATATAGGTCAAAATATACACAGTTCATCTGTCATTTAAAAACACACCACACAGCATAAAAAATGAATAATAAAAAAATAAATAAAATAAAAATGCTAATAATGCATAACAATGCTAATAATCCATAATAAAAAATGCTGTCTATATATGTTTTGAATTGATGATACATTTTTTGTTTCCTATAAGATCATGCTTTTATATGTTTATTAGTGATTAGATGCCATGCCCTCTCTTCAGCACCGTTCATAACAACATATTCTGAAGAACATTGTATTTCACAAACTAAACTAACTGAACTCACATTGCTACACAACAATGTTGAATTGCTAAAAGTTAAAATTTCTTGTTGTATGTTTTTGGCCAACCGCAGTTGTTGCTGTGGCTTCATATTCATGGATCAACTAAAATTCATTTCAGAGTCTTTTTTAACTCTGACTGGCTTTTAATTTGAAGGAGAAGTTGAGTGGAGTTAAAAATCCTACTGCTCTGACCTTGGTCTGTGATGTATTCCTAAAAGCTCAACAACTTGTTTAAAAACCGTCTAATGAAAATTGTGTTTTCAACATGCTCTCAAGACATTTTTCTCACAATGGAGGAAATTTATAAAGAAAATTAAGCTTAAAATTTAACTTTTTTTTATTCAAATGAATCAGGAGCAGATGAAAAAAACAATATATTTGTTACACAGAAAATATGCTGAAAATACGAGCTCCCTGCCCTGAGCTCACAGGAATGGGGAGGGGAAGAGGGGCGGAGTTGCTCTGTGCCAACAGTCCCGCCCACAACTCAGAAACAAATTTCTAATAAAATACTGCTGCTCTGCAGAAACTATGTCCTACAAAACAACACCCATTTTTTTTTTTTGCCTAAAAATGACCTAATCCTAATAATAAAAAAAAAACACTTGGAATGCTTTTAAAATAGATCAAAAGATGATTGGAGTTGGTTTGTAAAGCCATTCTCAGATATATTTTTTTAATCATAGGGACTAGGTTTTGTAGTATTTATTTTTAGGTTTCAACATTCCATAAAAAACGACGGCCTTCTTCTCCTGTTGCAGGTCTGGTTTCAGAACCGCAGAGCCAAGTGGAGGAAGAGGGAGAAGTGCTGGGGCCGCAGCACAGTCATGGCGGAGTACGGCCTGTACGGAGCCATGGTGAGGCATTCCATCCCTCTGCCAGAGTCCATCCTCAAGTCTGCCAAGGATGGCATCATGGAGTCCTGTGCTCCCTGGCTGCTCGGTGAGACTTTAGTCCTCCAATTCCTTCTGAATTTTTATCTTTTTTACATTTCCAATGTGATCTAACTAACTAATATCAGGCAAAAGAAAAACTATTTTCTTGTTTGCTAAAGCTTTACAGATTGAATGTGGTATAAAACATTTTGATTCAACACCCCTAGTATGTCAATTTCAAAGTCCTATTCTAAACAGGAACTATTTTTGCTTACTATTTTCAGTCCAAGATGGCTTACCAATCAACAGACGCTATTCTAAATCTGAATACCCGCAACTCTTTGCAGGGATGCATAAAAAGTCCATGGAAGCAGCAACTCTCCCGGCAACAGCAAAGTGCGATGCCCCCCAGCAAGCAAGCACACAAAGGCCGGAGGACGTTGAGGCAGAGGAGAAGAGGTCGGACGGCAAGTCCAGCATATCTAAAGAGGAAATGAGGGAGAACAGCATCGCTGCACTCAGGGCCAAAGCACAGGAGCACAGTGCCAAAGTGCTGGGGACAGTTTCTCATGACAAACTGCTGGAAGGCAAACAGGAGAAACAGGCGGTTGGGGAGAAGGTCAGTGACCCACCGAGCCCGTCAGAGGAGCAGAAAAGTCCCTAAAGAAACACATTTTGTGAATACTGTGGACCGACAGCTGTCGAAGCAAAAACAGACTCAATGATCTCCACTAAAGATATATAGCCCGCATCCAGACCGCTCTGAAGGAGAACTTTGATGATTCTTCTGCTGCACAGAAGTTGAAATTCGCACTTTTTCTGGTTTGCTTCTGAAACCCACTCTTGTCTGCAGTAGAGGAGACTGAATAAAAGTAGGAAATGATGTACAGAAATGAGACAATTAAAGGTTGAATCAATGGATCAGCTTAAGCACATACAGGAGGAGGAATTAGAAATTAAAGTGTGCAAAAATATGTTCCATTTCACATTTATTCTAAACCTGCTTGTACAATAAATGTGACATTTTAGAGGAGACCCATCCCACTGACAGTAAGAAAGTCAATGTTGTCTTACATGCCGCTGTATAAAAGTGATTTACAACGAAGGCACAACTTTTAAAGAACATTTTCTTCTTGTCTTAAAATGTCTGTGTTTTAATTTTAAATATGTAGAGGTCAAATTTCAAAGCATAAAACTGAAATAACTCTTTATTAAATGTGTCAATTTTTTTTGGTCTTTCTTATAACCGGTCAGTGGAAGTCGTCCGTTGTGCTGGATTCTTGTTGTCGCTTGATTCTCTTTGCTCAGTAGTCCTCAGCTTCCTTCCTGGGTTATTCTCCATAATCCGTCACAGTTGAAAGCCTCTGATTTCAGATTAAACTAGGGGGACCAAGACTTTTGGGACAGGGGGGGTTGAGTGCCCCCAAGCAGGGATGACCTCAGATTTCAGACCACTTTAATGGATGTTCCTTCCAGCTGACACACAAGCTGTTTCATCCTCTTATCTGCATACTTAGCCAAAGTCTGACAGCTTTATTTGCTGGGAATCTTCACTTTCTCTTAAAACTTGTGTGGGGGCGTTGGCTTTATGCAGCATTAATAGATGCATTAGTTGTAATACGTCTTCATCCTCACACAGCTAATGGTGTATCTAAATGGGTCAAAAAACTTTGTAAACAAAACACTTTCAAGTCAAAATGAATGTCAATTTTCAAAAAATAAACCCACAAAATGTAATTAATGACAAAAAAAACATTTAGAAAAGTCATGAAGACTCAAATAAGTATTTAAACTCCAAAATAACTCATTAATTATCAGATAAGTTGCTTTAAAAGGTCAAAAATATTATTAGAATTTCATTGTTATTTTCTTCATTTGGCCATAAATTACTATCTGTAGGTCAGATTACAGGCCAGATCTAAAAAAATATATATAAATAATATTGATATAAATTAATTTATGGTATCTGATATAATTGTTCATCTAACGTTTACTTATCACTCTCATGACTACAGGATGAATTGAAGAGATTTGAATACAGATAATGATACACTAGGATAAGTTTTTGATACAAACTGTGGGACTGAGGACAAATGTAAACTTTTTTTAGGATTAGATCTATTACAAAGTTTGTGTTGGGATCTATTGCTACCATTTGACCCAATTCCAGTAATTCTTCTCATATCAATGTATTCATAACTCTGTTGACCCAGAGCTTTAGCTTAAGTGTTGATGTCCTTTGACTTCTCGTAGCACTTCTACCATCTAGGCCACATGTGTTAAATGTAAACTTTTTTTAGGATTAGATCTATTACAAAGTTTGTGTTGGGATCTATTGCTACCATTTGACCCAATTCCAGTAATTCTTCTCATATCAATGTATTCATAACTCTGTTGACCCAGACCTTCAGCTTAAGTGTTGATGTCCTTTGACTTCTCATAGCACTTCTACCATCTAGGCCACATGTGTTAAAGTCTGGCCCACCATATCATTTTATATTTTGTTATTAACAGCCCGATGTTATCTTGAGCTGGTAACATATTGCAACACATTATTTTTCCCAAGTCGTCACAAATTGATGTTTGGTTAGGGACCTTCTGCGTCAAAAATGGACATTCTGGGTGTCCCCAACTCATCGTTTTTTGACGTGCTGGTTGTTCCAATTAAATCAGGGGTCCACAATCTCCATGTTGCAAACCGCCACTGGTCCGGTACTGGGACGTGGACCGCGTCGTTATCCTAACTCTAACCTGAACCCAGCACCAGATGCAGATGCAGTTCCGGATGCAGTGCCAGATGCGGACCAGGCTAGGTTTAGAGTATCAGGTTAGGATACTAGTACCGGGCGCCTCCCGAGGTTCGGTCCACATTCAAAAGTTATGTTTTTAAAGTTTTCAAAATTTAGTTTTAGATTGTTCAATAAATGTTTATCCTGTTCAGCCCAGGACCTAAGGTGTGTTTTGGATTTTGGTTCCCTATGCGATTGAGTTTGGCACCCCTGGTCTAGGCGATCAACGTAATTCCAGCAGAATTACTGAAATTACCATGACCGTGTTGATGGTTGAAAAGTTATGGGATGTTAAAGAGTGTTAGCTTAACATTTTAGGTGTTAAAGGATTAAAATACATAGGGGTTCTTGAACACGCATAGACTCTATGGTGTTCACAATGGACAAACAGGGAGGGGCTTCTTCTTCTTTTTCTTTTGTTTACTAGCGCATGTTCACCACCTTCAGTTGGAAGAGGTTTGGTGTGCAATGTCGAAGCGGTGCAAATCTCTTTCACTGCTCTATTCCAATATATAAAAGACTTATTTACCTACTTAATTATTTAGTAAACGCAATTACTAATTTCTTCTTTTATGATCAATTTGAACATATGTCACTATCAAATCTGAGTCCCTGATTGGTCAAAGTTTAGCTGGTTTAACTTGCCTCGCACTTACTATGGCTGCACAATTTGAACATAAAGCCTGAAAATGATCGTAGAAACTTGCGTGGACACAAGAGTTTACATGGACTTTTCAATGGAAGTGGACGCTTGAGCGCATGTTGCAAAGGGTGCTGACGTAGCTTCAGTCTTGCTTGGCTTAAGCCTACTATCTTACCATTATTCTGCCAAAAACACATATGATGTATACTATAAACATGCATATAAGAGGAATTGAAATCTCCCTTTTTCCCATATATCCTTAATATTCATCATGATGCTCTCCTTCTTCCTCATTCCTTGGGACTCTAAAGGAAACATTACTCATCTTCCTCTCAGCCTCTTCTTTTTGCTCCTACAGTCTTGCAATGTCTTCAGCTTCTCGTTTGATAACACTAAACAGTTGCATTCGCTTCCATTTCCTTCACAGACATTAAGCCTCAGTATCTCACCGTGACCGATTGCCGTTCTCTCGTCTTTCCTTCTCATCCAGTATCTTTGCCTCTCCAGAAGGAGCAGCTCTGAAAAATGCACTTCTCTTATCGTTTCTTGGCTTGATTTGTGAAAATAAACAAGTCTAGCCAAAAAAGAAAAAAGAAAAAAAATGCAGCTGAATGGCTCATTTTTAATCAGACGAGAAAGACACACTTCACAGCTCAGATTTCTGCACCGGCTTCCTTTATCAACATCCGATTCAAAGCCTTGACAGTTTCCTACAGAGTAATCAAAGTAACAGAACGTGAATGACATCCAGCTTTGTAGCCCCTCCCTTTTATTGGATTTTGCTCAGTTATCCCTCTTTGCATGTACAGCATATAAAATAAAAAAGCTAAAACATGAATTCTACTTCCGTTTGAAGCAGTGCTCCTGCTTGTGTAGTCATAGAAGCATCTGCCTGTTAGGATTTATTTTATGTCCACATATCTTCGTCTACATGCCATGGTGGAACAGTTTCTCCATCCTCAAACAGTGCATGCCTTTCTTCTCTCAGTCACATTAACCAGTTTTTTTATTTTTTTCATGTCATGGTGACAGTATTCAGCGCTCACTCTCAGGTCAACACTCGGATGTATCCTCCTCTCTGAATTCCAACATGTCTACCTCGCCTCTTTTATCGACTAATGCCTGCAAACTGTTTGTCAACAGAGGCTGTTAACTCGGGCCCTGACTGAATCAGTATGGAAATCCTGTTCGTGATTCGCATGATTGATTTGACCTACCTTTGATGTCGCTCTCCTTTTCTTATGCACTCACCTCGGTTTATTACGGATTGGTTTTTCTCAAGGAAAATGGAGGTTTGAGCCCCTCCTGGTATGACCAAAATATAAAAAATTCAGATAAAATTCAAAGGTTCCACAAGAAGTTTTCCTCTATTTTTTTGCTTAATATGATTGTCTTATTAAGTTGGGATTTTTGTGGATTGACGGAAATTCACATTTTTCCAAAGTGTCTGTGAGATGTTTTGTGTTGCAATTAGAGGATAAATGACATGTAAATAAACATCATGCATAACGTAGACATATCTTCAGAGTGAAAATATTGAAGGTCATGAGCCAATTCAGCCGTCCAGGCCAGGATACACACATGGTGCGGATTAAGTCTCTAAAGTGCAAAGCTATTTAATCTTCTGCTATGATAGATCAGATTTGCTGTAGATCCAGCTGTTTGCACTGAATATGGTTCTTAGTATTCATCAGGAAAGGCAGTTAGCTGGAAGGCCGTCATCAGATCATCTTCATCAATCTGGGCAAAGTGGCTGGTGAGCTTAATAAAAAGATAAGGTTTGATAACATTTACTTTTCAGTCTTTCTTTAATATAGTTCTGCAAAAGAGATGTAAAATCAAAGGTTACAATTCAATATCTAAAGGTGTCTTAAATTTGCTTTCAAACTGATATGTAAATGTTGAAATGTGGTGCTCTACTGCCCTCTGCTGGATAAACGTATAAGTGCACTTAAAGTTTTGACATAAAAAAAATAGAAAAAATAAAATAAGTTAAGTATTTTTAGATGTTACATTTTAGAAATGTACAGACCAAGTCCTGTCTTCAGGGTTTGAAATTAGGCTGGAGGTCCAGAAAAAATAAATATTTACTTAATTTTAATGTTTTATTTTTCATTGTAGCTATTCTTTTAGATTGTTTAAAATAATTTATGTTGATGACTTTCTATGGACATCCTGGTTTAGTGCTGGAATATTTAACTTAAAAAAATAAATCCAAGTTTAATATATTTATTCCCAATTTGTTATCATCTTTTTTATCATCTGCTTTAAGTTTAGTACAGATGAATCAAAAAGGCAAAGCTCTCAATCTATTTATAATGGACAAACTCCACATAGAAAAGAATAGAACCAGGATTCGTACAAGGTCCTTCCCACACTGTGAAACGAGAGATCCCGCCACTACAACCCCTACAGACTCACAACAGGACCCCTTAACAGAGGTCAGCAGAAGCGGAATCAACAAAATAGTGATGGGGAAACGATACTCTTCCTGAAGAGTGTGTTGGAGCTTGTATCAAAACACTGGTGTCACATTGAAGCATTGAACATCATTGCTGTTTCACTTCACGATTCACTGCGTACGAGCCCGTTCATTGTGTCATAGTCTGTCGGCGTGTGTCATTAGCTCACAGCGTTTGGGTGCTGATGACAGCTTTACAGACATGACAGATGACAGATTTACTGCAACACCAGCTTTACAAAATGCATGGTTATGCATCAATTGTGAGGAGATAGAGATTTGGAGACTAAGTGGAAGTATTTTCAAAATAAATTAATTCAAAACCTGCTTCAAACCTTATAACAATTTGTGAAGTAGGAAGGATTTCTATTCCTGTTAAGGCCTTTTAGTACAGTTTTGAACTAAAGCTTAACACTTCAGATAAACCCTGAACTGACATTTAACCCGACATATAATTTTCATTTACTCTTTGGGTTCACCGGGAATGTGTATTGGGAAGAGCATCTGAATGTTTTGCTGTAATGAGGATGAAATCCTTATTTGTTATGAATAACTGATAGACTTGAATGACCACACAGAGTTTTCTGAACTTTACCGCTGTTATTAAATTGAAACTATTATTTGAAGTTGCTATGGCTTCAGTTGTTCACCAGATGTCACCATTGTTGAAGTCTTGAGGCTTTGAATCATTTTCAACACCAATATAAGGAAGTCTCAGTGTTTCCTGAAGCTTCACTTGTCTTCCACCAGGGAAGTGTCTGGCAACACTGATGCAAAATTTAGCGTCTGTGCGTAGATTGCCTTGAAAAAGTCATGTGACTGATAAATGATCTCTTTCAAACTGTCATTGACTCACCAAATTTAGTTTATAAAGAAGCACCTCCTTCAACGGGATGTATTTGTCTAAAGATGTCTGATCTTTTGCAGTTCATTACCATTATCAGACTCATCTAGAAGAATGGAGCATCCTCAAGGGAAAATAAAGGTTTTTGCCATGTGGGACATTTGTCTTATCTACAATTGGAAAAGAAGGTACTTTTTTCCCCTTAATGTTTAATTCAGTCCTCTGTAATCTGCAACACACGTTCAAGTGGCCATTTCCAGTGAAAAGTCAATGTTGGATCTTAAAACAAATATTTCGGACACCACTCTCACCACATGTTCCCCTTCAAATGGAGGGTTAGAGAGAAGGGGTAGGGAGAGTTGCCCTTTCTGATACAATCCTGTATTACATCCAGGGTGGGAACCGAGACAGGACACTAAGACATGGGCATCCTTGAGGCTGCATTAGGCAGTAGGGTGAAGGGTCTTGCCTAAAGACCCACACTGGAATAAACACATCGTGCCCCCTGGGAAACGGACCCTGGTTTCCTATGCACTAATCCTGCATGCAGCCAACTGAGACATCAGTCAGTTTGTATACTACTTTACTTTGCTGTTATATTTATTCACAGGCTTTCCATGTCACACTTCATATTTAACGGATATTTTTGCATCCAGTAGATGTCCCGTTAGTAGGGATGTTACCTCTGACACGAGGGATCAAACCACTGCCCCAAAACTCTGCAAGTTTTTTTTTCTGATTGCTTCAAATCACGTGACCAATGACGTTTGAACCACATTATAAATGAATCAGGTAACTGATTTAGTTCAATAGGTGGGGGTTAGAAATACTGGTAGAACTCAGTTATGGTTAAAATGGATGACACATGCCACCTGCCTGGTGGATTTGCTGTTCCAGGAAATGTTAGGTGTAACTCCTCCTTCACTGCACCTCTATAATAGTTTTGAAGCAATTAGTCTAGAGTTTATAACCTTAGTATTAAACTACAAATCTTATCTTTATCTTTAGAATATATAACAATCTTTATACTTAATCCTTTTACTTATTTGTTTGTTCTTGCTTCTGCTAAAACTAAAATAATTTCTTGTTCTCTTAATTTTTATATTTTAAGGAGCAGGAAGCAGGGAGCTAATGCTCTGGTGGCTGAAGTGGATCCCACATAGGTAGGCAGGAAGTCATGGTGGAGAGGAGGTATGAGGAAGAGAAGGCCAAGGCAGCCCTGCAGAATACTGACAGTGTCCGCCTGACAGCAGATATGTGGACGTCCCTCAACGTGGATGTGTATCTCGCTGTCACTTGACATTCTGTTCATGCCGGTGAACTCTCCTCCATTCTTCTGGGAGTTTCCCGTTAGTCACACAGCAGAAAACATTGCTGGAAGTACCAGGAACTTTTAAGGGGATGGACTTCCCTTAAAAGTGAGGAGTTTGGTGACTGATGGAGCAGCAAATATGATCACTACTGCAGATAATCTGCAGGTCTAGTTGGCACAAGCACTAAACCTAAGAACAAGGTGGATGGTCATCTATTTTAGGTCAAGCGCTAAAGCAAAAGAGGAGCAGATAAAAGTGTAAATGGGTCATCTTGTCACAAATCTCCTAATTGAGGTGGATACAAGCACAGGGAATACCACCAATGAGTCCTTTTATGAGCAGTGGCTGTTCCTCTGACCACTCTGCCCACTGATTAGCATTCACTGACTGCAAAAGAATTGCTGAGTGTGTATCATGTATTATGTATATATATATATATATATATATTCATTTATTTGACAGGGGTATTTCATATTAAAAAGTATTACTACCGATGCACCAGAGTTAGCTACTAAGCTATTTTCCATTCGCCGTCCCTGGACTGGTGTTAAGATTGTCTTCCTAAAAAAAAAACAAAAAACATAAAATTAGAAATAAAATGCAATGCAAGCATAAAAACAGTAAAAACACACATTTTTAAAAGATACAATTACATTAAATGAGCAGAACCATGAGCATGATAAAATATATCCTGACAGCACAGTGTACAGAGATGCTGTCACCCTTCCATGCTGCCGCTCTCAAATGAAAAGAGTGTCGGGATCAAAGGTAATCCATCTGATCAAATTGCTGAAGTATGCTTTGACTGAGGTCATGGCACAGACCTCACATGAAATGGCAAAACACTTTGGCACAAACCTCAATAGGACTCTTAATGATAAACTATGGAATAGAGACCACAAGGGTCTTCTCATTGTCATCATTGCTTCATCCAACCTGAAAAATGCTGAGTCAGCTGGTTGAAACTAGAGTGTGCTGCATTGTTGCGGAATATGAAGAGGAGCCGTCTACATGAAAAGCACAGCCAGTTCCAGCTGCATCTTCCAAAGTCACAAAAAAATGACCCAGTGCATGTATTTGCATTTATTCGCATTCACTTACCTTTATGTAATGTCTCATTTACAGCCATTGACCTGTGGAAGCAACTGGACTGGAGGAGCGAGGGCGTCCACGAATATTGATTCCATAGTGGAACTGCAACACTATCTGGCAGCACCAGTTAAACGATCACAGGACCCTCTGGTGTTCTGGGCGACACACTAACCCCAAAATCCAAAAGAGAGGGGAATCTGGCTGCATTACAACTGGTATGTTGTAGCAGATGACCCCCCACATTCTCAATGAATTAATTTCAACACAGTGCCTCAAAAGGCTTCAAAGCTTCAAGAAGCTTCAAGAAGCATTATACTGGACCAATTAGATGAAAGCCATTAATGCTTCATGAAGCTTCACCTGTCCATCACTGTTGATCTAACCAGAATTCACACTAGTGGAACACATGTAGTGACTGACTATCAGCTCCTTCCCTCTCGTGCTACAGATAGGAATTACCAGCAGGTTCCAAGACGGTCAAAATCCCATTGATTTCCATTGAGAAATAGAGAGTTATTTTGTAAGTTGACCAATCAGATGCTTCAGTAAAAGCATGTGGTGCCCGCTGGCCTCACCTTGAATTTTTGATTGACAGCTTCTCCCAAAGCGCTTTTCTTTGAACAAGCTCACTCATGACTGGCAACAGTAGTTCCTCTCCTGACTCAGACTGTCTCGGACCAATCACTGTCGACGGGTTACAAAATGGCTGCAGACGAAGTGGGACAGGAAGTGACCGGGAAGGCTCTGGCCTGATTTCATAAGAGATGGAAGTAGGGCATTTTCTATGGGTGACGTCAACACCTTAATATGTTCAGTAAAGCAATATTTGTCAATGGGCTGGACTTGACAAATATGAGGGAACCAACAACATTCAAACACTACAAACAAAACTAGACACTAAATGTGAGTATTTTACTAGAAGAAAAAAGGCAAAACACACACACACAAATGTTAAATAAAAATAGCTAACAGGTGTAAAAAACCAAACAAAGCATTAAATAAACATTAAATAAGTCTATTATTTCTCCCCGGGGAAACCTGTGTAGATGGCGCCTGCCCAATAACCTGACTGGAGTATTTAAATGCTGTGCTGGCTCCACCGCCTCTTTTGGCCAGGCTTCACAGCACGGCCCAGGAGCAGAATGTCAGCCGCACCTGATCATCATCATCATCCCCAGCAGCAACTCCAAATCAGGTCATGTTAATTAAAACCAAATCAGTACAATTAACAATAAATATTGTATGTGCTGCAAATCAGTTCTGAAAAATGCACATTTTAAATGTATAAAATGTGTGTTTTTAAGATTAAAGAGTCCTTTTTTTTTTTTTTTTTTCTTGTCCTGTCCAGCAGCTGAGCAGACAGATCAGAGCTGAATGCCTTTTGTGCTGGAAATATTTCACCGTTACAACAAGGAATTATGACTCTTCTGACACACAAGGTGTATATTTATATAAACCCCTTTTGTAACTTAGGGTAAACTTTATTTATATTAACTATATTTGTATCCTTTTTTTGTTGGAAGAAGAAGAGGACTGAAGAGAGGGGGATGTTAGAGATGGGGTTAAGGGGGAAGAGAGGGGAAAAGGGAAGTGAAGGAAATTGGAGGATGATTACAGGGAGTCCAACATGTTCAAATTTGGAAAAAACAAAAAAATGTGAAATGAATTTGGCTTCATCACCATTTTGTCGTGGGTGTGGCAGCATATGCTGTAACCCCACTTTCAGAAATCAAATTTTGGGCGAATACCAACTATTGAACTATGTTGCTTTTATTTTTTTTTTATTTTATTTAACCTTTATTTTGCCAGGAAATCCCATTTTGAGGTGAGACCTGAGCCAAAGTGCATCATCACAAAAAATATTTAAAGTTAAATAAAATACAATTAAAATGAACAGCATAACAATAATTAAAAGGTTGATCTATGACAAGTCTATGAATCTGTCATTGTCATGTTCGGAATTGTTTATTGCTAGCTGTCAAAACATTTGTTGCAACAAAAAAAAAATCAAGATTTGCCACAATTTTGCATCAATCGTAGCATTTTTGTTTGGATCTGTTTTGTTTTTATAATTGTCAAAGCAGGTATTTGAGGAGAATGTGAAACATTTATTGTGCTTTTCATTTCACATCAAACTCCTCTCATGCACACATCTTGCAACAAACAAACTCATACATTAAATGTATTTGCACATCACCTTGTTTTTTTTCCTAATTTGTTTTAGGCTATTGATATGAATTTGAGTTTAAACCCTAAATTTTGACCTAAATTCTTGCAGCCACATGGTGGCAGCATTGGAAAAGAAAAGGTGAACCTAACAAATCCAATGCAGAAAACATCAAATCTGACTCATAGTCACAATTTTAACATTATTTACTCTATAAACATGCACCAAAAATATAGTTTAAATTATTTACAACATATTTAAAAGGGTTATGGTCCACCCTTCAGCATAGATATTAACTGATATCTTGATCAATATGTGTCGTCTGCTGTCATTCTTGAGGGTGATGCTGCTGTCTGTCAGTTGTGGGTTAATGGATGCTGCGCTTGAGTGATCTGTGTTGCCTAGGGACTAATTTCATCTCCAAAGTCCATTTTTTTCCAAAAAAAAAAAAAAAAATCCACACCGATCTGCCAGCTCTTTTCCACGCTTCGCTTCATAAAAAACAAAAACATCATTATCTTTGTGCTCATTTGTTGAAATTAATCCTCTGAGGCTGTGACAATATCACCATATTTTTGCAGATTTAATGCCACTTTAACAACATAGGTTTTTTTGATTGGACTTTTGTTCGTGTTTTTGTCTTGAATGTTAAGATTCTGTTGTGGGAACTGAAGTTATCAACTTTTCTGTTCTCCCCTTGACTCCTTTAAAGTTATCTGTTATTTAAGTACAGAAAGATTCTGCATTTGTGGCACCACACCAGCAGTTGTCCACTACAGCTGCCCTCCAGCCTCGAGTGCTCAGTATTTCAAGCAGGCCATCTGTGGACACTCGTGCTTGCCAGCTCCAGTCATCTGGTAAGACATAAACTGTGTTCGACTCTGTTTACTTTATCACTATCTGAACAACCTTTATTACTTTCTGCTTGGTGTTACTTGAGTTGGGGAAAATGGCATTGCCCCTCCCTGTGAAGCGCCAGGTACTCAGGTTGCAATTAAAAACCATCACATCAGGCTCAGTGTTATCTCAGTGCTGCATTAGAGGCTTCCGCTGGTGCGTTTAAGGAGCCAAGATGGGGGGGGGGAAAGTGTCCAGTCTGGTCTTATCAAGAGGAGGGGAACATGAACAGATAGACGGCACTCCCTTGTTGCTCAAAAGTGATAAGTGAAGCCAGAAGATGAGGCTGGGAGGACCTTATCAGTGCCGAATGCATTCTGGCAAATGGTGTCGCCTCAGAAGACAGTCATGTTGCTGTGTGACAAAGGTGTTAGGGCAGATAAGCATGCATGTGTGAAATGCTTCAAGGATGAGTTTAACTCTGATGTGAAAACAGAAAGAAAGCAAAAAAAAAAAAAGTGGGAGGCTGAGATCTGTTGTGGGGATTGGGAGCCGCCGTGGGGACGTCTTCATTTTCTGACGCTCGCTGAAAAATGTCACGGAAATCCTGGTGGAAATCCAGATTTGTCCTGGTGATGCTAAGAAGTCACGGAAAAGGTGCTCTGATCTTCTATTAGCATACGCTGCAGTGTGGAAGTCATTAAGAGGAGATTTTGCTGTGTTCAAGAATGAATGAGCAACAAAAATCTAATTAAAATAAAAGCAAAATTACTTGTAATCCTTGTACTATCCAAGGCATGTTTACATTAAAAGTGGGGTCATCTAGACCCCACAAGATGGCACACTAAAAGGATTTTTGATCTTCACTGGTGTCCACCTATGTCATGGGAGGGATCACACATCAATGTAAGGATAGGGTCATTTGGACCTCGTAAGAAAGCACAAGGGTTAAAAGGACATCAAATATTATATTTGTAAATTAAAAAATGTATGTTAAGTTACCAAGAAATATATCCTCAGTATTTTCAGATGACTTCTGTGTTTTTGCCAAAAAAACCTTTTATTTTTAATCTAAAATTATTTCCTTATTTGATATTCTTATACTTTTTTGTTTTGACAGACAGAGGTCAAGACTTATTCTTGTCAGTAAAAAAAAAAATCCTTTTGGTTCCACGATTTTGCCTCTTTAGGTTTCTTCTATTCCTCATTCATTGAGTTTAGTTGACAGCACAAAGTCCTAGCCCAGTTCGATGAAGACTGGCCCATACCATGATACCACCACCATCTTTTAAAATGGAGGATTTTTTTTTATTTTTCAGTCCTATCCTTCCAATACAACCCAAACAACAAACGCCAGTTCATTTTAGAAAGAAAAAAATCAGCATTTATGGAAGCAAATCATCACAAATTTGAAGCATTTGATTCCAACGTATTTAATCTGATAAATTCAAAAATATTTTAGTCGACTCCGCCATGTTTGACCATCTCAACCTTTTGTCTTCACACGTTTCCTTTTTATTTAGTCAGTAGTGGACTTACCGAAGACTCACATCCAAAGAAGAGTACAATAAATCACACATTTGATCATCCTGCTTACTGAAAACAACAGTTTCTCATTTGTTTTGTGACTCTTAAAGAAGCAAACAATTTCTTCTTTTCATTAAATAGGGATAAAAAACACCCTGCACTGCTCAAATAATAAGTTGGACATTAATAATGAGCATGCTCTAATTAAGCCATTTTGTGTGAAGTCCAACAGAAAAGCCTCATGGGTTCTGTAAAAACTTGGGTTATTAAGTTTAAACAAAACATTTCTCTTATAACAGTATTTTTTCTATCGTTTGCATCCAAAATGAGGCAAAAATATGCAATTCATTTTCTGTAAAAGAAAAAAAAGAAAAAACCCTAAAACGATAATTGCATGAATCACCCAGAGACTAGTAATGTTCTTCAGAACAAACTCGATCTGTGCTTTTCTCCTTCCTATACATCACACTACAGAAGCACAGTTGAAAGAATCACAGAGGGAATTTTATATTACCAACACTGTGAATTTCATTTTGTAGTCAGACTCTGTTTCTCTTTCTGTTTGTCATTTTCGCCTTTGTTTTTTATTCTCTTTATTTATTTTAAATGTGCTCTTTGAAACTGTCTTCTCTGTTGCCTTTCTGTAAAACGAACATCTTTTTCCTGTGTAAGGCTTTTAATTTGGATTTTTTTTCCCTACCCGCTTAAAGAAAACCACATGAGGGAAAAATGTATTTTTAACAATTTAAGGATTAAGAAAAAAGTAAGAAATACTAAGATCTTTTTTCTCCTTGTTTTTTTAATTGTAGAAAAAAGATAAAGCATGTGTCTAGTGCTATACGGGTGACAGATAAAAATGAATAAACTTGAGCCTCTTCCATTATTCTTATTAAAGATTTTCAAAGTAATAGATAAAGTATTTTTTTTTTTTAACAATTAAAAAATTAAACAAAAACAAAAATGTATGTATCTAAAAATGTAATATAACTAAATTAAAACCCTCCCTACAAAATATTGGGTATGTGTGTGGAGTTGGGTTTATCAAATTCCATTTATACAATCCGAAATTTGATTGTCAAAATGTGAAATTGTGTTTAATAAACTGTCGAGATCTCAGCAAAAAAAAGGCATTCATGAATTTGTTTTCTTCCATCCATCATCTATCATTCAAACAGTTGATGACCCAGAAAATGTCCCCGGAATGATCAAATATTCATTAAATCTATCCGTCTGTATGGAAAAAAAAAGAAAAAGAAAAGAGAGAGAACTCTGGATAAACTTCAAACAGCATGCACATATCTGTAATCTACCAGATGAACTTTGGGATTAAAGATCTGTCAGTGGAGAGATTTATCCACTTTTGCAAGATAAACACCATAATCCCAATTGTTTGAAATTTCACGGCACAAATTTGAGACTTTGGAACAGTTGATGAACACTGAAGTGTGAAAAGCATCAGCATTCTCACTAATGCAGCACTCAGCTTTCATATATTTTATCTCTCCAGTTTCTCATGGTTTATTTTTCATTCATCATCGTTTATGTATCTCTCTTTGGTTCTGATTGCGTTCCTCTTTTGTTCGTTAGCTGAACGTGACAAGTGAGGCTTTGACTGTCCAGCCCAGAGGAAAAAAAAAAAAAAAAAGACTTGCATAATTACAGATGAGAAGATAGTCTTGATGGACAACACAATGCTCAGTGGAAAACAAAAACGTGATTGCTTTGATTTAAAAAGAAAAAAAAAAGCAAAAGCTCACACTCAACCCTTTCCAGCCCTCTTGGAAACTTTATACACACGTGGGCGGATGACTAATAAAACCAGTTTGTTTCTGGTGGTCTCGGCTAGCTTTAGATGCAGCGGGTGTTAGCAGGCGTGGGTGAAGCTTCCTTTCTGTGCTGTATGGAAGGGGAGGAGGGGGGGTACACATGCTGCACTTTCTCGCAGAGTGAACCCACTTCACCACCTCATCCAGCTCCCATTGATGAGAGCAGCACTTTCGCCCCCGTCTCCCCCCAGTGAGCCACGTCTCATGCATTAGGGACTGAGACTTGCTTGGAGAGCCACTACAACAAAGAAAACATACAAATTTAACAGACTAGACGGTGCAAGCTTTCAGGCACGCAGCTTATTTTCCCGGCTATAGCTGCTTCATTTATGCGGCGCTGAAGAGAAAGTCATATCCGTTAATCTTGTTACTCTAAATCTGTGTTTGGGCCCATAGTAATTCAGGGACAATTTTGATGCTGTTTTGCGATCAATATTTTCAAACTCATAATTTCTCCTCTGCTTGCTTTTTAATCTTCTCCTCAGAACTAAAGACCACTCTGTTCTTTTGTCTCCAGAGGCTTTGGACTGTTTCTGTGGATTGGAAGACAGGTGGAGTGAGATAACTGAACCTGCAGCGGGCTTGTTCCAAGTCCTGGAGGGGAGCGAAACGCTGCTTTCATTTTTTTCTGACATCCTGACTTCAGAGAGCAGGCTTTTGTTTCTACTGCTGGCAGCTAAAGTAACCTTGAGGTGTGACAGTGAGTGATGCCAAAAGACAGAAAAGAGACAAGGCAGTCCTCGCACAAACTTGTGCCTGCAATTGTAAATAGTCAATATAATGCTCTGTGGTTGGTAATGTGCTCTGACAGCCTCCTCCAACCGCACAATATGTGCCGAGGATTGGTGTCTTTAGCCTTTGTTGCCTGTGAAATGCTAAGTGTTCCAACTGTCAAAGCTGCTCAACAATTTTAAATACAGAAGCTTATTTTATTGCATTTTAAAATGCAATTACCAAAACACTTTTTTTAGAATGATGTGTTGGCAAGTTTCATATAATCAGAATCTGATTACTGCCTCCTTTCACTGCACTGTTTGGTCCACACCAGAGTTTAACTGAAAAAGTCTGTTTAGTTTGGCTGTAAATTAGGGTCTTGGTTCAGTGACAATGCGGATGAAAATGCTAATGGTTTATCTAATGGACGAAGGCGAGTAATGCAGAGTTTCCACAAGCTGCTTCGCCTCGTCTCCCCTCGAATCGCCGTTATTCAACTCATCCCGTTTGTTTTTTCAGTTCCAGCTGCACCGTTTCAACAGGGCCTGACGAGGAGAGGCCGGGCTATTGGTTATTTTGTTGTGTCTTTAAATTGCATCGGTGCAGCTGGAAACAAAGAGGGACAGCTACACCTACAAGCTTGTTCCAACAGTATGTGTTATTGTCTGCTGCTGATTCACAACAATGTCAATAAAAAAATACTCAATAATGCATTTTAGTCTTAAAAAGCGCCATAAGAACACTTCAAAATACCAAAAACACGATTTTCATCAGAGTGGATCTTTAAACAAATGCACTAAGTATAGTCCCCAGTGTGTAAATGTGACTAATTGAGTTTGGTGCTGTTAAAGCCCCACTCCAACAATACAATTTTGTAAAATCGTTTCCAGTAGTCTTTTCATTGTGATTATGCAGTTTTTAGCCAAAATCAAAAAAGCCTTTGTAGTTTGTAAGACATATTTTATGGCCAGCAGCAAGAGCTCATTAGATAGACAATTCTGGGTTGTGGGCGGGACTGTTGGAGTAACCCCGCCCCCTTAACCTCCCCATCGCTGGGAATGCTGTCTGCTCACAAGCTTTTAGCTCCAAGCTAGCTTTAGCAGCACAAAAATAATGCAGATCAAAGCAGCCATTCAGTTTGAGCCACAGGACGGCTCGGACGAGGACAATGACGCGGAGGGGGAGATGAGCGGTAAGAGGGACTTTTAGTAACGTCATTAGCTCCAGGTTTTTCTAGCATCTGGTTTTCTGATCCAACATGATTTGAATTAAGAATTACTTATAAACACATTTTTTAACCATAGATTATTTAGGTCCTTTATTATGAGAAACATGCTACAATAACATGTTAGAAACACAGAAATACTATTTTTACTGGAGTGGGTTTGAGCAGGAAAAATAAATAAGGTAATTTGGGGTAAACAAGTAAGTACTAGATGTTGCAGTTTCTCAAAAAAACCACTGGAGGCTGGTGTCAGATACAATTTCCTGTTGACGAATATGCTAAAAAGTCAGATTTTACACCAAATATTAATGTATACACAGCCTAATAACAAACATTTTGTTTTATTTGATTTATAGAAAATTCTAAGGGGTGCAGTGCTTTTTTCAATGGGTTGTTTGACTTTAGTGGAGCTCAAATGTCAGCAGTAATACCATCTTTTTGAGTGGCAAATGATTGGACTGTTGGGTAGACTAAAAGCTTTCCCTTTATTTGGTCTCATCCATAATTGTTTAGATGGGTGCACAATGGAGTAGCATGCAGTGCTTTCTCCTCACAGTGAGAAGCTTCTAGATCAAATTCCAGCTTGGACATCTCATTTTCTAAGTTCGCATGTTCTTCTCGTGCATGAGTGGGTTTTCTTCCTCCCATAGTCCAAAAACGTGCTTCATGGGTTAACTAGTGAGTCTTAAGTCTTCTTGGGTATCCATGTGTGCCTCGTCTTCGCCCAACAGTAGCTGGGTTTGCCTCTAGTAGGTCAATGACTCCAAAAGAGATTCAGTGAGTTCTGAAGATGGATGAATGTTGAGGTGGGCAGAGGAAACTCTGGTCAATGTGCCCGCCCCCTTCAGGCTTTCATTTTTGACCTTTATGTCCGAGGTCCGAGATTATCCATCGAGTGTTTATGTAAGTGGTAGTTCCACTAATCCTCTGTTTATGATACACTAAAATGGACCTGCACATTCTTACCACGCTGTATTTGCCAACAAATGATTACTTTTAACTTGTCCTTGAATTTTCACTTCTTAGATTTAGAATGTGGTCATTTATTTTTTCTATTTCTAATGCATTGTGCTGATTTTTTTTTTTTTTTTTTTTTAACTTTTTTTGGCTTCTTTGGTTGACTGGATGGTCCAGATTGTGTTTCAAAATAAGTTGCAGGTAAACCAAAACCCAAGATAGACAGGGTAGGCCCTTTTGGACCGCACAAGAGTTCAGGTGAACTGACGTTAAACATGTTCCTTTTTTATTTTTTTATTTTTAACTTGTAAAATTTCCATTTTAAAGTAGATAAAGAATTCCCTTCACTCCTTATAACACAACAAATGCACCTGTGTGTTGTAGAGGTCAAAGGCCTCACTGCTTTTGAGAGTCCATCACACACTGATTCACTTTTCAGGTATAAATCAAGGCTGATACTATTCACACGTATTTACATGCGACCAGCACAGAAAGTGATGGAAATTCATATTGGCCACACGTAATATGTGCAGCCAAGATCGCATTTCTGCATTTCCCGCACGCATTTTAAGTGTGTCCAAGGCTGGATTTTTTTTTTGTTGGCCGCATGTATTTAAAATAAAAATGTGTTCTACACATTTGACCCATCCCCTGGTGGAGCTGTGACCTGCAGAGACAGCCGCACTCAGGAACAATTTGGTTGTTTAACCCTAACTCTAACCATAATCCTAACCGTAACCTGTGAAAGTAAAAGATTCAGGAGATTTGCACCATTTCACTATTTTGCACCAAAAACTTTTCCTAATTGTAGTTACATGCACTAGTATCGAGTATCAACAGATCTGTGTGTACTCCATATGCTAAAAGCATGTTCAAAAACCTGTTCTGGAACACGTGTGTGTACCTTTACTTCACAACAGTAAAATTAGTATTCTTGCAGATACAGTCTGACTTCTTGCTGCATTCATATTCAGAGGAAAAAAACAACTTCTTCCTTGCCCATCACTTTCGTGCACTAGAATGACAGGTATCATTTTAATCAGGATTTCCAGTGGCACACCTGTCAGTCTAGAGGTCTCTGTGCTCCTGCTTTAAAAACGCAGACAGCATTTTTAAGAGAAATCTCTCTATTCTCATTTATACATAGCCTCATCTTTGTTTTGGTTAAAAGATTTGATAAAAAATAACATTTTTTTGTCTCCACATACAGGAGGACCCTCGCCCCATTCCATTCTACCAATACTGTTTTTTCAGATCTGTTTTTGTAGAAATGCAGTCTGCTGGCTGCTCAATGACCGGTCACAAATGGTGGAGTGTGACACTCAGAAGCACTGAATGCTTTAATGATTGCAAAAGTGGCTGAAAGAAAACCATAACTGCAAAAAAAAAATAAGCATGTTTATGGCAGTTCACAACCTGTGTTTTTTCAAAAAAAAGAAGAAAAGAAAAAGGAAACTCACAACATTGCAAATATTTCGTTAAAAAGGAAATGTTCAACCGCTTACACATCTTTTTAACCCCTTTATGCCCGAATTTACCTAATATTCTGACCTGCTGAGTTTGAAATACCAAACTTCCTGACAATCACTTTTTTTATCTTATTTTAGGAAATATTTTTTCATGTCCTGTTCAGGGTATACTCCGCCTTCTTCCAACAGTAGTTGGGATAGGCACCAGCAACCCTCTGATCATGAAAGGGATTAAACGGGTATTAAAAGGGATGGCTGGATTGGCAAAACATTTAATACCTTTTTACTAAGCTAAGAAAACCTTGAAATATTAGATATTTTAGGGACTGAAAATTATACATTTAGATTATTTCTTTATCTAAGATGTTAACTTCAAATATGTTCATGTATTTCAATAATTTATCAGGGAAAAAAAGGTATCTGGTAAAGATAAAGCGAGCTAATTTTCATCTATCATACAACCTGAAATATTACTAAATAAAAAAAAATCCCTCCAGTCATCTTTTGATCTATTTTAAAAGTGTTTCCATTGTTCTTTTAATCATGATTATGTCATTTTTAGCCAAAAAATAAAAAAAACATTCTGTCATTTTCAAGGAGATCTTTCTGCAGTAGTTTTTTTAGAAATTCGCCTCTGAGTTTTGAGCGGGTCTGTTGACGCAGAGCATCTCCCCTCCCTTATTGCTGAAAGCTCTCTGTTTAGACCGTTGCAGCACCTCACACCCCCAACCTAACATTACCGGTGCATCAAAAATGGTGACAATATTAGAGCTATCCAGCCGAAAAGTTTTTATCCAGATGAAAGCTCAGACAAGGAAAACAAAGACCTGCATGAAACTAATTGTCGACGAGTGCACCAGAATGGAGCAGAGCAGGGGGCTTCTGACCCACCCAGCATATTTTAATGAAACAAAAATGATCTTTTTCAATCAGCATGTTTTGTGTCTCCTCCTGATTCACAATAATTTGAATGAAGAAATACTCAGAAATGCAATTTTAATCTTGATTTTCTTTATCCACGTGCATCTTCATGGGAAAAATGCCACAAGAAAATGTTAAAAACACGAATTTTCATCTGAGTGTGTCTTTATTTGAAAAAAAAAATGCAGACCGTATACAAAAAAAAGTATTTCTGTGGAGTTTTGCTTTTTCACTAATGGAGCTTGATGTGCATTGATTTAATCACCCAGTTAATCACCTGCTGACTTTTTCCTACTTTCAATAGAATTTTCAGAAAATAATAAAAAAAAATGTAAAATAACAGTCAGATCCATTTTTTTTCTTTTTTTGTTAGAATGTGACAATCATTATTATTACCAGTAATTTACTTCTTCTTTGTAGTTTTCAGAGGTAAATGTGAAGCCATGTTTTATTTTTCAGAGGACATATCTGAGCTTTGCACTGCAGGAAAATGAATTGAATTATTAGAATAGATAATGATGAAGGGTGTAACAATTCATTTTAACAACGATTCAATTCCCATTATAATTTGTTGTTGCTGATCCGATTCATTTTCTTATTTATGTATTGATCAAATAAAAGAATAAATAACAAATCCACTTTGAAATAGCCAAAAACAAGCAAACAATATATAGGCTTAACACTAAATTTGATTTAATCAGATATATTCTTGAAAGACTGAACTAAATACATTAAGTACTTTGAATATAACCGGAAGGGTTGTATGTTTTCCAGGACAAACAGCATAATTTACATAGGGTAATTGCAGAAACAGAGAGTGGATTCTTCTTATTGTAATGGCTTACCAGCTTACATATCTCCTCTTTTGTTTTGACAAATTACAACTTCTGAACATAAGTGTTTCATTATCTGACAGCAAGCGATAAGCAGCTCAGTAATAAATATCAAGTCTGCTCTAATTATTCGCAGCAGGTGGTGTTTTATATTTTTTTACCTCAGATGTTTGCTTTGCTCATTCTTAATTTTCTCTGTTTTTAGTTTCAGCTTTGTTCAGGTTTTTTTTTTTTTTAGCTTTGCTGCATCAAATCTTTTGAAAACACTGAGGAAAATGGAAGTGAAAGACAATGGCTCAGTTCTCATGCCAAACATATTTATTGAATAAAAGTACAGTACACTACAGACACTTAAAACCCTCAGGTCCACTGCTCTGCAGCTTTGAAGCTACCCTCTTGAAGTCTTTTGTCCTGGTATTTTTTCTTCTTCTCACGTCTCGTTGACCGGATCACTGTCTAATTTACGTCTTCAGTAGTTTATGACTCAAAACTGCCTGCTATTATTCAGGAAATTCATTTACAAGGTGAAAAATGCACAGTTTGGATTCATAGACACAGATAATCCATTCACCATGAAGCTAAATAAAGTTCAATTTACTGATGTGGTAAAAGGTAGGTTTTTGCTGCAGAGTTCCGTTTCTTCATGTTGAGGATCTGGTGTTGAAGAATTTTTTTCTTTTTATTTAACAGTCTTTTTTTTTTCTCCTGTATAGTAGAACATTCAGGTGGAATGATATAAATAAAAATACAAAGATTCCTTCTGGGTAAGAGTCAAAGGTATGGGGTAAGATAACTCTCAATAAGAAGTTTATGCTTAAAGACAAAGTTGTGCACAAATTAATATTTTTTGCACAACTTTGCTAAAAAAATATGAGACAACATTTAGTTTTTTGTTTAATCTGTTTTGAATACCATTTATTTGATTTGATTACGACTTTCCTTTGTCCTGAATACGAAATTTTCTCCTGTTAACTGTCAAAAATACGTTGCAAGTATAAACATCGAGTCGTGAAACGGATTGTTCAAATTGCACCTGTGTATTGAGGTTTTTAAATTAAACAAAAAAAAGAATAGAACTTTTAGGATGTTATTGATCCCAAAATGAGGAAATTATCTTGTAACCACAGCAGTTGAAAACTGAATAAAACATAAGTGATCTCAGGCCACATTTTCTTGTTGCAAGGTGACAACAGCTGATTGTGTAAACAATGCATCAGGGGATTGTTTCAGACCCAGAAGGGGTGAAAAAAAAAAACATCCAAAATAAAGGAGCAGACATACCACTACACTTATTAGGTGTAAAACGGGGTATATGTCTGTTAATAGACATTGATAATGAGAGCACCCACTTTTGGGTCTGAAAAATTCAGCCGGTGCATTGTTTATACAATCGCCTGTTGCAGTCTTGCAGCGAGAAAAAATGCAGTTGGAGATTGTTCTATTATCTGTTTAATTCAATTTTCGACTGAGTTATGGTAACAATATGACTTCCCTGTTATGGCGTCAAAAACATTAGAGACTTGATTTCCCATCTTAGGACGTCTCCCTGTGTTTTTTGTCTAGAGAGAAGCACAATCCAAGAGGTTAAATTAACCAAATTTATTTGAAGATGGAGAAGACCTGAAGAGCATTGATGGGGGCTCGTCCGGGATATAGAATAACATCTCAACATATTCTAAACATTTTTTTTATTTCAATAAATAATCCTTAACACACATGCTCAATTTGAACCATCTGTGTTTCTTAACTTGATGTATATGTGATGTTTTATTGACAGTTAACTGGAGACTTTTTGTATTTAAAATGAAGACAAATATATTCAAAATCAGACATGTTAAGCGCAAAACTAATGTTGTATTCCTATTTTTTCTAAAGTTGTACACAAAGTATTAATTTGTGCATGATTTAATCTTTATCCATACACTTTGATATGACAGTTATATTACCCCATGCACAGTTCATTCTTGAAGTGTGTTTTCTTCCTCTGTGGTCTGTTTAGTAGAAAACCCAAGACATACATGTTCATGAGAGGCTAACAGATCCACATTTCCTTTTTTTTTCTTTTCTTCCCCCCCCCACCTGAATAACAAGCCCCAGTGCTATACATGTCCAGGCTTGGATAAGTAAGCTACAAGGGCAACAACCACCCCCACGTACATCCCGGTTCCGATGGTAATGGACAAAGCAGCCAGAAATAGCGCTCTTCTGGAGCTCATCCCTGCTCTGGAGAAATCTCCCTTAGCAATGGCCTTGCCAGTCTGACGAAACAAAGCAGAAAATAAAATCGCTTGGTGGGTTACTCATCAACAAAGAGTGTATGTGTAGGTGTCGATCCACAGTTAAAAGAGAGAAAACAAGAAATGCTCTTATGCAAGCCATTAGTTACCATGGCAATTAAACCATTATACCTCTGACAGTGACAAATGTGTTGTTCGGTTGTTTTGGTTTCCTATCATAAACCAGCTTGGCCTTTATTTATCCCTTAGACGCTTCATTTTCTCTCTGTGAGTAAAATTTTCTTTGTAGTTATCAGGGAAGATTTTTGCAGAACTTTTTAAAATAGGGTGTTAGAGTTAGTGGGAGCTGAAAGGACTGAGAGCTTATTTTAGGCACTACAGCATTATGTATCTGAGGCACTGTGCTTAGATGGACCATGATGTGAATTAAAACCTCAGTGTTTTTCTGTTCACAGATGACTGACAAATGGGCTGAATTTGCAGTCAGTCGTGTAAAGCAAGTGCAAAGAGGGTCATGGGAGGGAAAATGGGCTGCTGTAGCACTTGTCTGAGTGCTTGTGCTCACTGACCTTAGATATATTGCAGTGCAATCAGAATTAATAACAGGTTTGAGCTCTGTGGGACTTTACCTTGTGAGAATAGCAAAAGGCGACAATGCCCAAGGGCCAGAAGCAGCAGAGCATGGAGAAGATCGCCAGGCCCAAGTAGTCACGAGGGGGGAGTGTGAGGAAGTTGTCTTCACTCTCACTATCGCTGGAGCTGTCACTCTGGAAGAAACAGTGTTTATAACAAATAATTAGGTTCCTGAATGGAAGACAGCCCGCAAAGCTTGTTTACGTGCATATTTTTAGATAAACAAATCTCCATTCCTGATTGAGAGGAAAATGTGAGCCTTTGAAATTGACGTCTATGATTTAAAAAAAGAAAAAAAGGCAGGATTGATGTGCACATAATCAGATTTGAGCATCTTCAAAGTGGTGTGGCGCAACAACTCGTGCTCTGTGCCCTTGTTTCCACAACCAACCAGGACAGGCTGTGCTCAGCCAGCTGGAGAGGATTTGTTTCCTCTGTCAACACCCATGAACGGCATGACAGATAACGCAGGATTAACAGATTGTTCCATCATTGGGAGGTGACAGGAGAAAAAGCAATAAGACAGTGTCATTTATGTACTAAATTGCCTCTGGAGCCTGATAGACCTCCACCATTCTCCCTCAATAAAATCCACATCCTGCTTTAAAAAAAAAAAAAAAAAAAATTGTAAATTCAACAAGCTCAATGCTGCACCTTGATGCTTACTCTCAAGGCCACGGGGGCTGAGCAGGCTAATGAATGATAGATTTGAATGCCATTCAGACAACATGAGCCCATCGAGCCTGCAGCAACAGCAGCAAAGTGACTGCGTGCGTGACCTTTAAGAGAAGGTGGCTGTACTTCTCTCAACTCTTCGGGAAAGCTAGCAAATGTTTGCCCCCATAAATTGCCTCCACAGAGAGTGGGTTTCATTTGTTAGTGTTGCCACCTTTGGGACTGATAAAATTGGAGGGGGTGTTTGAGAAAGCACAAAACAAAAATCAATAAGGGAGGCAAGACTTCAACCAATCAGTGTGCAGGTGATTAAAGAACGATCAAAACGAAGGGCAGAAAGAAAGATGTAGTTTGGTGTTTGGAGATGTTCTAAAGTCTGTTGATGTCTTCTGCTTCAGTGAAACCACTTTATATTATCTAATTTGGTCAGATAGAGCTGTTTAAGGTTATTTATTAGAGTGTCAGATGAATGCGTATGAAGATGGGGCCATAAATATAAGTATACTGCACACCTAAGCTTAAAAGGGCCAATATCATATCATTCTTAAGCCTTTCAGAGTAAACTATATCCATATATATGAATATATATTACCTTTGGGACACTAAAGAGCACTTTTTAAAAATGAAATATGAGTTGTTTTGTGATTAATTAACATTATAATACACTTAAAGGCTCAAAAAAGTTGATTTTGCAAGATTTAGGCCCTTAAAGAAAGTGAAAACCCTGTCATATCAATAATGTTTTTAAATAGCAAAATAATCTTAATTTAAAAAAATCACTTTTGGTGTCCTGAATTTGTTCCTTAGTGTAGGAGTTCTTAGAGAGACAATTTTTTTCTCTTTTTTTAAGCTAATTTAAAGAAAATGATTAACAATTTAAGAATACTTGACTTATTTCAAGACGGACTGTTTTGTAGGGTTGCATAACTGCAGAAGAAGCAAAGAAAAAGCTACTTTATAACAGTTTAAATATATTTACTTCATAGTCTAAAACTCATCCCATTCACCTTAGTTTATAAGTAACACTCCAAAACACAACAGAAGAGTTCAGAAGGTTCAACACCAAAAAATGCAAGAAAAACATCAAATCAAGTAATGATAATAAAAGAAGAAATAATAATCAAATCACAAAAGTAGCAGGTTAAAATTTTTCCAAATAGTTCTTAATTGTTTTGGTCCAATTTGGTCAAAATTTGACTTATTCTAATAAAGAGTAGGCATACAAAAACAAAAAAGAGCTAATTCTGTTTCAAAAAATTGGTATAAATATAAAAAAATATATAATTTTAAATAATAAAATAAAAATTCCCACTCTTTTAAATTTGAAGAAATGATAGGCTTTCACTGATTACTGGAATAAAAAAAAGTTATCTTTTTCTATAAATAAATGCATTAAAGAAAATCATCCAAGATAAAGTAGTAGTTTAGGCAAAAGGTAAAAATGTTCAAGAAACTCCTAGAAGAAAATCTTTTACAAAAACGTCCCTATGTGAATATACTTGAGCCAACGTGACTTGTTACTACCCACCTCTGCAAAGCTCTGCGCTATCTACTTCCTGAACTCTGTGCACCCCGGCAACAGTGTGAGATCAATCAAAGCAGCAGCTGGTCACAACCGCCTGAGATGACATCATATAAATGCTGAGCACAAACAAGAGTAATCTCCTGCTATCTCTGCAGCAAAGCCTCATAACAGACCTGTATGACTGGTGCATTCAGTCCTGCTGACAGCCCTGCAAGTCTACTGCAGGTGATGCACTCCCAGTCCGGTCTGCCCTTATAACTGATGAAGCCCACTGAGGGACTGAGCCTTTAACAACCCTGTCACAGCTCTCTCCAAGGTCTCATTAGTGTCTGGAGGGGCCAGTGGACTCCACAGAAATCCACCGACAGAGCCATGTAGCTAGTTAGTTGGGGCATCATGCACAAGGTTTTGCTACTTTGTCACCAGCAATTTCTTCTTTTGCTGTCAAGCACCTGTCAGATTTCTACTGATAAAGGCAAGCTGTCATTTCTTCCAGCTGGGTTGCTGGATGCACACCAAGCCTGTTGTACCAGAAAAATGTAAACATCCTGGAGATTTTAAGGCTTGATTGAAACCCATGTCAGATTATCTTGATTTTTCTGACATAATTTCTTAATGTTTCACTTGTTGCGATTGATCATAAAGTATTCCTTTTTTGCAGTGACAAGATTCAAATGAGCCATAAATCATATAACTGACATGCATTAATATGTGAGAGGGGAAGTAAGAATAGCAGGTGTTCAAATTTAAGCGAGAAATCCAGCTTTTCATCAAAGTTCTGTTCATCAGGATCATTTTCTCCTTTGAGTTGACATAAAATAACTTTGGCTCCAGGCTTACCTGCTACACCGGGCATGAATCAGCCAAGTTCCATTTAATACCCTAAAAGCCCGGCATTACTTATGGCATTAATGGCGCTTGCTTCAATGTCTCCATCCATCTGCAAGGCCTCCGAGTGACAGGAGCTGGCACAATCATCATCCACTTAGAGTGCTATACTTTTTCTTCTGCCAGCTCCGAGCACGGGGCATTTCACAAGCTTCCCTGGCTGAAATTAGATTTTTACCACTTCACTGATTCTTTGCTTTTTTCTTTTCCTTTTTTTTTTTTTTCTTTTCAGAGCGAGTTGTGGTCTAGGAAGAGCTTGGACTGATAAAATCTGATGTGCGACAATAAGAAAACAAAAGCACAGTTCCACTCCGGGTAAAAATTTGAAAGCTTTGAAAGAGTGGGAAATGAGCATGAATCATAGTGGCAGCATATTGAATAATAAGCAACACTGCAGTCAGTGCATGATGAATCATTTTCTACTGAAAGGTGGCACTGTCAGTTACAAGGAGAGCTGATGCGCCCTTAATTTCATGAAGTAACTCTATACCTTAATCACTGTGAAAAGCATCTCTTTCTTGCTTGAATTTTCTCTTAAAATGGGTGCTTCTAGTAATTATTGCTCATTTAATTACCTCCACTACCACAAAGCTGAAGTTTAAACCTTTTTAATATTCATTAGACTGCCTGGTACTGTAATAACCACCACCAATTCCTCTGTGGTGGAACCTCTGACCTCATACTCTGGACCTTGATCCTCCTCCACTTCATACGACACAGTCTGGATCTTCACATCCTTTTCTCCTTGTGCGACTCGGTCGGTGTTTTCTGCGGAAATCGCATCCGTCACAGCGTCCTTATTCTCCGTGAACGTGGTCTCAAAGCTCTCACTCTTTGAGTCCTTGCTGTGGAGGCTAACGTCGTCCTTGTACATGATTAAGTTCGGCTTGTAAAAGGCCTCCACCGCAATGTGGAGAGAGGTGGCGTCCAGAAACTGTTGGGACTTGTGCGTGCCGCTGGTCCCTGTGTAGTAGTAGCCAATCAGGCTGTCCTGGTAGGGCTGGTTTGGGTAGTCGCATTGGTAACCCTGGTAGTTGTGTCTGCCAGTTTTGTCGAGAAGTGGGTTTTGAAGCTCGTTGAGGCTCTCCATGATTTTAGAAAAATTGATGAAGAGATTGAGAGATGGAGTCCAAAGTGTTGGTGGTCTTGCAGCTGGAAGCCAAAAAAAAATGAAAATCAACACAATAAAAAATACATGCAGTCATTTTTAAACCATCATGCAGCTGCAGTTTGATCCCAAAATAACACATTTTAGCAATAATGCGATTTGGGAATTCATTGCAGGGGTACCTTGATTAGATTCTGCAATCAGGATTCCTCCTACAAACTCTTAGCAAAAGCAGCTATAAATGCACCATCTGCTGTATGTTCAGCTGTTCATCTCACCCACACCCAGTTTCATATAAACCTGCAGGAAAATGCCTCCTTTACACAGCCTTTGCATACTGATTGGAACTGTCTGCCATTTGATCTTCTTGACTAGTTTTACATTCAGTTGTGAAACAAATGGGAAACATGCATCTGTGAGAAGATTGAAAGGCACGGTGCCAATGAAAGGTGGTGTCATCCAAGTGTTCCAGGCAGCAAATGTGACAGTTTGGTGTGCAAATTAGCCGGCAGAATCAGCCCGGCTTACTTAATCTTGCAAGTAGATCTGATATCCGCCGACTAATAATGAAATTAGGTGATAAATGAAGCAGCTGAAGGTCAAATCCTGAACCGGAGAAGAATCATCTTGACAAAAATGTTATGAAATCCCTATTTTTATTTAGAGGTGAATGCATCTGCAGACATTAAATATATATATATATATATATATATAAAAGTAAAGTTTTTTGCAGCCACTGTAGATTTCCCAGTGATTTGCTCTGGAGAAGCATGACTAATGTGGGCCAGTGGCTGACTCTGAGCCCACACACACCCGCGCAAACACACACAAACAGGACTTAAGCTCAGCATTTTCACCACTGTGTGTATTCCTGCAAGCTTCCGAGGCTGAGCCACAGTCCAGATAACAAGAAATTCCATTACACACTACATTACACAAGGAAAATCACATCTCCAATGCACAAATAATTCATTTCACATCAGAAAAAGTGCACTTAGCACACTTGAGTGTATACTTAGACTCCACAATTATTAATGACCATAAGTAAACTGTCTGTCTGCTTTTATATTGAGGCTCTGTCTGTCACACACACACATATATATATGCGCACAGATGCACACAAACAACAAAAATACACATTGCTTCACATTAAACTGCTAAAATAAAATAATCCTCTAAGGAAAATTCTCATTTTTTCCCACATAGTTCTTTCTAAAACGCGTTCCGTTCCATGCCGCGCTGCTACAGGAGTATTTTTGGTGGAAAAAGCTCTGACAATAGTCTTACCTGTAGAAGACAACTCCCCGCTTCGATCCGCTCAGCATCCTTCCCTGGCGCAACTCGCTCGATGGAGAGGAAAGGACCGATCCAGCAACGCACTTCTCATCATCAGTTTTGGCAAAAAAGCTGCCATCTCTGCTCAGCAAATAAACATCCGCGTTTTTTAAAAAGAACGCATGTATTCCTTGCGCGTCAGATTGGACTTTGCTCGGATGCCATGGCACCGCCGCTGCGCCTGGTGTATTTTTACGCACAGTGTCGCGCTGAGCTCCAAACAAAACAAGTCGGACAGAAGCTGAGATGACTTCAGACGAATGATTGGCTATTCGTGGCGCGCTGTAAAACTCTGCTGCTGAACAGGGATTTGAAATGTCCACGTTTTTTTTTTTTTTTTTTTTTTT
>NC_050533.1:14680608-14704928 GCF_002922805.2 Oryzias melastigma
CAACCCAAGGGATCTATTCTGCTTCTTATGAACTGCGAATGTTATATGAAATCCGGCACATGGGAACTGAAGTGTCTTTTTACAGCACAAGAGCAGCTTTGCAGACTTTTCTGACATATTTTGTGCTATTTATTTACGTCACGCACAGTTTAGGTGTTATTCTGACCATCCACCAAGCACAACATTTTTCTTCATCTTAGGTGAAAGGCTCAACACAACCAGGAATATAGCTCATGCTCAAATTCTTCCCACATTTATTTTTGATGAAATGTTTAGACAAATCCCATTAATCTAGCTTGAGCGTAAACACTGAGATGTGCTCTGATCCACCTGAATTCCCTTTGATTATGCTCCAATTCTACCCTGTAAACATGGTTTATATAACGCTGTATAAGGAAGCATTTCTTATACAAACATGTTTGTGATACAACCCAAGAAATTGAATTGCCGGAAAAGAGATAATATATATATATATTTAGAGATTGTGATGCTATATGACAAAAACGACAAGACTGATATACAGCCTGTGAACGTTGGACACATATCTTGTTCAGACGGAGCTCATAAGCTCATAAAACTGACTGGAGTTAATAATGTGCAAGCCCTGGCTCTGGCACTTTCACTGGGAGATACATTAAGGTGCTGATGGATACTTTATGGGGGAAACATGGGCCTGCATTTATAAGACTGGGCAGTCACGCTCTCCGAGTCACCTTGTGTTCACATGCACGAAGCAACGTGGCATAACAGCCCCGCTGTCTGTGTGATGGATACCACTCCCTCAGGGGACGAGTATATTAGAAGAGAGGGTGAGGGTGGTAAGCACGGAGGGTGGAATGGAACCTTTAACCTCTTTCCTCTCCCTTTCCCTCTCTATTTGTCACGGTAGCAAGGACTGAAGATAGACATTTCCCATTTCAGAAAATGAGGATCTGCAAACAAAAACAAGCAAGCTGTGAGGCAGAAACCCAGTAGAGCTCAGAGATGCCACATTTAGCACAGTTTATGTGAAGAAAGGATCTCTCCAAAGACCAAGCGTTCTCTTGCTTTCTGTAGATGGACTGTGAATATTTATGGTTCTTACTGTGCCCCTTTCTTCTGCTCCACTTTCCTCTCTATATTTAGGCACCATGTCACTATGTACCAGACGCTCACTTTATAAGAATTTTTTTTTTTTTTTTTTTGCTCTCAAGACCTGTAATCATGAAGAATACTTGCACCACAGCAGAGCCTGTTATGATTTATCCGATATCACAGCCAGTTGTGACACCGTGAACTTTCCTCCGGCCCCCTAACCAGCTTTAATCATTTGAACGCTTTTGGGAATTAATCAGCCTAATCGGATTGGCAGAGGAAGCTTCAAACCAATTAAGTTGATCTAGCCTACACGGCTTTGAAACAGGAAGTGTGTGTGTTTAACGTATATGTGTTTAGCAGAACTTTACTGTGTAGCAGCTTTTCCTGAAAGGTCATCTTTGATGTTTACTTTGCTGTCTGATGAAATAAAGAGGATCAAACCAAGAATCTCTGAACTGTACAATGAGAATAGGACAAACGTCAGAGTAGATTTCTTTGAATGACACGTATCTGATGCTTCAACAGCCGCATTTACACTTGCATCTTCAGATTTTATGTAAAAAGGGGGAATCTTGGAGTCATTTTTTCTTTATATTACTTAAAGTCCCTGTCCAATCATTATATGATATATTTCAAGTGTTCTTAGTGGTCTTTTAATTATGATTTTTAGACTAACTTCCAAAAAACTGTTGTTTTCTATGACATAGTTTCTGCAGAGCGACAGGAGCTCATTAGAAATTCACATCTGGGTTGCTGGGGGAACTGGAGTAAGCCTGCCTCCATTTCCCATCATCCCTTTGTCGACATCCTCTCCTGCTAGCTTACAACCCCTCACAACCTCAACTTAACACCAGCAGTGAATAAAAAATGCGAGCAATATTGAAGCTAGTTAGCTATACAGTTTTTAGCGAGTTCAGACGATGGATCTATTTGTCTGTACGGTGATGAATCAGAATGGAACGGAGCTTGTAGGCCACCTATTGCATTTTTTAGGGACAAGATTTTGTTAATGGCACTTTTTGTCTGCTCCTGATTCACAACAATTTGAATAAAGACATACTTAGAATTGTAATTTTCCCCTACACATGTCCTCCAATATGAGAAAAATTCCACCAGAACATGTACTGATCATATCTAAAATCAGCAATATCCTGTTTCAGAGTGATGCAAAGAAGCTGGGATTAAACTACTGAGTCCTTCTCAGCAGGCTGTCCCAAAACATCTCAGAAAAGTCTCCAGTTAATCCAAAACACTAATATAAAATACTTTAATTTTAGCCTCCCTTTCCTTGGCTGCCTGTTTAAAGCTCCTCTCCTTACCATTAAAGCTCTCATTTCAAAGCCCTCATAGTTCCATATTTTCCAAACGGAGCGTTTTGCTCTCCGACAGCAGGATTAGTCATTGTTCCTAGAATTTCCCAACCTGGAAGGGAAGGCAGAGGTTTTAGCTGCCTGGCTCTTCTCTTGTGAAGGCAGCTCTCAGTTTTAGAGGAATGCTGAGTATTTGAGTTAGTTTTTAAAGAAATCTGTTTTTCCCAAAACATACTGTCCAAATTACATTGAATTGTAATGGTTTGCTCTTTGAAAATCTTCTAGAACTGCATTTATTTGCTTTGTTGGGGAGTCTTTTGTTCGCTTTCTCTCAGCCTTGGGATGAATTGTTGTGAATTGCTGCTTTATAAATAAACTGAACAGTAATAGGTTTTACACCTCGGTGGTGATATAAATATAGTGGTAATTTTCACAAGTGGCATGCGAAAGCACGGACAAGAGAGATGTCTGTTTCCATAAATAAAACAGTAAAATGGTTAGCAGATTCCACAGAATTCATACAGTTTTTAATATTTTAACTTAAAACAGCCAAAAGGTGGGATTGATCCATTCCTGGAATTTAAAAAAAATGTTGGTTTTTTTTTTTCAAATTAATAAATTCTTAACATACCCATAGGGCTTTTTGCCTCAAAGACCAACACATTTGTGAAAATGATGCTTTATGAAATTCTACCTCTTAGTTCAGGAAAAAAAAAAGTATCTTCAAAGTGTCAAATGTTTTAAAGGATGCCAGACCAATTTAAATTTATTTCCCACATTGTGGCACCTTGCTACGGCTGCTAGGCTGCCTGAAAAAGAGTCCCACTCAAAGTGGAAGTAGACACAATGTACTGCAGTGTGGCTGTCAAAGGTTTGAGAAAAAAATTATTCTAACTTGCTGAATCATAGTGCTGTGTCGCAAACGGAATTTATGTGGTGTTATTGTTTACCACATCAATCCATTCAGCTTCTCATGAGGTCATCTTCAGTGTTGTAGGTGTGAAAGCTGCTTTTTCTTTTATTATTATTTAAGTGTTCGATCAGATGTGCTTTTATTTTGTCAAATCCTGGAGCTTGCAGATTTTTCCAGACATGAATTTATTCAAAGAATGACTCATTGGTATCCCTTTTAAAAGATCAATCATACTTCTCTTAATGGAAATGTTTGTGAAAAAGGATATTTTATGTTCGGTCATAATTGGGATTGGTGGGATGCTGTAAACCACTGTATAAGCTGAATAATGTGACGAGTGAAGTGTGTCTCTGTAGCGTGTAGGTCTGGAAAACTGTAGGTAGCAGCAGAAAGTAAGGTAGAACAGTTAACCTAAGTGTATTAGAATGTAGATTCATTCATCGTCTTAACCGTTTTGTCCCTTTTGGGGTCTGCCGGAGCCTAACCCGGCTACTGATGGGCGAAGGTAGGACACACCCTGGACAGGTCGCCAGTCTGTCGCAGGGCCTCAATCACACACCCATACACACTCACACACACTCTAGGGGCAATTTAGAATCACCAATTAACCTATGAAGCCTGTTTTTTGGATGGTGGGAGGAAGCCGGAGTCCCTGGAGATAACACACATGCACGGGGAGCACTCCACACACCGGGGACTTTCTTTCTGTGAGGCAAGATTGCTAACCGCTGCTCCACCGTGCAGCCCAAAGTAGACACAATGGCTAATCCCATCGGTCACTAATGTTGGCAGTGACATATTTGTGAGATCTGTAATCACATTAAACAAAAATTTAAAGTAACTGCAAACATCAACACTAGACATCTTTAACATGTTGTGTTCTAAAAATCTTACTGTTTACACACTTTTATAACATTTTCTATGAGAGCTTTTCTTTCTTTCTTTAACCTTTATTTAAGCTCTTTTTCAATGGATCCCTGGACAAGAATCAACAAGGAATGTTAAACAAGTAAAACAGAGATAAAATGCTAATTAAATTACATACAAATTAATTAGCATAAAAAATCTAGAGCTTTAAAGAAGAAGCTTTCTTGCTATCATCATCTTCTCTTGGCGCAAACAGGAAGTGAACAGCTCTGGTCATGTGACATTTTCATTGAGACCCTTTAGTTTTTCAATATATGCTGAAAATGCCTAAATGGATAACTGAATGACATTTTGATAGACTTAGAAATTAATTTTTTTTTTAAATTGTGACCACTGGGATTAATTGGGTCATCAATAACATTATTTTTGAAGTTGATGTGCAGTTCAAATAAGGCCAGTTTGGCTTCACCGCCGCAGTGAAGGACGCAGGTGCTGCAGTCACGCGAGGCTCGACACCTGGGGAAGGTTCTGCCAGACAACACTCTGAAGCTCCTTCCAGAAATTGGAGGCTCATTGCAAACCTCACACCGACTGGAAGCAAAAGAAAAGAAGGCGCTCGCAGTAAACTGACTAATATTCAGCAGCTCACGCTGGGTACAAGGAGCTAAAAAGGAAGCAGAGGAGAAAATGTTGTGCCATTGGCAGGAAATGAGGAAGAAAATGCACCTTTAGCTGGCTTTCAGACATCTGTTTCTTTCAAAGCACTAAATCAAACACTTGAGCATGTAAGAACAACAAAGGCTCTCTGTTTATTAAGCATAAAGAGCTGCAATCTAGTGACCAAATAATTAGTCCCTAGGGCAGGATTATAGAACTTCAGCTACTTGAGAAGGTCTAAAAATGCATTTTAAAAAAAGCATATATAAAATGATGTTATCTTCTGAAGGTTATCGCAAAAAATAAGAAAACATACAAAGTGACTTCAAGAATTATGATCGACATTTTCATTGAAGTGCTAAAAAGCTGCACTGTGAATGACTTCTCAAGGTCCCTTCAGAAATGTTTTGTAGGATTCTTGACAGAGCGTGCCTGGATGTTTGCCCATGTCTATGAGAAGGAGCAGCGGATGTTCAGAATGTTGAGAAACCAGCTGAGGCTCTTATTTTGGCGGTGCAGTCGACTAACACACAAAATGTGTCAAATTATGTGAACTAAAAAATCACTCTGCAAACACTCATCGGAGTGGAGCATGGTGTAAAACATCGAGGAAGAGGTCTTCTCGGAGGGGACTGATGATGCACGTTATTTCAGCAGACAGAAGAACCATGTCAATAAGGAGGACGGACAGAATTTCTGCTCAATATTGAGGATGCAGAATTACACCGTCTGGTGTTTACCTCTTCAGTTGTGCTTCCTCATGTATTCTTAAATCTATTGGAACTTTAGCCTGAATTGTGCTCCGTCCTGCTGGCATTTCTTAGTGATCCACACACCTCTCTGTGTGTCCTACTCATTGTTGATGATTTCACAGGAAATTAAAGAAATTGTTCTAACATCCTCTTCCCGGCTTGCCATTCTAATTTCCTCCTATTTTTGGTCTAATTCCAGGATTCACTTTGGCTTTTGAAAACTCATTAAGGACGAAAATAAATGATGTCCTCCCAGTTAAAAACAACACATGTTAAAGAGTGTTTTACAAGGAGCCACTAATCCAAATGATTAATAAGGAAAAAAATTGAAATGAAAAAATTCCAACATGAATATCTCTGAGGGGAAAAAGAAAAGAACACGATGCCAAAACAACTGAGATACCATTCCTGGTACAGGAAGAAATGCACATTGTGGTCTAAAGGTCAGCAATAATTCCAGTTTGTAGCTCTTCACCTGTGAGCTCACCTCCCCTCGGCACTGCGTATAAAAATTCAAAGTGTGTAATTTGACAGAGATCCGCTCAGGAGGCGCAGGAGTTCATGTCAATCATCAAAAGACCCCCTCCCACGGAAGAAAAGTGAGCCAAGACATTGCAGACTTTCTCATCATTACAGGTTTAACAGTAGCACATTTTCTGAGAGACTTTGGGATTGACTGATGGGAATTTCCATAGAGAAATTTGAAAACTTCAATTAGCGAAAGACCAGCAAGAATTTATGTGGACAGCTGTGCTGCTTCTCCATGAATAATGAAACGGCTGTAGGATTGTCTAATGGGATAGATTTGCTCTAATAAACGGACATACCAGAAATTCTTATAGCATTGGCAAAGAAAAGAAACGCAAAGATGCTGTTTGCATGGTGATGGAAAACGGTGTCATTCTTTGAAGACATCAAATGTTTTTTTTAAAAATGGTTTAATTGATTTCCGTTGGGAGCGATGTTCGCACTATAATGAACAATTCTCTGTTAATCCTGTCTATTTGCAGGTATGCCACACGATGACTCAGCCAGGCGTGACAGCAGACGTGCAAGAAAAACGTTTTTTCACGCTTCACTTAATGAACCCAGTAAGAAAATATAATCATTTATCTGTAACCGGCGCTGCTCAAGTCATCGTCTCCAATGCATCGTGGGAAAAGCCTGCCCTTACAACCTTCCACTTTAATATGTCCCATCAGCCCTATTAACCATTTATTAAAAAGCAGAGGATCCAGCAATCTTTAGTATTGTTCTGAGCTAAGACCAGGACGAAGATACCGCCATCTGTCATTGGCTGTGGGACTGCTGTGGAGGAGATATAAATAGGTAATCATTAAGGAGCTGCTGCAGGTTAAACCAAGGAAGCTTGCTTCAGGCTGTCGTGACTCATCGTCCTGTCTTTCTGGATCATGTCAGTTGCCTGGAGTTTTTCACTTTTGCCTGCACCCCTGGCCGCTGCCTCCAAACATGTGACCTGCCCGCATGAACCAAGACCTGCTGGAGGCTGAACCCCAGAGTTCTGTGGGACAAATACTGCATCTTGCTCTTTAAACCATCGTCTTTTCCTCAACGTGAGGCAAACTTAAAAGCCTTAATATTTTTTCAAAAATGACAGTGCACCATATATATAGATATAAATTCTGGATACTGATGTTGAAGCGATTTTGAGAGATACAGAGCTCTGTTAAGATGTCCATCTAGTTTTTGTTCGGGTTGCAAACAAGGTTGGATGTTATTGTGAATATGTTAGCATGGCTAACGTGTAGCGGTGTTGCTCTGTGGGTTTTTTTTCTACTAAAAGACTTTGATTATGTCCTGATTCCTTCACTACTCACTACATCCTGCACTATATAGTGCATTCGCCATTTTGGAGTGCTGTCCAAATCTACAATTCCCTAGAGTGCCCTAGAAATTTCCCAGAAGTCTTTGCGAAAAACCAGTGAGCATTAGCGAATATAGACCACAATGCATTGCGGTTGAACAATTTTTGCTTATAAAAACGTGTATTTTTAAAAAAAATTATTTTTAAAACAAACTATACATTTTCATCATCAGAACACAGTGGATTCATAAACAGATGTTGTAAAATGTTTCAAATGTGACGTCATACCCTCTGTTTAGGGGGAAAAAGGTATTGAGAATAATGTCCGAATTGCTTTTAAAACCCAAGGCACTAGATAGTACTGCTCTATATAGCTTTTTAGCAATTGATCAGGGCAGGAATTTGGACATTAGTGGTGGATGATACTGGGAATTTGGGTGACAATCCGATACCAGTAATTACAGGGCTAGTATTGCCGATATAAAAAAAAATGTTGTATTATAGAATAATTTTGGAAATACAATTTTTTTTGGTAATTAAATGTATAATAACCCACAGGACTTTTGGCAGATAAAAGGTTTATCAGCATAATTACAGCAATCTGCAGTGAATTTCCCAGTTTGGCCAGTTTCCTGCCTAACTTGGGCAGGCTTTTATTCAAGTTGTGCTGTTTTTGGTCAGATCTGGAGACAGATCCTCCAGTCATCCACAGCTGTTTCAGTTTCAGGTAATGGTCTCTCACTCTATCAGTCCTGTGTTTTGCCCCATTTTACGTCTACAGGTTATAATTAGGGTAAGTCATGTTTTGTCCAGTTTAAGTTTATTGCCTATTTTCTTTAGGTTTCCATCATCCTGCGCCCCAGTCTTCTCCATTTGGGTTCTTCATTACTTCAGTCTATGAAGTGGAATCTCTCATCTAGTGTTAATAATTTTTTCTATGTGATTTTGCATCAAGTCAAAATTTTTAACCATGTTTTTGCTGTTTTGCGTTCAGCTTGACACTGAAGTCCCGCCCCCTTGTGTGTCTGTGTAATTTCTCTTGACTGTAGTGTGGCTCTTGTCAGATTCGCATGTTATTTTTTAGTGTTATCTGTCATTCATGTCCTGATTAAGTTCTGTTTTTGTCAGTTTTATGTCACCCACTTCAGCAAATATACACACACTCTCACACATATATATGCTTGTGTGTATAGATAGTTTAGATCCACCAATACCAATATTGACACAGGAGGATCTGGTAGGAAACAATGGTCTCTAACACACTGAGAGATAACAACAAACGAGGAGCAACCGACGTAATTGCAAATAGAAACCAGGTGTGACACACAGGAGGTGTTAAAAAAGAAACTAGCATAATACAGACCTACTACTAATAGAATCCTTACAAATTTTAGAAATAAAAAATAATAATCCCAATTTTTGCAAAGCTGATGTTTGATATTTGAAAAAAAATATTTTGTCTTCTATTGACCATTTCTGAGCAGCTTCCTTTGTGCTTTAGCTGCTGCAAAGCATCATTTCAACCCTAAACAGCTCGATTTGGTGTTTTTCGGTGAAAATTGTGGTCACCATTAAACGAACCACACCCACAAAGTGACAATTACAGCCAAAGGCAGAAATGTGGCTGTTTTCTATTTACCCTAAAAAACAGATCACATTCACAAAAGGCAGACTGCTATGGCTTTCATCTCACATTAGGATGAAAAATAGATCTCTGCGAACCCAGCAAAGCGCAAAACTTACATATAATGTTCTCTTCCTAGCTGTGATTTCAGGAGTGTTTATTATCTGAGCCCCTGCAGGCTGCTGAAGGCTGCCTCATTCGAAAAGCCATTTTCGGTGCATAGAGTCACTCCGGCTTATGATGCAGCTAATGAATGGTATCACCAAGGGATTCTTGTAGGTGTCAAAAGGTGAGGGAGGACTGCCTGTTTGTGAGTTCTATTCTGCGCTTCGTTTGCAGCACCTATTATAAACACAGACAATATGTGTTTTGTTTTTCACACCAAAGGACCAATCCTGATGTAATTAGAGCTCGCCAGAAATGCATGGCGCTGTACCACACAACAGCTCTCCGTCTCAGTACCATCCAAACAGATTTCATGGGCAGCATTTTAAAGAATCAATTTTCACGCGTAACCCCTGGGAGAGGAGTAAACGTAAGGATCTCAGATGAAGAAAAATGAATGTCTGTAACTGCTCATCTATTTGAGCTCTCTGGCTCAAGGCTCTTCAAAAGACGGCTTTTTTCCACTTTAGCTATCTTTTCCCAAATGGCTGTCTGCTGCACGGACTAATGGCTCTGAAAAGAAATGCAGGGAGACAGGATGTAAGCTGATATTGTCATCACAGCCTAATAGCAGAAAGGGTGATGCTCACGTTTGTCCCTAGCGCAAAGTGTATTAGCTCCACAATAAAAGCTTGTAAAATCCTGATATTGTTACATTTATCCCTTTATTGTTTTCTACTGATCTTCATTCTATTATTACATGACGATCAAATCATGGATCTGACAGACCAAAAAAAGAAAAAAGTGTTTTTTTTCACTCAGAAGATAACTTCCTTCCATGATTCAGGTTAAATTTCAGCTGCCTTTCTTTAAACCTTCCACAGTATCACTCTCCCTTCCTATAATTATTTCATGATACCTTTTGGAACCCTTAAATGAAGATCAGGCCTCAGGGGACTATTGTAGCCTAAGCTCCAGCAAAGGAAATAGAAATGTTAAGTACTTTCCAGGAATGTGTTCAATTACCAATCTTTTAATTACTAATTTCAGAAAAGTAGCAGATTTAGCTCTTTGGGTTCCCAAGATGAGAAGATGATCCCTCTAGAACAGGTCATTTCCATGTTTATTTCTCTATTTGGAAAGGTTTGGGGAATTTTTAATTAACAAACTCACACATGTTGACCCAAACTATCCTTGTAACCATTAGAATTTTATTAGAGATAACCTAAATCTTAAATAAATTAGCTGCTTTATCAAAACGTCTTTTTATCTTAGTCAAAGCAGTGATTGGACAGAGGTAACATCTAACCTTAAGATTTTTGGTCACATCCATGTTTTTACTGTTGGCAACTTTTAACTCATTCTTAACCTTTAAAATGTTCCTAAATGATATGAATGAATATTTATCAATTCTCTTTAATTTTTTATAATCTATTTTATTTAAACTTCTTTTTATTTATCAGCTCATTTTCACAATTATTATCTCTATTTTTGCTTTTTCCTTTTTATTCCTTCTCTCTTTTTTTCACTGCATCACATGTTGACTAAAAGAGCACTCATCCAGAGCATCCATCCATTTATCCATTCATTTTCTAATCCCGCTTAATCTCTGTTTGAAGTCATGGGGTTGCTGGAGCCAATCCCAGTCACTGTTGGGCGAAGGCGGTGTGCGCAGCCAGCAGGGCCACACAACCACACACTCACATTTACACTCACATCTAAGGGGAGTTTAGACTCACCAATTGACCGATTGTGTATTCTCTTGGACTTAGGGAGAAAACCCACAAAGAACTCCACACAGGAAGGTCCTAGCCGGGATTCAAACCTGTTCCTTCTTGCCGTGAGGTGAGACACCTGACCAAAGACTTTGAAAGGATTTGTTGTTTGAGGTTAACGTTGTTGTCACCTGTTATATTTGAAAGGTCAAATTCTTGTTGCCTTTGGGAGCACTACGATGACCTTTCTATCATTCTTTTACGCTTTAAGACTGAAACTGAGGCAGTCATCCTTCTTCTTTGCTTTTCAGCCGCTCCCTGTGGAGGTCCTCCTGCATTTAACCCCATCGTAAGTGTGATTTGTATTTGGTTTCATGTCCTGATCCAACCCTCAGATTTCATCCGAACTTGGGACTGAATGATGAAAAGGCGGGGATGTGATTTCTTGTTGTTGCGTTCAATAAGGAAATCAGCGACCAATGCATACCTGACTGTAAAAATGGTAGAAGATGCTGAGACGGTCTTTTATTGGGATAAGTGCCAAAATGCAATTTTAATAGTTACATTTTTTATAGTTTACTCCAATGACAATCATCTTTGTGTGTGTTTAAACAATTTCCTGTAGCATTTTTCCTCATTATAGAGAACTTTCACCTAAGAATTAACCATTAAAAGTGCATTTCTGAGCATTTCTTAATTCAAATTGCATTGGATTAGAAAAGTGGATGCTTGAAAAAGTTCAGACTAATGACACAGATGCTGAAATATGCGTGCCAAAGTCTTCTCTCCCACCCTGACACACTCACTTCGGTGTGTAAGAAATGATGAGCCTTCAACACTCGAGCTGCAGCAAATTGCAATTCTGGCTCATACCTGTACAGCTGGATTGATCCCATATTGTTTTCCATTATTTTTGCGCCACTAATGCTATCTTGAGGCTATAGACTTCCGCATGAGGGCACAAACAGAGTTACACGCAAGGGGAGGGATTGCTGTGTGTCAGCAGTCCCGCCCACAACCCAGAATTGTATTTCTAATGAGCTACTGCTGCTGGGCATAAAATATATCTTAAAAATGACAAAAACTTTATGATTTTAGCAAAAATTTGCACAGTCATACCAAAAAAAAAAAAACTGCTAGGAATGATTTTACAAAAGAAAAATATAATGTTGGGGTGGAAATTTAAGCATTCGATCAGTTTCTATTTATCTTTTTGGACATTTGGTGTAAATTTACCCTGTTTTAAATATTGTAAATATTATTAGAGCAAGTTAAAACCAAAATTTGTATTTGGGTTTTAAAGAAACAGCTACATTAAAAACGTTTGAAAGATAAATAACAAATTTCATTTAGACTTTTTTCTCTTTTGAAATTCATAAAAATGAAAGCATTAAACGCCTTCATTGTAGTTCTTCAGGGTGGCTGAGTTGCTCCCTAAGGAGGAGGTGAACAGCACAATAATCCAGATTGAAAGGAGTCATCTAAAAAAGCTTGGGTCTCTTTTCAAGATGCCTCCAGGATGTTTCCCAGTGGAAACGTGCCGTACATTTTCCACCGAGAAGGATGGACTATAGGAGGGGATTAAACCTCTTGGTTGGTTTGGGATCTCCTGAGGGACTCCTGGAGATTAACAATGTGGTGGGAGAGAAGGAGTCCCTGGAAAAAATCCATTACTTTGTGAACTTGTGCCCGATTTCCAACAAAGATGTTTTTCTTTTTTAGTAAATGACCCTTTTTTATATATATATATATATATAAAAAAAAACATTTTTCCTCAATTGTACATCCTATAAAACCACTGCTGTAACAACGAGTCAGAGTCAGATGGATCCATATGCAGTTCTTTTTTTTATTTAAGGAGCTTAGGCTTGACGTGGTGAACTTGGCAGAGGTCTGGAACGGCAACGGGTTTGTCAGAGGCTGAGGCAGGCCATAGGTGAAGAACAGGCGAGGGTCAGGCACGGCGAGGAGTTTGTCAGAGGCTGAGGCAGATCGGTGGTCAAAGGCAGGCTGGGGTCGAAGCAGGCTTAAACAGGAACAGGAGAAAAGGAGGTAACGCTCAGAATTGGAGGAATTAACCAGAACAAGACTTCGCACCTGAGCACAGCCTGAAGCCTCCTTATAAATGTTTGGTGGTGATTGCTTGAATGAGGCACAGCTGGTGAGGTCTGGGGACAGCGGGCAGAGGCTTGTGGGAAATGGAGTGAAGATGAGGCTCAAGGAGAGATTAAAACTCAGGCGATGGCTCCCTCTGGTGGTCAGAGGGAAAAACAGGTTGATTCCTGACAACTGCCTTTGCTCCGTGGACCACGATAACTTTGATGATGGTGATTGGAGGCTACACGCTGTTCATCCCAGCATGCTCATGTTTTTATTAAAGACATCATTATTCTCACTCTCCAATTAGGACGGGAATAGTAAAGCAAGTGGCTGTAAGCACAACATGACATTAACACTTTCTTTTTTTTTTTTAAATCTCATGAAAATGCAAAAATATAATTACAAAAGAGATTCCTGAAATATTCTGCATCCTCTCAAATGACTTCTGACAATTCCTAACATTTCTGCTCCGTAATCAGCATTGTTTTCCCATGTTAGGTTGAATAATAGATGCATCTTAATGCATAATTCATTCGGAATGCTGGAATTCGTGTTATTTTTTTCCCTGTGTTCGAGGCCGGAGTTGTCAAAGCCTCAGCCGGTGTTGTTTATTTTCAACATCAAGAGAGAGACAAAGGCGATCTGCAGGATTTAATGAGAATATCAAAATCACAGATGGAGTAATCAGCGTGCACTAAACCACTGAGGAGGCGGCGTTTAGTTTGCTGTCCTTAAATAAATTCTAATGTGTACGTTCATGAATAAATCCATATATCTGGCCTGCTCTCCCACCTAATCCTTGGGCAATAAAGATATAAAGGCTGATGAACATTTATCGACCCTTGTTATGGGCACAGTTAGACATTTTATCACACACTTTCAAGATATTTCTGTAAAAATAATTTGCAATTACCTCTGTCATAATCTGCCTTCAGTTTACATTGTTGAGTTGGAATACTGCATTGTGGGATTATATAAAAGTTCAGTATATTTTAATGTATAATGTATATTTATAAAGGTGAATTCCCCTTCCTGTCATTAAAAGCAGAAGTAAAACACTCCACATAATAGAATGAAGGCCAGGCGGTAGATAAGCCTTTTATCAATCTAACAGTGTCACTGAGCACTGCTAGGAAGCCTATGCTTTTCCAGGAAATTAACAGGTAATCTATATGCAAAATGAAATTAAGATTTGCATTGACTCCTGTTACAAACGCGGTAATTTACTGGAAACCTTCTTTTTATCGGCGTTAACGTGTGATGTGCTGCATTCCCACGCATTTAGGCGTTCATCTTCATGGGGTCGTGGTTATTTACCTTATTGCTTGGCTGTGTCACTCCACCCTGAAGCGTCAGAGCGACTAGAATAATAAATACTTCTTCTAACAATCGTGCAGGGGCGGACTTACCATTAGGCAAAGTGGGCAATCATCTGGGGCCCCCAACAACTTCACCTCCAGAGTGGATACAGTGTGAGCCCGGGGTATTGTGCAGGAAAACAGACAAGACAGGATCAAGAAGAACAGAATCAAAATAACTCAATAAGACAATAAAGAAAATAATAATCAGTTTTATTTGAACACTTTACAATAAAATAGCATAAAATAATAATAATAGGAATTAATACACATAAAAGCAAGCCAGATTGGAATACAAAAATAAAAAAATGGGTTGTGAGTCAAAGTGTAAAGACGGATTTAAGCAGGTGGGTTTTGAGTCCGGATTATATTAAGGGAAGATGGTTGACATTATTGAGATCAGAGGGGAAAGACTTCCAGAGTTTGGTGAGCTGAGAGGAGAAAGGGAAAGGAAAATGAGAGGACAGGGAAAAAGAGGGGACGAAAATAACCATTTTGAGAGTACTTCTTTAAAAAAAAAAAAAAAACTCCATAGTGTCCTGTTTGATTCCATCATTCAAGTAAACATCCAACGGATGCAAAAGACCCCGTGTTATTGTTTGTTACGTCCGCCACAGTTTAAATCTAGTAAATTTAGATTAAAAAATCTGGACAATTGAGAGCAGAAGGAATAAACTTAACTTTACTTGTAGATATTTTATTGTAAATATTTTTTCAAATCATCCTAAAAAAAAAAAAAACTTCAACCCAATTTTGTGGTAGGAGTTGGACCTCTGCGTTTCACACTTTATTCCAAGGATGATAGTTTGTAACAATAGGTTGAGAAGTGACACTGCGTCACCATGGTTACCAAGAAGAGCCAGAAGAGGGAAGAGAATGTGAACCTCTGGATAAAAGAGCCAGGGTTAGTTAGCAGAAAGCATTGAGCTTTTTCACTGAGAGCGTTAAAGTTAGAATTAAAATCATGTAGTGGCATACTTCCATGCAAAGCTTCCAGTAACAACATTTTCGCTTGCCAAGTTTTACTGCCAACTTGCACTGGCAAGCAAAAATGTGAGAAGCAGGACATCACAGAGGCATGTGGAAATAAATAAATATTTTTTTCTGCAAATCCTTAGGTATAAGGGAACAAAAATGTATAAATGTTTGCAAATATATATATAATTATTGATTCGCTGTGGGACTGGGGCTGGACTCTGTTATCTGACTGAATTGTGACCTTGTTTTGCTCATTATTTCAGTGGTTCCTTCTCTGTCTGTCCACCACCCATTGCATTTAATTGGTGTGTGTCTGAGACATGCTTGCCAGTTGTTGCAACACTGCTGAAGTCAACAGAGAAAGACATATTCAAAGTATAATGGTCCAGCATAAAAAAGGAAGAAGCTACACCAGAAAACACCTAAAATAACTGCAATGGAGAAGTTAGAAGTGAAGCACTCTTGGTTTTGTGTGTCAGCGTGTGTAAATTCTCCCCCCCAAACTCCCAAACACCCGAGTTCAATCCGGCCATTCCTGGGCTTGATGCTGCCGCTTTGTGAGTTCCGTGGTGCTTGAGAGGATGAGGTTTTCTGACAAACCAGTAGAGAGGTTCCCGAGCGATGTGATGTATAAATGAAGAGCTATGGGAACGTCGGTCGGAGCTGTCAGCTCAAATTATGTGTGCATGCGGTTGGCGAGGCACAGAAAGGTCAGGAGTCAGTCAAATTTCTAGGGTCTGTGCACAAAGTTATAGAGTAAATCCCTAGAACGTCTTACTGCTGGGGAGAAATGCTGAGATGCTTGACTGATAAACATCACAAAAATACAATTTCCCGCTAAGACTATTAGCTTCCACTTAAAAAAAAAGCAGATGTGTCGTCATTGTGTTCTGAAAGATGTGCAACTGGACAGTCCTCAGAGACACCTACAGGGATAAAAGCATCAAATCAGATTTATCTCAACAGTTGGCTGCTCCCAGGGGACCGACTGCTCACAGATGGTGGGGAATTGTTTTGCGGTGTGTTGTGGTGAGCTGAACTTCTCTCAACTCAACCACAATTGCCTTTAGTTGGTGGCATAACAGATTCAGGGGTGCAGCAAAAGAATCGTTGATGAGAGGAATCCATCTCAGCTGTTGAAGGAAGTGGCCTTTCAAATAATATCATGGTGTTTGACGTTGCATCTGTTTAGATAGGAGCTGATTAGTGCGCCAGAGATGGATTTTTATGATGCTCGATAAATGCACAGATGAATTTGAGTTAATTTCAAGTAAAACCTGACAATAGCAGACATTTCTCTGACCCTCTTCAATCATCAGCGCAAATCAGCACCTGCTTGTTCTCTAAAATCACTGTTTTGTTCGTCGGTTCCTCTTCTCTGCTGCTATAAAGCAAAAGCTGATGTTTTATCTTTAACTGTAGCAGTCCACATTATTTTCTTCCTTCCAGTTTTTTTTTTTTTTTTTTCAGACTGGCCTTCAAAGAACGGCTGCAGAGCAAAAGGACTGAATATTTCTTTCCCTTTGACCTGTGTGAGATGCTCTACGCCTATAAGCAGTGAGCTGGTTATTATGTGCCGGACGCAGATGCTGCAGCATTGTCCAAGAAGTCCGATTTTTCCGCTGCAACACAACCTTACATCCTTCATTATTAGGAGGAGTAACAGAAGCTAGCAGGGCTCTTAAACAGCCTGCTGGACATCATTTAAGCACTCTTTCAGCCGACCGTAACAAGAAGCTGCGTGCAGATGATGGTGCGAGGGAATTGACAGTCTCACTCAGTGTGTTGGTCATTGCAGACCATACACAAGGATAATGAACTTTAAACAACCCTCAAACAGTCAGGGAGATTCAAATGTCTCCCTTTAAAAGAGAAAAAGCTAATTTAGCTTGATGCTATATTAGCATGTTAACACAGGCCCTGAGAGATTTGCTGTCTGAAATTTGACATCAAACGCAAGAAAGATTCCTACCCTCTGCAACCTGACACCTAATTAAAGAATTTAATGGACAACAAAGATAAAAAAATAAAAAACTATGTGCAAATATGTGCACTCAGTAGAAAAACTGTGGTTGATTCAATCACAATATTATTATAATATGCTTATTTAATTTGTATTTGTTGCCTGTGACTTACATCTACATTTATATATAAATCTAATCGCCCTGCTGCTGTTGGAAATATGCACTTTGGAGGAACTGTGCGAATGTACCGGCCAGAATTTGGCGAGTGGAGAGCTGCAAATGTAGATGTCTAGCCTGGAGGGAAACAATAAAGTGCTGCGAGAACAAGAAGAATGCGAGGAGAGATATTTATTTAGAGTCATTCTCCGTGTTATTGAGCAATCTTATTTCCAAACAGGCCACAGCGTTGAGTAGAACACAGATAGAAAACAAAATCCATGATTTGCAAATCATTAAACCCAATTTTCAATGCACACTACGTACACGTGGAACAAGGCTGAAAACTAATATTGATTTGAGTGGATCTCCAAGACCTCAGGCAGCACTGTGTTACAAGCAGACGCTCACACTCCGAAAACACTATTTTTATCTTGCAGCCGCTCACAAATATATATGTATTTGTAAAGATAAACAGATGCAAAGTGGGTTTTTCTTGTCTTTGTGTCAGGGATTTAGATGCTTTCAGAAGATTGAACCTGGCTTTTTGTTTGTGTTTTGCACAGATTTCAGGAAACAGAGCTGTTCTTTACGGCAAGGAAATGAACATTTAAGGTGGTAAAACAGGATGATTCACTGAAGCAAAATCACCAGATGTCACTGTGTGGAATAGAAGAGCATCTACTCAACTATTAATGTAGAAGAATTGTGTTTTTAGCAATTTATTGAGGCATTTGTTGATGATGGAAGATATAAATGAAGAAATTTAAGACTTGATAAGCTATAAGGTTCATCCAAAACCCTTTTTTGGACTTTAAACATTCTTATTCTTTTTTATTATAATTTTGTTTCTTTGTTGTTTTTCTTGTTCCAGAATAAAAATTTAAGCTATGAATGCTAAAAACTGCATAATCATAATTAAAAGACCAAATGGAACACTTTTAAAAGAGAAAACATGATTTTATTCTTTAGCTAGACTTAAACGTTTTGTAGATTTACAACAATTTAAAAGTGTTTTATTAAAATACAGTAAAAATGTATTGCACTCAGTAAACCCACTTTTACAGCCAAATAATGATGTTATGAAAAAGCTCCGAATTCAAAATAAAGAGATTTTGTAAACCTTAGTTGTTCATTTGCTTCCAAAACATGATTTTTCTGTTTTAATTATTTATTTAATTTTTTTATATTAGAGAATTAAACTATGTCCTGTTCAAGCTTAGTGTTATTGACAAAAAAGGCTGATTTTGATTCCCATCAGGTAAGTGCAGGTGGCCTTTGAGGCATTCTCACACAAAGGCAAAAGAAATGTTGCATGTTTGGAATGTTAAGCCTTTAGACCCAGTCAGACCATTAGATTTGCTCTTTGTCATTCACCCAAGAGGATTGTTGCCAGGGTAAAATTCTCTTTTCTCCTTATAGTGTCTTCCCAATTAACTCTGCATCTGTTTCTGTGCCGGTGCTATACTTTCCCTCATTTTACTTGATCTTGGCAGTTGGATGTTCTGGAGGTTTTGTTGACTATTGAAGGGGTTATAAAGCTGCAGTTATCTCTCCTACCTGCAGTTTTCTTTCTGTCTGTCAACACTTTTTCATTATTTTGTAGTTAAAACTATTTTTATCTCAGAAGCATAACTAGAGTTTTGGTCAAATAAGTCAAATTAAAGTGTTTTCTTTTTCATTTTCTGCTTTTATTTGTTCATAATTTGTCCCCAAAACACACCTTGGAAAGCAATAACACGGCACAAAAGTCAAGCATAAATCATTATGACAGCTGCTCAGGAGCCATGTATATCAACACGATTCTTACATTACCACTCGCTGCAGCTTTTTCTCGTAATGTTTGCTATTAATGCCGAGACTAACAAGCTCCAGGCGCAAACAGCACGCACAAAAGTCAGAACAAAAGATCTCCTTTAGCATTTAAATGCAATCTTCAGCTAGTGTCTGCGAGTGCAAACCCACAACAGCCAGATGAAAACATGAAGCCACTTCATTGGATATTTGCAGGATATGAATTTCTGCACCCACACGCCGCTTTGTGAGTGTGTGCAGCTTTATTATGTGGAAGTCAGAGGCAGGGAGAGACCCACTGATATGTCTTTGTGGGTACTCACAGTCTTAATTTAGCTTCGGACGCTATCTCTTCACAGTTTGAACCCGTGGGCATTTTTGATATGAACCTTTAAGCTGCGTGTTTTTTTCAGATCCAAAAAGGCAATCAGCAGAGCAAGAAGAGCAGTGTTTCTCTTTGCAGAACTCCTCCACAGCACAGCACAGCACTGCTGCGCGTTCGTAAAGGTTAATTAAAATTTCCTCCGGCCACATTTTATTCACCACCTCTGGATGCGTCCGCAAAAATCCCTTTTTCACGCACCATCAGAGTTTCCTTCATGAGAACCCGTTGGCCACTATTAGAACCTAACAAACTCTTTTAACAATCAGTCTAATTAATGGAGTTGGGAATGGCTGTTTTGCTGCTGTATCCTACAGATGTTTTCGCGACGTTATGTTTGGAAGTGGAGTATTGTGTTCTTGGTATGTTTTCTGCATCCTACTACTGCTATCAGGGGAGGATAATGGCTTGTTCCTCATCTCTGACTAATTACTTTCAGGCTGTTCATTAGACTTAGCAGATTTAGCAACCTTATGGGCATCTCAGTGGCCTGTTTCCCCCACGTACACTAATGTCTGCATGATAAATCATCTCTGTCTGGCTGCTATAATTAGACAGATTGTTGAAGTGTTGTTTGTCTGGACAGCAGCCCCTGATTGTACCGTCAAACCTACACACGACACCTATCACAATATACAAGCCTTACCATGTTTTTTTGTGGGGGTTATTAATAGATTTTAGAGACTCTGCACTTCAACGTGTTATAAAAAGCTTTTCAATCAGTCTTGAAGGTAAGACGGCCTCTTCCCCTCTCGACACATGTTCTCTTTATCGGCATCTGTCTGTCAATTGAGATAATGGAAAATTATTCTGCGCTAGTTTGCATGACGTCTGGTAGAAGAGCAGAGGTACTACCCAGCAGTCAGGTGTCACATTCAAATAAAAGCAAATTAGCTGTCACTGAGGCTTAGCTCGGGTGCTGCTGCACTGCCTCAGAGTGCTTGGTTATATTTATTTATTTATTTGTTTTTTTCAACTGGGTCTCTGTTTGCTGCCAAGCCGACACACTGCAACAAGTCACGATGGCTGCAAAAAAAAAAAAAAAACACAACGTAATTTAAGTGAAATAGCTTCCTACACCCCAGGGGAGGAGTTGCAACTAATCTGAAGTGATTCATGGCACTGGTGGCATTGCACAATTAATCAGCTGCTCTATGCCATATGTCACGAAAGACGTGTGGGATTAGACTCTTGTTTTTGAATTTAGCTTCGGGAGCAGCGAACAGTTAGCGTTGCATTCCTTGCAGGCGAGCGCGTACTGTAGGGCGGTGCGATAATTGAGGTAAGCCCATGAGACAATGCCGACTGGCAAAGCATCCAGAAATCAGGGTGACACACATTCTGCCTCTGAGGGATTTCACATACAACTACACTCAATAAAACAATGAGCTGACTTCCAGTAATCTTATACAAGTTCATCCTAGCCAAGCAGTTGACACTGGGTGGGATGTTAGCATTAGCAGCTAGTTGATGAAAAGCCAACAAGAATTGTTTTTTTTTTTAATACATACACCCACAATGACCATGAACACATCAGCACACCCACAACAACTTCAACATGTCAGCCTTGTCGTGGCAACCCATCATTTTCTCTGTGCATGATAAACGCATTCCCCCTAAATCACTGGCTTTTTCACACCGCCACATGCTCACCTATGGCGCCGAAAATCGCTATAGTTATGCTGAGTTCTGCCTGCTCCAGTAGAAAGGCTATCAGAGAAAAGCTAAAGATGAAATTTGACTCGCCTGATTATTAGACTTTAAAGGCTGAGGTACAAAACTTTTTAAGTTCATTGCTTTAACAGTATTTTTTCTTTGTCTGGCTTGAACTGAAATACATTTTGATTTTTTTTAATAGATGAAATAAGCTATTTATGACCAAAAGTACTCATAAGCATATTTATAAGAACATAGCTACAAAACAAGCACCTAAACCTATCAAAATTCTGAAACATTCTGACTGAAGCTGTCAAAAATCTTCTAATGGGACTTTGGTGACCTCCAGTGGTCACATTGAGTAGTACAATAACTCTTCATACCCAGAATACACAGTTTATTACAGCAGTGAGGTGACAACACTTAGAAAGAATACCCCACACGAGAGTAGGCTTTCATTGTGTATAATTTGCATTTTTAAGTACTTTGAACATAACAAAGAGAAATGCATTTGGACTACTTCACAGCACGACTTGGCTACGATTGAGCCGAAGAATAATAGAAAGCTATGATAAAAAATAAACCATAACAACACAAAGAGTCCATATGGAGGTAACACACACAAAAGCATAAATAAGTCAGTAGTACCACTACTCTGTACACAATGATCTGTTCGTTCATCCTTCATGAGGACTGTGTAGTGTTTCAGACATTTTTTTTTTTTTTTTACAATTTTTATAGAAAATAAAATACAAAGCATCAACAGTCCTGCAAACACATGCAGTCCAGCTTTTACAGTGAAGTCACCACAAGTGGACTGTTGGCTTTGCCAGTAAAAATTCACGTTTTGATGCTTTCCAAGAACTGCATCTATAAATCTCCACCAAACACAAATATATATAAGCTGATTAACTCATCAACAACTGATAAATAATGAATAATTATTATTGTATGTAAAAATTGTTTCACGTAATTACTTAACAGCAGGTTTGATATTTAATCTCTCATTTTTAACATGTGTTTTTATGTCCTTTAAATAAAGGAATCACATGTAAAGGACTCATTTCTGACTAAAGACCCACTCTGATTAAAATGTTTTTAACAGGTTTTTGTGGCATTGTAATGTTAGGACATAAATGAAAAAATTAAGCTTTAAATTACATTTTTGAGGACTTCTTCATTCAAATCATTGTGAATCAGGAGTAGAATTAGTCCACCCACAACTCAGTGGCAAATTTTTACTGAACTACTGCCGCTCTCCAGAAACTATGTCCTAAAAACGTCATATTTATAATTAAAAGAGCACTGGGAAAGCTTTTAAAATAGATCAAAAGATGATTGGAGTGGGTCTTTAAAGAACATTTAGAGTTTTTTTTTGGTTTGTCTCTTCAATGCCACTTTTGTACTGTTTTTTTTAAAATATTGTTTTGATAGAATGTGAGAATACTGGTCCTTTGAATTCAATTCAAACTGCACTTTCAGCTGCTTTCAGAAACATCCACCAAAGCTTCAGAAACTCCCATAAGTGGTGAAACCCTGACCAACCTGCTTAGACCTACAGCGTAGTATTAGAAATAAAGCACCACTTTTGGAGCAAGTGAATTTACTTCACTTTACCTTTCAAGGTGCCAAATTGTCTTAGCCTCCTGTAATAAAAAACTGTTATCATCTAAGAACAAATAGTATGATTCATTGGGAAACCCAAGTGAGGGCAGCACCGGTCTCCTTGCAATAAGATTCTAAGATGACGAGTCGTCCACCACTAAAGGATGGAGAGCGTGGTTTTTCAAAAGTGTCTTCAGTAAGTCCATCTCTCGTTCTGCCTCCCTCAGCTTCCTGCGTAGTGTTTCATTGTCTTTTTTAAGACTCTGATTTTCCTGGAAGAAAAGAAAAAAATAAAACCTTGTGTTTTACATAACAAAAAAAACGTAAATGTGTTGCAGGAACTTATATACATACCAATTCAAGGGATTCATGTGTGCCTTTGCTGTCATCTCCTGATTTGCAGTTCTTTGCCAAAACTGATGCTTTGTTTTCCCACTTGGCACAGTATCGTGTTTTCCTCTGCAGCATTGAGTTGGGGGACAGAGGGAGGGTATGCGGTACGGCGCTTAAAAGAGAAGGCTGAGGGCCGCTGCTTTCAGCAGTAGGAGATGACAACGTCGGGACCGCCAGAGAAGACTGAAGCCGGCTCGCCTCCGCAGCCTCCACAGTCGGAGAGGGCAGCTGTGAGCCCTCCGTCTGGGTGTAGCTGTGGACCCTTGAGGGTTTAGAACGGGGGAAAAACGGGGAGCTGTGGCCGGAGTCTTTGCTCTCGTCTGGCGGGTAGGGGAAAGGGCATTCCTCTGAGCCTAAAGAAATGGAGATCATATTTTATTGCTTTCTGACATTCTAGCTGTCTAAAAATGGGAAAGAAACAGAAAATTCAAAATACTTGTTCTGAGGTGTGCTGCATTGATGTATACAGAACGCTAACCCCCTTGATAAATCAGTTCATATTAAGCAAAACTGAAAGTTACTCTGCTCAGAAATAGATTTCAAACAGGAGGTGGGCAGTTTACATATCAGCACTGATGAGGGAAATTACTCTGAAAGCAAACGTGGTATAGTAATGTAGGTTTCTTTTAAGTGCTGAAAGATAAATCTTGTGGGTTTCAGCTTTTCTCAGAGATTACAGGAAATGTAAAAAGATACTACAAAAACAAACAACCCCAGAGTCTAAACCCTGCGTCACACAGGTTTACATCAGTATTACATGTGGGCGTGGCTGCATCTTTAGGCTGAATTTTGCAAACCCACCCTCTGAGTTGCTCGTGGCAACGGGTGTAGTGCTCGGCGTCGGACTGTCGGTGGTGTTGGACACTTTGATGTTCTTCTTGCACTCGAACGCCACCTGGTCTTTGCAGAGTTTGTGGCAGTTCATGCCGCAGTCTGTGCAAGCCAAAGAATGCACAACATGTCACAGCAGGAACTCGTCGAACTTCAACAAGCTGACTTTTTTTTTTCTTTTCCCGCGCCCCTTTGAACTGCAAATGCAGCTCTCCGACCTGTGCAAGCTCACAGTCAAGCAAACAATTGCTTCTTAGA
>NC_050533.1:14705071-14819302 GCF_002922805.2 Oryzias melastigma
ACATGGGTGAAAGTTTAATGATTACCCTTGCATCTGTAGCCTTGCTTGATAACGCCCCATAACTGTTGAAGAAAAACAAAAGTCAGATAAGATTTTCATTTTTCTTATGATAGAAAGATCTGAAAATATACAAAGCCCTTGACATTAAAAAAATAATACTAAATTGTTCACTCAATTTGCATATTGAGCACACAAATGTGTATTGTGTGCACAGAAAGAATTTTCTGCGCACAAATTAGCATTCTGCACTCACAAGTTAGCCTTTTTTTTAGCACAAGTTAGCATTTTGTGCTCACAAGTTAGCATTTTTAAGCCAAAGTTAGCACTTTGCACTTATAAGTTAGCATTTTTTAAGCACAAGTTAGCATTTTGCATTCACAAGTTAGCATTTTTAAGCCAAAATTAGCATTTAGCAGTTACAAGTTAGCCTTTTTAAAGCACAAGTTAGCATTTAGCACTTACAAGTTAGAATTTTTGAACACAAGTTAGCATTTTGAGCCCAAAAGAAAACATTTTCTGCACACAAGTTAGCATTTTGCACTTACAATTAGCCTTTTTTTAAGCCCAAGTTAGCATTTTCTGCACACAAGTTAGCATTTTGCACGCACACGTTGGCATTTTGCGCTCACAAGTTAGCCTTCTGAAGGCAAAAGTTAGCATTTTGGGCACAGAAATTAGTATTCAAGATACAATAAATACTAATTAAATACAAATTTGTGATCACAAAACTGCAATCAGTGTGCACAAGAAAACAATTTCTAAGCGCAAAATGCTAATTCAAGGCATCAATTTATTATTTTTTATAATGTCAAGTCCATAGCTCCGTAGAATAAGCAATGTTTTAGGTTTTTACTTACAAAACCTGAGCAGTTGTCACAGAAAGTGGGTTTCATGTAAGTGGTCTCTTGAAAGTTGTGTACGAAGCCAAGGCCAAGTTTAGAGCAGATGACACTAGCCCTCATAAAATAAGCAGTGATCTCCTCTCTGTTCACTAGGCCTTCCCTGAAAAGTAACAGAAAACACACAGAAGCTGAGCAGAGGAAAGCGAACCACCTTAACCATGTTTGTCATGGTGTAAATTGCATGGTAACGTGCAAGTTTTTAAAGTTGTTGTGATGGTCTGCTTCTGTAACTTTTTTTCTATTTCCTGTTATAAAGCCCACAACTACAAATACCCCACTTGTTTCCTCTCAAGTCCCAACTGATCTGTAAGGGCGCGTGCGACCTCAAATACCCACTTCTCTTTGTCCATCACACAGAAGGAAAAAGGAAAGCTAGCAGCAATTTTCTCAAAGTCCTCATGAGAAATGAAGCCGTTCTCATCGTGGTCGTAGTTCTTAAACACAGACTGGAAAAGACAAGAAGAAAAAAAAAAAACACCATTGTTACTCAACTATTAGAGAACAATAACAGCGAGGGCAGACTGCCAAAATGGCTGCATGCAGAATAGTTTAAACTGATGATTGCCGTTGCATAACACCATTACTGACTGGCTATGCAGTGGCTACTCTTGAGAAAGGAAGCACTTACATCAACCATTCTCTGCACATGTTTGCTGATGGTTCGAGGGTCAGGTTTAGGAGCCACTCCAGACGCCCAATCAACACAAACTGGAGGTTTGGAGGGGGTGGACGGCTGATGGACAAACATATATTGGTCATTAAAACGACTATGTATGAAATACAGTCCCTGTGGTGGAAAACAACAACATGTTTAAAAATATAGTTTTAAATGAACAACATCAAAGTTTTGGCAAAAAAGTAAATGTTTGTAAATTAAGATGTTTTTTTAAGCCATTCTTTTGAAATTTTATTAACTCAATGCATATTTGTTTATATTTAAAGACCCACTCCAATGAAAAATTGTGTTTCTGGTGTTTTTAACATTTTCTAATGTTATTTTAAGAGCATATATATTAAATGTTAAGATTAAAACTGCATTTTTCAGTGTTTTTTAAAATTCAAATCATTATGAATTAGGACAGGAAAAAAAATGGAAAAAGACAAAATCTGTTACATAGAAAATACGCTGGGCAGACCACAAGCTCCTTGTTCCAAGCTCTCAACAACAGGGAGGAGAAGAGGGGCGGGATTACCCTGCACCAACGGTCCCACCCACGAATTTCTAATGAATTACTGCATGCCACTGCAAAAACTATGTCGTAGAAAACAAGAGGGATTTGATCTGGACTAAAAACAGCATAATCACAATCAAAGAACACTGGGAACAATTTTCAAATAATTTAAAAGATGATGGGAGTGGGACTTTAAATGTTCTGGCTCTACTATTTCTTCAGAAGAAAAGATGGGTTTTTAGAAGCTTGTCGCTTTTATACTTTTATGTAATTCATGCTGGTACTGGCACTATTCCAAGGCATAATTACTTAGCCAGTTCTTACCGACTTCTAGCAAATGAAAAGCTTAGTGCTGAAGCTTGAACGTTTTAGTTGAATTAAAATGACCACTTTGTGCTTTTTGATGTCTCCCTGCAGGCGAGCGGATGTAAAGCTGTGTCCGTGTTTGTAATACTCACAGGTGCCTTACAGTTCTTAGGCTCCCGTGTATAAGACAGCTCGTAAATCTCATCCTCAGAGTAGTAAAGGTCCAAGGACAGCTGTAAAAGAAAACAACATCAGCACAGTGGAGGAGCACAGACAAAACACTGAGCTCTTTTCATCCCAAGATTTCACCTTGAAGCGTGTTTTGGCCAAAAATTCCGGCTACGGGACCGCAATTATCTTTCATGGGCATTTTATCTTTCGATTATGATTAAAACATTGTACAATAACAGCACAGCAAACAAAGCTGGTCTCATTCGCATTCAGTTTATCACCCCCACACTCATAAATCACAGACTCTCATCCCTCCCACACAAGACAATCCACTTGCTGAAACACGCTCATTTTCATCTATGTACAGTCATGTGAAAAAAGTGCATTTTTATTAGGAGGTTTAACCTGTGAAAAAAACAATAGAAATGTGTCTGGGGCTGAACAAGGCCTAAATAATTGATGCTGCTGCAGTCTTAGATGGACAGTTGAACGACATATTGCAGCATGTCGTTCTTACTAAACAAAAGCCAACTCGAAACAGAAGTATGAATATCTCAATACATGCTATGATGCAATACCGTACAGAAACATAACCTTCCTCTTACATGAAACTAGATTTGTTTATTTTCAAAAAGTCAAATGGTTTACTGCCCAGATACTAACAGGGAAATTGAATCTAGCTTTGATATTTACTTATAGGGTTGAAATATACCTGTTGCATGGCATGGTTACTGTAAAGGTGTTAACTAATCTTTCACACTTGGATCGAAACCTAGAAAAAAATACTACTGTCAAGTCAGTGTGGGCTCAGGTCTTTAGGATCTTCTTTTCCACAGAAACATAAACTTTTAACTGACTTGTTATTTTGCCATCATTGTATTGAATGGGTGCAACTGTGTTGCAAGGTGCGGTTATGAATTACAGCAAAGCGTCTCCATTCTTGTTCTTGTGCATAAAGGAAGTCCTGTGGCTAGAGGTAACTTTGAAGACCAAAGTTGTTCTGACTTCTTTGTTTTTAAGAACACTTCTCCTGTCAACACTAGAAACATTTGTTTTGTATTTTAATGTTGTGAACTTTGAAACAACTTAATCAGGATCAACGCCGACAAGTAACTTCTTTAAAACTGTGATAACACATTGGCCTGCCGTCGACCCTTATTTATGTTTACATTTTGACAAGAGTCATTACCGTCAGCAGATGAACCAGGTCCTTGTTTGCGTCTAATCTTGGTGGGATTTGCTGGAGCTGGATGAGCTCATTGATGTGGTTGTAGAGGACTTGGAGCTTATGGACATTCACCTTGTTGTCTTCCACATAGTCTGACATGGCCTCATTGACGGTAATCAGATCTTTGAGGTGGACACCAAGGATAGGGATTTTAAAACCCGAACACTTGCTGTAAGCGTGCCTATAGTTGTCATAGTTCCTGCAGGACGACAGCAGGTCTGTCATCTCGTTCAGGACCTGAGGATTAAATTAAACTGTTAGTGATTAAAGAAACAGTAAATTGCTTTAAAAATTGTGAAAAAAATGTGTTTTTGTTTTTTTTTAATATGTTCTTGTGGCATTTATTTCATGATGGAAGACAGGTATAAAGAAAGTTAAGCCTAAAATTGTGTTTTTGAGTATATCTTTTTTCAAATTGTTGAGAATCAGGAGCAGATGAAAGAATCTCATTGGAAAAAGCTTGTAGCTGTGACATAGGTGCTACATTTGGTGGGCTAACAGCTCCCTGCTCCGCTCCATTTTGATGCATCCACTTGTAGACGACTAGAACCACGTTCATCTTTCTCATCCCAGCTGGCATCTGGCTCAAAACTGCACTAAAGTTAACTCCAATATCGCTCGCCATTTTTGTTAGACTGGTATGTTTTATTGGGATTGTAAGAGGTTGTAAAATAGCAAGAAAGAGTGAAAGCAAAGGGATAACGGGAAGTGAGGCAGGCTTGCTCTGCACCAACAATTCTGCCCACATATCATGGTTACATTTATAATGAACTATTGCCACTACAGGAGCGATGTTCAAGAAAACGACACAGGTTTTTACGATTTGGGTTAAAACATGGCAAAATTAAAAGACCACTTGGGGCGCTTTATAATAGATAAAAATATGATTGAAGTACGAATTTAACAAATCAGCCTTACTTCAGCTACAAACGTTTAGCTGATTTTGGATTTACTTTAAAAATGGTTCTATTTTTAAGGAAATAAGATTAAAAGTTGCTTAATCTACACATCAAAGTAGATTGTCCTGTAAAATGGTGTTCCTTTAAGGCACAACTTCCATTAGAACCTTCTCTGTTCTAAATGATCGAAAAAATGCCAGGGTGCCAATCAAACAAGAATCGATGTGGGATGACTGTTTCCTGTTTTTTTTTTTGTTTGTTTTTTTTTTAAGAACGCCCTCCTGTGATTACTGACAACGGCTTTCAAACTGACTAACATGGTTTCTCGTTCCATTTTACCCTCCATATGATGACAGAAAGTCTATTTGTTTACCCCATATTGAGCTAAATCTCCTGAATGAATTGGTTTGGAACTCTTAACATATGATCTTTCGGCTCCCTGGTAGATGTTGTTCTTCAAGGAAACCATCATCAAAAGATCTCTTTCGTGCAAAGGTTTCTGTTGATGATGTAGCAACAAAATAAAAGCTTGGAAAAAAACATGTTCAAGACTGAAGGAAAAACTCAGTTCAATGTGATGCTGAGGCTTGTTAACTTGATTTTATCAACGGATAAATGAACAGTGTAAGAAAGAGGAAGAAAAGCAAAGTGAGTTCCTGGTAGCCGTTACCTTGGTGACCTCACTGGGTACATGTGAAGTGGTGTCTTTCAGTCTGGAAATTGAGCTGTGGCATAGCCCCCCCACCACTGCCATTAGTGTGTTGTAGTTGTGCATATGGTGAAGACTCTGATAACACAGACAGACATACGGAGAACAAGCAAATGTGTTCACAGTTAAACTGGTTTTCAGGTGCACCTGGTTACATAACTCATAACAGGAGTGTTATATAATACACTGCTGTCTTTTTCCTTTGTTGCACTAAAACTGAGAATTCTGGAGATGTTTTTTTTATACTTTCCAGTCTCTAAATTGTGCTGTGATTGAGGCCTCATAGAGCAAAGTTTGTTTCTACACCTGAAGGTTTTTGAGGTTGACAGCAGTGAGCAGCAGCAATCTGATGCATTAGTGTTAGAGTGCAAAAAAGAAAAAGTCCCTCGGAGTGCAAGTCTGCTTAGCTCCCCAAAGTCAGGGTATCAGTTCTCAGTACACCCAGTTTCACACGGAAAGGTTATAACAAGCCATCTCTGCCTTTTGTATTGTATTCAAGTGGAATTCACTCAACTACTGCATAATCTTGAAGTTTTTTTAACATATTAAATATTTAGTTAGATAAAAATCTCTTTAAAACCATAACCATTTAAATGTAAAATTCTACAATGAATCTTTATACTGCATCAAGGATTAGTGCTTTACAGCTATCATCTGAACGTGTGAACAATAGAGAAATGTATATGCAAAAGGAAATGTTCAGCTATTAAAAGTAACTACACGAGCAGATGGGGAGGGGTGGTGTTAACCACTACCTGTGCAACGTGGATAAACTTTGTGAAGACCTCAGCTCTCAGCTGAGCAGTCGGCCGGCTCAGCACCATCAGCTGAACCCACTGGGAGATCCCATTACACAGGGCGATGGAACGCTCCAGAACAGGAATGTCCTTCATGCAGCAGCTCTGCATGTAATTCTGAAAGTCTAGAAACTGTTGAAGCAGACAGAGACATGAGACAGGACGGAAATACCAAAGCACTTCCCACAAAGTCAGTTTAAAGACATAATGAGAGCAAAGGTTTATATATACATACATACATATTTATGTATATATACTGAGTGTGTACATATATATATGTATATACACATACAGTATATAAAATATACATATGTATACATGTACAAATGCAATATATATATATATATATATATATATATATATATATATATATATATATATATATATATATATATATATATATATACACTGTATGTGTACATAGATATATATGTATATACACATACGGTATATAAAATATACATATGTATGCATGTACAAATGCAGTATATATATATATATCATATAACCCAAATACGATGGTTGTCTTTCATTGACAACGAAAGTGTGCACTTACTGATATTCTGCAGAAGGATTTAAACTCCAAGTAGGTGAGGTGGTCAGCTAACTCAGAGGGCTCCAGGTGGTCAAAAAGAAGAGAAACTTTCCTCTTTTTACTGTAGTTAGCTTTGATCTTCTGGCTTGGTTTCCATGACCAGTCCCGCTCGTTTCTAGAACAACCAACAATAGAAACCTTGAAAGAAAATCTTATGAAATACGGTTTATTTCACATATATATATATATATATATATATATATATATATATATATATATATATATATAGTTTGGTATTTCTGAAAAACATTGAAAGTTCTCATCAGTCATAGTTTGCCTGCACACCGTGCAGACATATATATGTGTGCAGAAGTTTCTATTTGACATTATGGTAGAGCTATGATTTGTGCAGGCAGGGTTTGGGTCATCTTGAAACAAGATAATCAATTTAAATGAAGGCTATCTGAGTTATAGCTAAAATGAAAGTTGACTCTAGTCAGAATCTCTACACCCACAAGGCAGTCTTTTGCCAAATCCAAATTGCTACCCTACCCCTCTGACTCCTCCCTATTGCTCCAATTGTATGGACATTTGAAACTGTAGTAGTGTAAAAAATGTTTTTTAAGGGCTTTGGGCTGGGTATCCCTCTCCCTGTAGAAGGATTTGCATCACTTGTGACGCGGAGGAGAAACCCGTTTATTCACATGGGTGGGCTCTCTAGCATAGATGTTCACATTTAAAAATAAGTATTGAGGTTCTGTTTTAGCCAGACTTTTTAAAGTTCTAAAACTGAGTTTGTTATGTATTGTCTGAGCACTGGCAGCCACTCACTAACTTAGACGACCAGCAGCTATTGATGATGTCATCAAGCAGTAGTAATGTCCAAATTTGAAGACACTGGCCATGTCCGAATTCCTTGACTACTCACCACATAGTGCACTACATAGTGTGTTTGCCATTTTCTTGAGTTGTCCGAAATCTACTATTCCAAAATCGAAGTCTCTGCAAAAAGCCAGTGTGCATCAATGCTTACTCGATTAGAGAATACAGACCACAATACATTGCATTTGAACAGTATCTGTGAAACAAATAAAATTGGAGGGATACATTTAGGGAGAAGCCGTAGGGGAAGGGAAGCAATTCCGATTAGGGAAAAAAGTAAAATCCTTCCTTGAACTCACTACTTCATTGTTGCGACAAACCGACAGATTCTTGTCGGCTTCGTGTCTCAGTTGGACAGCTGGTCAGAGATTAACACTTACATCCATTTGGTGTCTAGAAGAGAGCAAAGATGCTCCTGTCCTTGCTCTTTGATCAGATCTCGAAACTCATCCAGCTTGTCAGACAAGCTGTGGTGCAACCGGAACATTATCCAGAATTCTTGAATCCAATGCCTGGTGGTCAGAAAAAACCCATATAAGAAAAGCAAAGCAGAAGACAAATGTCATTTACTGGATTTGTCACTCTCACCTTATAAAGTAACATATCTTTTGACACTGGGTTGGCTGCTCATTATCCACTGCTGTTTTAAATGTAATTAGTAGTTAAGGAACTGATCAAACTTAAACACCTATATTGTTTTTTACTGACATTTGTGATGAAAAATGTTTTTAACACTTGGAGTTTGCTTAACCTGACATCAAATCAATGAAAAATAATTAAGTAGATGATTGATTAGTTTCTTTCCTGTGAATGCTTCATTACTGGAGTCTATAGCATCTGAACCAAAAAGGCAAACAAAAGTGACATTTGGTCATGTGGGAGGCAGCAGCTGCACGGAGCAAAGCTCAGAGCATCACTCAATGAATCATTTTTGGAATCTGACAGATAATTGAATAACAAAACGTACAAAGAAAGCATCATTAAAAATTAAGGACCAATTATTAAATGTCAGCTTTTTAAATGTATTTTTTGGTGGCAGGACTCAAAAGATGCTTTATTTTGGAGTTTTTCCTGCCCACAATATTTTCCTTTTGACGGTCACGCTTCCCTCTGTTGTACAGAAGGAACCTGCATTTATATAAGCCTACAGTACACACACAAAGCACTTCTTTAGCAGACAAAGGAGCTTTTATAAAGACTTGACAGTATGGCTCTCATTTGTCAGAAATCAGATTGAAGTGATGCACATCAAAAAAAAAAAAAAAAACGTCATGGGAGTTGAAGAACCACCCACGCAATCCCAAAGCTAAAATGTGGCGAGGACTGGTAATCGTCCCTGATTTTATGTTGTTGTTGTTTTATCTGAACCTCTAGACTAAACTTAACGCATCGTTTTAGGTCTTCGGCTTGAAGAGGAAGGTTAAAAATAGCAGAGGTTACTTTAAGCAGAGTGTGCAGGAGAGCCCTTTGGGTATAAATGATTAAGAATGACTTCTATGAGGCAGAAAAGATTCAATTAATACTTGAAGCCCCCTCAGTGGGACAATGATCTCTTTGGGGCTTATTATAGCCACTGCTAAATGTCAACCTAAATAGAAGGTTTTTTTAAGGTTGCTGCTCCAGCTTATAAAAAAATGAAGGCGCCACTTTGGAACGAGAACCGTTCAAAGAGAGTGGATTTAGGTGTGAGCACAAACTGCAGCGTGCCCATCACATTTTACTCTGACAGCAACAAGGAGTACTGTGAGCCAAGAGCAGGCTTCACTGTGCGTTGCCGCTGACAACCAAAGGAAAGCGATGCACGGCCAGAGATCTGATCCCAGGCTGCTCAGAAAACCCTGAGAATCCTGCGAGAAGCTGTAGGAGTTGATGAAGGATATAGAGTGGTGAGCTTGTCCAGAAGGTCACTGGAGGACATGAGGAGACGGTGCATGGTCAGAGTGACGTTCAACAGGTGGCTGTTCCCCCGCAGATCACCATCTGTGTCTGCAAAAGTAGAAGGCTTGAATTTATCCAGAACGCTTGCAAAAATGGAGCAGAAATATTGAAGTTACTCATGTAGATATTGAGCTGAAGAAGTTTTAGCCGCAGATCTGCTGATGATATCAAATATCCATAACTGTTATATAAGTGTTTGCATATTGAGCCATGAAAATGACTTGAATTTGCCAGACAACAACTACAATGGTGGGTTTATGCAGCCTTCATAAATGTGAAATATTTATTTTAGAGGTGTTTTTTCCAACAAAAACATAAAAATATTTATTTTTGGGGAGTTTTTCCCAACTTAACCTTACAAAACAATAAAATATATATATATTGTATATACTCAAGAAAATACTCCTTATTTACTGCTATGTTATAAAGTGTCTGTTTAAACTGAATGAAACTATTAAACAAAGCACATTTAATTAATAATTTGATAAAATCTCTAAAATTAACCCATATTTTTGAGGTATTTTTAAGTCAAGTCATAGTCTAATAATCCAAAAATATATATTTTAATTCCGATTATAACGACAACAATATTTTAATATTAAAATCATATTCATAAAAGCCTATGTTGTAGTTTAGGCTGCTAAATAAATACAAATGTGAGTTTCTTCCAGGTTTTATCCTTCTACTAGTGTGGCAGTGTCCTGTTATATAATGTGTGTATACATAGATCTAGTGTCCATATGCGTGCCATTCCTGTATGTATTTTTAACTTTGGAGAACACCATTAACAAGGAAATTGTGTTATCTCCAACAACAGCGACAGCTACATTTGATTAAATGGAAAGCAGGTGTTGAGGTTAACCGGCTAAAACAACCCACCTTTACCCAAACTATCCGCACAGCCTGCGGGAGATTTACCTTTTCCTCTGATTGTGTGAAACCCTTGTACTCTCTTGCCTCACTAGCTTTTTTCTTTTTTTTTCTTTTTTGCTTCCTCTTTCCTGGCGTGTTTGTAACTTCCTCTCTTTGTGACGAGGCCACCTTCCCTTGCTGTTTTGATTTCACAGCCGACCTCTTGAGATGCACACGGAGAACTTGTCATGATAAGGATAATCTACGTTAGCAAAAAAAAATATGTTTTTAACTGACAAAAGCAACAGTGGTTTGCGTGATCGTCTTATCTAAAGGTAGCATAATTCTTTGTGAGAATGAGCATTAAAAACAAATATTTTATCCACCACTAATAAAAGAAAAAACAAATACTGGACAGGCTGTCAGAAAAAAGGTGAATAAAAGCATATCTTGTGTCCCGATACCATCAAGGACACTAGGCGTCTGAGGATCCACTTTTTAAAGCACATCACCTTGAAAATCCCTCAGACGCCATGGCAACACATCGTTTTATCTTTGTTATCAGTAAGCAAGTTGCCACTCGTGCTTCAGCTGACTAATCCTGCTCATCATATTGAACATGGGGTGTGTAGCGTGCAGCTTCTTCCACGAAAAACCAGCCGACATTAGTGACCTCATCTGTCAGGCGTAAAGTAAAAATGATAAAGTAAGAATTTAGGAACATTCATGTCTTAAAGACTTTTACAGACTAACGTAACTTCTTCTTTTTTTTTGCTTTAGTGTAATGTTCATACATTAGCCCAAAAACAACGGAAGTTTGGCAAAAATACAACAGGAAGTCAAGACTCTCATTCAGGTAAACAGTTGCTTCATCCCTCCTTTCACAACATTCCAACCACTAACACCCCTCCCTGCGCAGGCTTAATTGCAGGAAGAAATCCCCTCCGGACTGTCTGCGATAGCCTGGAACATTGGGAAAGATGCCGCTCAGCGCACGGGATAGTAGTGACAAACATAGCAAGAGGGGAGGATGACTCTGCCTGGCCTACTTTTAAGGTTTCTTAAATATTCATCAGCCCACTTCCAAAACCTGCACGTCACTTTTCCTTGTTTTGAAAGAGCCTATCCATCAGGATGAGGCTTTTGTTTTGTTCCGTGTCAGACTCTCTGGATGATGGATGTCTCTTTGAATGCGGGGTAAAACCTTCCACACTAACGAGGGCTTGTTGGGTTTTTATGAACTCTGCGTGTGCCACAGCGGAGCCCAAAGAGAGCCACAAAGCGCTAAAACAGACAGGCAGCCGAGGAAAAAATCAATAAGGAAAAGATTATTTTACAGAAAAAAAAAATCTGTGAGAAAAAGCAAAACTTTGATTATTATGTTTCGACATAACCATCAATACTAAAGGAGAAGAAGAGTTTTTTACTTTTAAAGTGAGGTCTTCAACATTTACCTGGATTTAGGAAAAATAAGAAAAATAAACAAATAATTAACTTTTTTTAAATTAGCTGCTTGAGGAATTTTTTTCAATTGGTCAGAAATATTTTTGGTTTGAATTCTCTATTAGCCAAAGTGAGGTGGTATTTCCTGCACGCCCTCACAGTTTGAGCTTGATGAATTTTGGCATTGTCACGTTGGAATATCCCCGTTCCATCAACAGAGAGGGGGGGGAAGTACTACGGGAAAACTCATTCAGTCTAATGAGGCAGTCAGCTGACCAGACTTGTTGCTACCTGAAACATTAATCAGAGCAGTACTTTTCCGCTGGAGGCCCTTTGTTTCATTTACTCTTTTTTTTATATATAAAAAATTGTGTTTTTGGTGTTTTTAACGTGTTCTTGTGACATTTTTTCTCATGATGGAGGACATAAATGAGGAAATTGAAGCTTAAAAAAGCATTCCTGTGTATTTATTTATTTATTCAAATCATTGTGAATCCAGAGCAAATGAAAATATGCCGTTGGGAAAAAACTTGTATTTGTGACAGAAATACACTGGGCGACTAGATTTTCATTTTCCTCATCTGAGCTGCTATCTGGTTAAAAAATGTACGGCTGGATAACTCACCATTTTTGTTGCACCGGTATTGTTTTGTGGGGGGTTGTAATGGGCTGTAAACTAGCAGGACAGAGAGTAAACAGATAGGTGACGGGAAATGGGAGCGGGCTTACACTCCGCCCACAACTTACTCAGAGAGGAATTTCCAATGAACTACTGCAGAAACTATGTCCTGGAAAAACTGTGTTTTTTATGGGTCTATTCAGACTAGAAAAGTCCATTAGTCTGGATCGAGTCTTGAACCTTATGTTTGTATTCAGACTGGTGCTACCAAAGATTTGTGACTATAGATCTCTTCAGTCGATGACCAGGAATTACAAGGTAAAGCAACAAGAGAAAGAACAATGAAAGTCTTTTGCTCTGCAATCCCTATCAAGATAGTTTACTTCATCAAACTTTATATTTCACTGACCAATTTTGAACGTCTGTATCAATCTCAGGTACAACACTTTTTACTAGCTATTTTGGGAAGACAGTTGCTGACAAGACGACAGCTAAGAGAGTTCACTGATAAGTGTTGATAGATTGTCAGGAATACAATGTGAGAAGCAATTAGTATCAGGTTAAAAGTTGCTTAAATAAGTCTGCAATAAGCCTCTCTGTTTACATACCGTAATGCCCAACTACGGTGGCCATCTTGGTCCAGTTGCTCAGCACAACGGACGGAGCCTATTCAGACCGAAGAGACTCAGAGAGATCTGGAGCTCTGTCCGATTGGAATCAAACCGAAACCACCTCAAAAGATGGGTCGGAGAGTGATTCCTGGTTCCGGACAAGAGTCAGCTTGGGTGTATTTAATAGAACTGAACCGAAATGTTGCTAGTATCGATCTCAAGTTGGTATGGGATCGATACCAGCCTCGATATTTCCACTCTTGTTTAAACTTTTCTCTCTAAACTATTCTCTATTTAACTTAAAATATTGTCTGTTTTTATGTTAATCAAGTAACTAATTAAAAGGCAAACTTACAAAAAAAATTGCACGATTAAAAACAATTGAGTTTTTCAGGTTCATGTCACACCCACATTTATAAAAAAAAATGTTGATATCGGTATTTATATCACTGATATTGACCAGTATCAAAAACTGTATATTAATAGTTAAAAGAAACCCCGGGAACACTTTTATAAAAGATCAAAAGATGATTGGAGTGGGACTTTAAGTAATAAAAATATAATGTTATTAGATGACTTCTCAACAGGAATTCAGTTGAGATTTGAAAAATTAAAATATGTTATTTGAGGCGTGCTGGATCATCAGGATCCATTGATCGGCGCTTTGCAGAGCACTACATTTCAAAGGCCCGTGAAGCATCTGAGGGCCGCCTGACCTTTCGACCAAGCCGAGCTGGAAGCCGCCAACAGGTTATCTTTCACACAGCTCTTACGTGGAGCTCTCAGTTGAAAAGCTAGCCGCCTGCCGATCCATGGGGGTTCACTTGTGATGTGAGCAGGCAGGAACAGAAGTCATTTTATCAGGAGAAGCTGGTCAAGGAACACTGCACTGCCTGAGAGATAGCATCTTAAGCACACTTTGCATAAAGAAGGCTACACCGAAAAATATTTTCGCATTCAGACTGCTGAATGGTGCCCTGCTTTGTAGAGTCTCTTTCATTTCACCCCCTGATTAATTCTGCTTCCTTCATGCATCTGGTATGAGAGGCTGCCCGTCATTACAGCCTGCTTTTTACCTCTCTGTGGATTAATGTAGTTATGAGATGTCATTTTATGTGCAGCCTTTTGTAACACTTCTCCAGCGCTCTTGCTGCATTTGCGTAACCAGGCAACGGCAGTTTGAAAGCTGTCTCTTCAGAGACCCAATCACCAGAACTCTGACAGCACTCCAGACAACTTGATAGAGCCAATGATTTTTGTTTGACTGATCCAACTGAAGCTTCCACCATCATTTATGCAATCTAAAAATTGTTTCTTCTTGAAATAAACTGTTGAGTAACATATTAAATATTTGAATGCTTGCATAATATATGTAAAAATAGACTGGCGAGAATGTTAAACTAAAACCAGATGCAGAAGTGGTTTAGAAAATCTTTTGAGATCCACATGTAGAAACTTGCTTCGTGCAAAAGTGGAAGACAAGCGCCTCAGCCCGCAGCGATCACACCGAAACTCAACCCCAGCTCCACAGCGGTGCGGACTTCACTGCTGCAGCATGATGTGTTGACAGTAAAAACACAACTCGAGCAAAAGGCCATGAAGGACTCACCGAAGCACTGCAGGCAGGCCTGGATAAGCTCCTCCCAGGTCGCCCCCTTGGCGAGGTGTCCCAGAGACATCCCTGGTTTACCTGGGGGGGTCTGGATGGGGCTGAATTTGTGGAATCTGTGATTACGTCCCGGGGGAGACACTCTGGACTTGCCAGAGGTGCAGCCAGTCACCCTCCTTGAGAAACACAAGAGACAGGCAGAATGAGAGGAAGGAGGTGCTCTATAGTGAAAGTGTGCCTTCCACTGCTTGCTTTAAGAGTGAATACAAAAATCCATTATTATGATCAGTTGAATTGACGATCCTGAGCCATCCTCAAAAAAAGACATTATAATGAACATGTCAGGCTTTGACAATCATCAGATGTTGCCATTCATTGTTTTCGTTTCCTTCCTTTAAGGAGGAAATACCATGAAACTGCGGAAATCCACCTTAATATGGTGAGAAAACCGGTGAGCAAGAAAACGACTTTCCACTTTGTTTCTTATCAAGTTGAAGGGAAACATTCCAAGTCGTCTGTGCGTAAAATCCTTGCGTGCGTAAAAATCCTGGCGTGCGTACATTTATTTTACGGCTTTGGCACAAATTCAGGCACATCTGTGTATTTATCTGAATCAAGGTCAGTGGGACAACACCGATACTTGTATTTACATCTATATATGTATTTATTTGTTTGGTTAGGATGGATTTTTCTTTTTGTATCCGCTGGAAACTCACGCGCAAAAGTGCGAGAAAAGATTCAACGACTTACACATCGTCTTTCCCCTTTTCTTCCGTCGGTGCGCTTTCGCTCTGGTTCTCTTTAGACTGGCATCCCATGGCGAGATACTGGGCGACGAGCGGCTGAACTAGGCTGTCCATCTGCGTTCTCCTCGATGAGAGCATTTCATCGCTCTGCTCGCTTCAGTGCGCCTCTCGGCTGCATTGTGCTGACTCCTCAATGAAAATTACACAATTAAGATTCACCCAGCCTGTCAGCGAGTGGGCGGCCGCGCTGCTGTCGGGCCCTGTCACTCACTCGCTCCGAGGCTGCCCTTTACTGGCCACTTTCATTTGCGTCACGACGCGAGCCCTTTTATAGGCAACTTCTCAACTTGGATGGAGGAGTCACCCAGAGGTTGATGAGGAGACTCCAGAAAGTGGGAACACGTAGTGTTAGACTTCTCCAACAAAACACAGCAGTTTCCATGCACATTTACCCTACATTTTACGCACAAAAAGTAGTTTGACCTTCAAAAATGCTCCTTATGACGCATCAAGTTGCACACAACATCCTGAATCTATAGTGTGGGACTCAAATATCTGCTAGAAATTTTGATTTTTCCAAAACCAGAAGAGTTCTGACATCTGGTAGAACTTAAAAAACAGCTATACTACTTTTTTCTTTGTTAAAATTACGCAGTGTTTATAAAAAAAACTATACGGTTTCCTTTCATTTCATCATAACAGTCCAAACTGAGCAAAATTAGGTGAAATATGAGTTTACTGTGATGCTACTGCTAAAAAAATATAATAAAACCATTGAGTTGCAATGTATTTTTCTTTTTTTGTCATTAAAATTCAGCTTTTTATGCAATGTTTATACAAAACGATGTTTTTAAACATTTTACTTTATGTACTTCTGTCATTTTAACTTGTTTATGTATTTAATATCTGTGAAAAACACAATATATTGCCTCCTTGATTACAAGGTCATGTAAAATAAATACAATTTCCTTTAATTTCATCTCTAAAAAAGACTAAACTGAACAAAATTTGGTGAATTGTGGGATTACTGTGATGCTTCTGCTGAAAATTAAGTTAAAATCTTTGAGAAGCAGGATATTTTTCTTTTTTCCTTATTAAGTTTTTTTATTTTTGTTGAAATTGTTTATATAAACTGTGCTTTTAATGTTGTATTATATGTACTTTTGTCGTGTTTTAGTTTAATATCTCTGTAAACATTTCAAATTCCCCCCTTGAACACAAGGTCCTGTAAATAAATACAATTTCCTTCAATTTCATCTAAAAGAAAAAGACTAAACTGAGTACAGTTTGGGGAAATCTGGGATAACTAGGATGCTACTGCTAAAGAATATAATAAAACCGCAATTTATATTTAAAAACTGTGCTTTTATTGTTGTATTTTTTTACTTTTGTCATTTTAAGTTGTTAATTTATTTAATATCTCTACAAAATTTTCAAATTGCCTAATTGATCATGAGGTGGTTTTATTAAAATATAGCTTTTCTGCCATTTCATCTTTAAGAAAAGACTAAACTAACCAAAAATTATGTGGATTATGGGATTATCGTGACATTACTGCTGAAATAATAAAATTAAACCCTTGAGTTGTGCTATGTTTCTCTAAACTTGGAGTAAACTCTTTTTTTTTTGGAGAGTAAACACACAGTATCTCTTAGGCTAAAAGATTGAATCAGAGCGTCTCTCATTGATCTTTTTGACTGGTTGCTTATCTGGCTGATAAAGCACATGACTGCTGCTGGAGCTTTCCCAAAATATAGTAAAAGGACCCTGTCTTTTCATTTTTTGCAGAATTTTGAATAGGTAACAAATTGGTTTTAAATGCCACAATGCGATGCTTTTTCAATTTAAAAAAAAATATATAGTATTTGGGGGGAAAAAGCACTACCCGTCTGTGGTTCTTTGTCTGAATGTTGTTCCATCCACCCTTGAGGTTAGAGTTCCACCCATGCTATGCGCTCTTTGATATAAATGTATTTTGGAAAATCTGAGTAATGAGATTCCTCTTTTCTCTTTGCTGAAACTTATTTGTTCAGTCTGCAGAGCAGGAAAGGGTGGATCTTCCTTTAAAGATAAAAGGTTCTGTATACCAGGGTAATTGTGCCATAGGTGGTCCACTGAAGATGTTTCCTGCAGCCCTCCAGCTGCTTTAACAAGCCCTGATGAATGTTAAAAAATGCATTTCTTTTCCTGTTTAAGGATTAATGTGGACATTTTGGAAGTGAGTGCTTAAAAGGTCACTGAACAATTTGTTTAAATGGAAATCAATTCCCACCACGAGTAACCAAGGCATTGTGGAGCAACAATTTTAACAAGGATGGGACAAACCTGAAAACAAATGACTCAGAAATAAAAACAAGTCATTTTATTAAGCTTTACTCCATATATTAAGTGAAAAAATGTTAATTGCATGTAACATTTTATCTTTATTCATGCATCATTAAAGATGTTTGCTCTGCTAACGGTTATTTTAGCTGAATTTTAAGCTTCATTTAACAAGGATTGACAACATTTATTGGACAATAAACAACACATCAGAGCTGACAAGCTTTAGAAAGGTTTTTCCACTGGTGTTGTTTGTTTTTTTTTTTTTTTTTTTTTTGCAATGCTAAGCTAAATGACCTGTGTGTCAGCAGTTGTGTTTCTGTGACAAGGCATCATCTCTACAACTCTTCCTGTGACTCAGATTTTATTGGACAAGTATACATTTTTTTGCCTCTGCCCTGCTTGAAATGTATTTTTAGCTGTTGATTTCTGTTGCACATCCCTAAAAATACTGCATGTGTGAAAGTACATGTACTGATGGAGTGCACTCTCTCTGGTCAGAGTCTTTTACAGCCTTAGAAACCAAAGTGCAGGAACATATTAATAGTAAATTTTAAAAAAGAGACATTTCCAGACAAACTGATGCATCAATCATGAATGTACTTTAAACCTTGCATGTACATCTAAAGAAGTAAGAACCTTAAAATGAAGCACAAAAAACTGAGGAGAGGGCTCCCTCTGGTGGATGTACGCTGCCACTCATCTGGGAGGACTTGAGCAGATGAATAAAGTAAACGATATTATGTGATGTTTTAAAAAAGGCTTGCTTTGGTTTTCCAGATTTGCAATTATTTATTTATTTATTTGAGACGTGAAGTTATGGGTGTTTTTGGACTCCTAACTTTCTCACAAATTTCTAAATTATTCTAGGACAATAAGACACAATCAGCGTTGTTTTTTTTTCTAATTCTTGCATGATTTTATTTTGTTGATTCCAATAATAATTTGTGGTGTCATATCATAGACTGTATATAAAATAAGTAGTGCCCTCTAGTGGTCAAATGTATTACATATAATCCATTTCCACTACTAGGGGGCACTACAGAAAGTACAATTCAAAACGAAATTGTTCGTTAATAGAATTTCATAAGCACGGGCAAATTCGTTATTTTAAAATAAAATCAACTATTTACGTTTATTTTATTTTGTTTATATTTTTGCTAAATGAGTGAGATTTTACGCCTTTTTTTATTTGTTTTTTGCATTTCTGTTCAAGTTCAAGTAACTCCGTAAAGGAAATTTCGTTTTATTATATTTTGTTAAATCGCTTTAAAAGTTTGTTAGACATGACAAAAATTTATACACGTTTTAAAAAATAGCTTAACTAAAATAAACCATAAATAATTGTATTTAAATCTGACATAGTTTGTGTATGAAAAAGATCGAACTAAAATAACCGGATTTCCTGAAACGCAACTCCAACATTGAGGTCGCGCGCCACTGAAACTAGCTAGCTAGATAGTCGGATTTTCCACCACCGTGTTTGCATAAAGTGTTTAATTGTTTGGGCTAAAAATGATCGACGAGGCTGCTTCGTTTACGACTCGCCTCAAAGGAAAACGCGTCAAATTAACGCTGAAGAACTCAACCTTTGTCGGGGTCATACAACGAGTCAACGCGGACAAGACGCTCGTGCTAGCTGACGGTTAGCATATTTTTGAAATCACTCGTGTTATATGTTTAGTATGTAATTGTTTGCCTTTATTATTTAGCTAAATGTTTCAAACATGTGTTTGCAGTTAGTACGAGCGATGGATGCAAAATTCCTGGATCCAAATTATTCTTTGGTCGTAATGTTCTTAATGGTGAGTCTACTGCTGAAGCTAATCTTTTCTGCCGTCATGATTTCTTATTTTCTATTTAAATATACAGTTGAATTCCTCAGTCAAGAAGGCAGCCAGGTTGGGTAAGTATGTTCCACAAAAAGCATAATGATGAATACGGTTAACATGGAAATAATTTGTTCTTATTTTGGGCAGCAATTCCAACCAAGACCAACCCGGTGACAAGTTAGACATTAAGGTGTTTCAGCCTTACAGAAACCCAATCAATTTCCGTGAGTTTGAATGGAAACAACGTCATTAGTGAAATATTGATTTATTTTAAATGGAAAACAAGGGGTTGGATGTTTTTAACTTCCCAGTGGTTGGATTTTTACAGATGATGATGATGAAGAGGAAGTGGGCAGCATTAGCTTTGCTGTCATTGACGAGTTTCATGGGAAGTTTGGACCTGCTGTGAGTAGATCCATGTGCTAGAGGCCTTTAAAAAATCATCTAATGGAAACTTGAAAACTTGTGTTTTTCATCCATTAGGTGTCTCACATCAAAAGGCAGAGTGTGATTGGTGTGGGTGCTGAAGGAGTTGACAATTCAAGGAATGAAAGGTTGTGTTGGCTGCAGGTGGGAAACTTCAAACTAAAAGCCCTAATATTTTATTATTATATATTTATCGTCAACATTGCAAATTTTTCCTTGAAAGAAAGTAATCTCCTTTTGTTCAGATTGCCACCACAAACAAAGTATATCTGTTTGACATCCTGTTGCTGGGAACACAGGCTTTTAGGAATGGCCTGTCTTTTATTCTGGAAAGTAAGCACATCCTAAAGGTGAGTGATTTGAACTGAATTTAGACTTTCTATTTTTCAGAGGAAAACACATGATTTTTTTCTTATTAATTTACTCTTATGTAGGTCATTCATGATTGCAGAGCCATAGCTGGATGTTTGATGGCTCAGTTTGGCGTAAAGCTAATGAATGTTTTTGATACTCAGGTATGAGAGCCTTCTCTTACATGCCAACATATCCAGACTTCATTTTTTAAACATCTTTTGTTTTTGGACCACATTGGACTGATCTGATTGATGCATCTCCTGCTTTAATTGCTCTGTTTTTCAAGGTGGCAGATGTCATGTGCTTCCACTCAGAGACGGGAGGCTTCCTTCCTGACAGAATTAGCTCTCTGCAGGAGGTGGTAAGTCTGCATTTGAAGGTGCCGTCCTCCAGACTCTCGTCTCTCCAGGTGAAGTCCCAGTTTACAAAGGTAAAGTAACCAAATCCCATTTAGAAGTCTGTAGCTTGGAGAAAAGGGGAATAAAAAGTTAGAATTTTGGATTAGATTTACTTAATGTTTTTCAAGTTTTTATTGGGAAAAAAATCTAACAATTAATCATAAAAGAGTTGTTGGATCTGCAATATGACTTTCAATAAAGTACTGGTACTTGATAATAATTTTTTTTTTTTTTTTTTTTACAAAATTCTATTTTTTCTGCATGATTATGATTTTTAATCCAGTGACTATTTTGTGAAAATTTATATTTTTTATGCTTTTAAAGAATATTTACTGAACAAACTTTGCAAAATACTATTAGAAAATTTAATTGTGTTTTTGAAGACTTCCAAGAATTGGACACTTAAAGCTCTTGTTTTAAAGCTTACATTTTGTTGGATGAAATTCGCGAATTATCCTTTTACATATTTATTTAACATTTAAATCAAAAATGGGAGGATAAAACGTCTTGAGATGAAACATGAGTTGTCAACTCTTTTTATTTTTACAACGGAGTATCAAGGCCTTAAAAAATGTATTTTACAAGATTTAAAAAAGTAAATTTATGGCTTTGAGGACATCTTAGAACTTTGCAACGTTTGTGTTTTTTATCTCATAAAATGTATGTTTTCTCGTAAATCTGACTTTTGTCTTGTAAATTTATGGCTTTTTCCGTAAATTTAAATGTTTAAAAGTTGTTGATTTACGACTTTTAAAGTACTAATTTTACAACTTTAAACATAGATTTATGAAAAAAAGTCATAAATTTAGCCTATGACTTTAAAAGTCGTGAATATACAACTTTATCTCTCTTAATTTTACAGTTACCAATTTTTTTTCCGTATATTTACTATTTTTTCCTCGTAGTTTTATAACTTTTTTTTCTTGTAAATTTATGACCTTTTTCTTGTAAGTTTACATGTTTTACAACTTTTAAAGTAATACATTTACAACTTTAAGACACTTAAATGTAGGAAAAAAAGTCACAAACTTAGCCTTTGACTTTTAAAGTAATAAATATGCAACTTTAATCTCGTAATTTAACAGGACTTTTTTCTTGTAAATTTAGGACTTTAAAGTTTAAAATTATTTTTCTTGTAAAATGGCCATAATGCTCTATAAATTTTTATATTTTAGTTTTACTGAAGAAAAAAAAAAAGGCCTAATATCCTAAATGTTAGCCTATCAGATACATTAGTAAAATATGAGCCTTGCTGATTTTAATCAGAACATCCTGAAGACTACAAGAGGAAAATCCTTGTGCTTACATTTTTATAAATCCACCAAAAACTACAATTCTCAGAGCCCCACCCCTTCACATTTGGCATCACTGAAAGGCTCCAAACATCTTCTGCAGATACCAAAAGAAGTTAATTCAGTAGGATTCATTAGTTGAAAGGTAAACAGGTTTACAAATGTCCCATACAGAAGTGAACAAAGTTTTTTGCTCACTGTGACCGTAGTTCTTTCTATCACCTGATTCACTGATAGAAAGTTAATAGATTTCTTAGTGGTGACATTTTCCAAAATTAAGCTTTTTTTCTGAGGTTTCCTGGTTAATGTGGACATTACTGATGAGATAAAAAGCATGTACGATCATGAGAAATATGCGTGAAGAATGCGGTGATTGTTTTCCCGGCTGGTTTGAGAGTTGGGGACGTCTGTCTTTTGTTGGTTTTGCCTCATTGAAGTTTAGCTTTAAACTTCAGCTCCAACTGCGAAGGGAGTTGTTGCCTGAAAGTAACGCTCCTCATTGTGGCGTCATACGGCTCTGATGGCGTGTTACTCAGGAAATGATCATAAACAAGGATGTTCCTGTTGTTCCAACACATCTTTCAGGACATTACCTTCTACAGAATGTGCTACTTACCTGGAATAATGATGTATTTTCTTAAAGAATTGTGAAACTTTGGGCACTAAATCTGTCTTTATTTTGGGATTGTAAATCTTCCACAGACGGACATGAAGGTCTGGTACGATCGGCCCTGTCCCGTGTCCCTCCTTAAGGTGATGGTGGTGTCGGTGATCCACCTGCAGCCGCTCAGGCTGATGCTGCTGGATACATTTATGAGCGATTACATGACTCTGGTGGATTCCTACCTGAACAGCAGCTACTATGAAATCGGCAGACCAGAGCAAGTCAGTACCACAAATATCTAAGAAACGTGACTTCTTAAATATTTTTTTCATTGAAATAATTTCACAAAACATACTTACCATTCTCCAACTAATACTTCTGGCTCTAATTCTATTTTTTGTGAATATTTCTCAAACGAAAAAAAAAAATTGGGGGGTTTCAATAATATTTTTTTACTTGGACTGGGTGTTGGCAATCGTTTCAGATTCAGTTCTATTCACCAGTGCCTGGATCGATTTGATTCTGTTTTTTTTTTTTTTTCCTTAATTCTTTCGATCTACTCCATTCAATTCAATTACATTACATCTTAATTCAGAAGAGAAAGAAAGTATGAGCGAGAAACAGTGCTTTAGACACAAATGGCTACTTTAAAAAAATGTTTTCTTAAAACAGTTTTATATTATTTTATTGATCAATTATTGATCTATTAAACTTGGATCAATTTAGATCGATTTATCAATTTTATTATCCCAGCCTTGTGATAAACATTACAATGCACATGGTTCATGTCTAGGAACCATAGCTTTTAAATAATAAATTAAACATTGATTAATCTCTGAAAATATTTCAATTAGCCTTTTTCTTAATATACATTTAATAAAAGTTATAAATATTGGAGTTTAAACCAGTAGATCCACTTCTCTGCTTTTGAGACATGACTGACAAAATAAAAGATACTACTTTAAGATTTTTATTTTATCGTCTAAAAATGTTCAAATTGATAAAATTACACAGTTTAGCTTCTTCCTCTTCTTGTTTTACATGAAAACATAGAGAATACAGTTTGAAAATGTCAACTTTTTTTTATTTTTGAATAAATACGTTTTATTTGGGAAGGTTCATAAGTTTGCACACTTGTAGCAAGCTATTTATGATTACTTTCTATTTTTTTGCCTAAAGCTTTCTATTCTATTGAACTTCCTCAGAAGTCAAATTTGGAATACAGAAGCTCCTAAACCTGAGTTATATTGATAGTCCTACTGACATTTGACTCTGACCTTTTCACCCTTGGAGCTGTTAGTGAGGAGATCACACACTTTTCCTGCAAAGTGAGATTGATAGCATCCTTTGAATGAACCTGGGAATGATGGATGCTCCCTTGCGATTGCTGCCTTTATCTGCTGATGTAAGCAGCAAAAACGCCGCCTGAATCATCTCTCTGCCTTTGACAGGAAGGGGTGCAGGAATTACCCCCAGAAATCAAACAGTGGGATGAAATGCGTCTAAAGCGCCGGGAGTGGGCAACAGGGCGCTACCCCGTCACCGAGCAGGGCTTGCTGGTTCGCTTCAGCCCGCTGCCTCAGCCGTCGTCGCCCGTGACCTCGCCTTCCTCACAGGAACGCAGGACGCAGACGGGACGCCCTTTGAGCGTTCCTTCTGCGGACACGTCTATAAATCCATCAGCGCAGCCGGCAAGTGCAGGATCACGCCTCACGCAAGAAACGTCTGGCGATTGTTCTCCGCCTGCAGGTGTCAAAGGATGCAGACAGGATCAGCTGATTACGAAAGGAAGAGGAAGGCCATTTCCAAAAGAGTCATCTGTCCCAGTTCTACCCTCCATAGGAAGAGGGTTTCTCCTCGACGTGCTTCAGACTCCGAGAGGGAGCACCAAAGATGGCAAAGCCCCACATCAGCCTGGTTCGACTCCCACGGGGATAAAGAAAAATTCCCAAGCCTGACTGTTTGGATAATTAGCTGTTAAGTGATGTTTCTGGTCTGAGATGTTTTTCACAAACTCCTCAGTCCTTGTTCCAAGTTGTCATAGTTTCAAACAAACGTTATAAGGCCAAAAGGACATTCTTTTTGAAACTGTGTTGTAATATCAAAGTGACCACTAGATGGCAGTAAGTATTCTCTTTCATTTTAAAAAGTTTCAAAGCTAAAATTCAAAAGGAAAAATACAAATGGAAAGATGTTTTCCATTAAAATATAATTTTTTATTTATTTTTGTTATATAGTGTGTTACTTGATTTAAACAAGTATTTTTGTTTGGAATGTACTACAAAGTCAGTTTTATTTTGAAAATGGTGAACTGTGGTATTCAACTTTTACCTTTTTAAATTAAAGTTCATTGTAAAAAAAAGTACATTTTCTAAAAATAAACTGTTACATCCACATTGAACATGGTGTGCTATGAGTGATTAATCGCTTGGACCCTTAAGTTTGTGTTTTTCAAACTAAATCGTTTTGAGAAGCAGGATCAGATGTTGATGAAGTAACGGAGCCAAAACGCTGTCAACGGATGCTTTTCACTCCCGCGAAAATAAAAATAACTTGAGAAAAACAGGGACTTGGCACCAGCAGAGCAGCGATAGGTTACTGCCTCACTCTCGGCAGCAGATCAGATGTACTTGATCACAGGTGGCGAACACCTGCCATGTTCTACAAAAGCTGGTCTTATCCAATTAATTTGCTGCTCGAGGTGACATGCAGATTTTGCAGGGGAAGGCGCTGATCATCAGAGGTGCTGCTGTAGATCAAGGCATGAAAATGACAGCAGCTCCAGCGCTGTTTCCTACAGCAGAAATGAGCCCCCCCTCCCTAAACACATCCTACTGCTATTAAGCTATCTGCATGCAGAGGATTGGGCTCCTTCCAGAGCTGTATAATTGAAAGCATGAAACGGATAATGTAGGATTTTAATTAACTGGAAGACAGCCAGTCACAAAGCCTCGCATCTCTCTTAGAAATCGGCTCCTCCTCGGCTTCTGTTGAACACAAGCAGGGTGGAGCCCCTCCATATGCCTGCCTTAGCCGCTTAAAACACAGCTCCTCATTGTGTAACACAAAAGAGCTAACAGGTCTATAATATGCTGCGCTAAAATCTTCCTCCGAAAAAAATAGTTGTTTACAGCTGTTTTTGCTTTTTCTGGTAGCACTAAAGTGAGACGACGTAAATTGGTCAGGTGGGGGTCTCTGCGGGGCCGTGGAGGACAGGCCTCTGTCATTGACCACAAGATTGGAGCTCTTATTTTAGAGGACCTTGCATTTCCTCTCCGTCACAATAATGCCTTATGTGCTCCTCTTCCTGTTTCTCATGCCTGAGAGGAAGGAACTGTGTGCTTGTCACACGGTAGTCACAATTTCCTCCGTCCCTTCCACCCCTCCTTGCACTCCCTACCCCCCAAACTTCAGACACTGTTATGTCCTTCATAGGGGAAAAGATGTCTGCACCTTCAGCATCACAGCAGGATGCGTCCAGGCTAAATTTAGACTTATATCGGAAAGGTAAAGGACAGACATAAACATAAACTTTAGGATGTCCAGCTGTGTTGATTTAGCATTTGGAGGCTCACGTATAAAAACCAAGAATCATCCGAGCTAAATAACAAAAACACGACATGAAAACAAGATTGCGTTACAGATCCAGTGTGTTGGCGGTGCCCTCCTGACACAAAGGTGTTGTGTCCTCTTCCACCTCACTGCCCCAACAGTACAACAAGCACACAGAAAGACCCAATGCTCCTAGGCAACCCCTTGTGCCACTTATTAGTGTTAGGCTACAGATTTGTTCATAATTAATAGGCATTCATTAAATATTAAAAACATGGATAACACACTGAAAACCGCCCCCCTCCTCTTTTTTTTTTTTTTTTTTAACGAGCATCTGACGTGTCTTTTAGTTCATCATTACAAACGTTTTGCTTACAAGGTGCGCCTTCAGATCACGGCGCATTAGTCTGCTGCTGCTGAAGACGAGGAAACTCTGCAATCAGGTTATGTTTTTCATCCTTTTTAAATTTGTTTCCATGACTGAGTTCTGCTGTAGAGGCAGCTTTTCACCTCTGGGGATGAAAACTTTAGATTGAACAGAACATGCAGTAGCAGTCATAATGCCACAACAAATTAAAAGTATGTCAACAAAACATCTGTTTTATTATTTATTAAACCACCTTTTTTGGGAACAGGAGGGTTACAATCGTATCAGGTTCCATTAAGCTAATGAACCGGATCCTTGGAGTCAGTATTCCATCTGTTGGCAAAAAACCCTGCTGGCCATCAGCTCACCCTCTTTTCTTTTTCTCACATTACTTAAATGGACCCCACTTTTGCTCTCAGTTTATATTAGCCTTAAAAAAAAGCTTTGAAATGCTCCAGAAAACAGTTTTGGAGTTTCAGATGGCCTTAAGGACACATGGACACGAGTGGTATGCACGTATCTCAGCAGGCAGGAAACCTGTTCAAGAGGAACCTTTGATTCAGACACACACGCAGATCCAGGCACGTAGTATGGATCTTTATGAAACACTGTGTTTATTCAGGTAGCGTGAAGCAACAGAATCTGGCAGGGGGCTCTCCTGAGGAATTAAAAAACAAGAAAAACAAAAACGGACAGGATGAGTGAGAAATAATAGAACACATGGAAATATAGTCATGAAAGCGTCACTCTTGACAGCTTTTCCTTGTTTCTCTCTTTCCTGAAACGGTTGTTTTTGCTTTCTATGTATAAGTATATATATTTAATTTTTTTTAGATATAATTTTGTCAAGCCTTTTTTTATTGTGAAAAGTTTTTAAAATTAAAGTTGAAATCCTAACTACTACCCAAATCCCAATTAGAAGTTTGGAGGATTTTTTTTAAAAAAGTTGCATATTGTATTACAGTCAATGTTTTTATTGAGAAATAAATAAATCTTTATTATTCTTTTTTTTCTCCTAAATCTGTATGGTCAAAAATTTAAAAAAATATCTTCGCTTTGTTTCATAAAATAGTAAGACAGATTTTATTTACTGGATTTGCAAAGAAAAAATTGTGAAAGTTCTCGATTAGAAGGAAAACAGACCTGTGTTTGTTAAGTTGTGGTTCCAGTTTTGGGAATTAGGAAAATTTAATTAGAAAAATAAATAAATGTTTTGTGTTTTTTAACATGGTCTTATGTTATTTTTCTCATGATGGGCACCATATATCAAGAAAATTAAGTTTAAAATTGTATTTGAAGTTTTTTTTTCGTATCGTTGTGAATCAGGAGCTGATGAAAGGATGCAGTTGGAAAAAGTTTGTAACTAACAAGTTGCTACGGCAAGCCACAAGCTCCACTTGAAGATAAATAGATCCATGTACGTCTTCATTTTCCTCGTCTGAGCTGGAATCTGGGTGAAACTGTACAACTTGATAGTTGCCATTTTTGTTGCCTCAGTAATGTTAGGTTGGGGGTTGTGAGGGGCTGTAAGCTAGCAGGAGAGAATGTTTCTAATGAACTCTTACCACTCTGCAGAAACTATGTTAAAGAAAACTACATTTTTTTGTCTAAAAATTGCTAAATCATAATTAAAAGCCCACTGGGAATGCTTTGAAAATAGATAAAAAATATGATCAAAGTGGGATTGAAATTAAAAAAATACCTTTAAAACAGCAACCTATTAAACCAAAATTACATTGAGTCATAACCCTAATTAGTGGCACACCCAAACCAACCGTTTGGAACAAAACCAAATAAAATAGATGTCCAGAGAATCCCAAAATCCAAAGAGTACACTGAATTTGCATCTTTATATTTGATTAATGTTGAATATCTGGAGCTAAAACAAGTGGGAACTCTGTCTTTTTAATCCATTTTGGATAGCAACTGTTGCCCTTCCTTTCTGAATCCTTTTAAAAACTTAATTTAAGTTGTTGGTTGTTGATTAAATAAAAAAACGCCAGTCACGTCTTACTTCACCATCTCTCTGAATTCCCTTCATGTACAAAGGATGATCAGGAAACGGCCATGTTTTGTGTAAAGAACGCTGACGTGTGTCGGTGATGTAACGAAAAACTTTTCCCCTCAGCTCCCAAACGGCATCAAAATACGTTTATTTATGCTTGAAACTTTTATTAGCAGGACATCTGTAAGGACTAAGCGTGTTTACGCAGCAGCTTTTGACTCATTTCATTTCAAACCTAAAACAGTCCCACTGGCTTGAAGAGTAAGTGTCGACCAAAAAGAAAGGGTGCTTTTGATGCTACAAATGTCTTTGATTGAAAAGATGGGCTTTGGCAAGTCCCTCATAATTAAAGCCTGCATTGTGTAATGTGTGGGTGTGCACACAGATGGGGGGAGGGGGGTGTAGTAACACAGTGGGCCTGGAAGACGAAGAAGAAGGGGTGGAGCGGGCTCCCGGCAGGCTGAATTAATGCCTATGGTTTGGCCTGGCAGCTGCTCTGTGAGTCTGGCACACAAACAACCTGGGACTGCGGCGTTGTGTTGCCAGGGCCAACCAGCAGCCAGTTAAAGAGGTGGCAACGCCAAGCACACCAAACATACTCCTTCTCCATTGTGAGCTTTTGTCTTTCCACCAGCGCGCCACGCTTGTGTCGCTTATTACGCTGGAATTATTGGATTAGTTTGAGATTAAGTTTGGTAATTAAAATGATCAAATTTTGTTAAAATCGACGAGGATGATGTAAGAGCCAGATTACAACCATGTAACTGTAAAAAAGAACAATTCATCTTACTTCCACTTTGATGTAGCTCATTCTGCCGTTGGAAAGTAGCAATAATTCACTTAGGTGATTTATAATTTAATCTTCTTTATGAAGATGTGCTGCTCAAAAGCCCTAAATGGTAAATTAAATGTGAAACTCCGAGCTGAGCCATCTGTTTGAACACCTGCTTCGAGTTCCGCTAATATACCTACCATATGCGTGGCTGCAGATCTACAGAACACCTGCGAATGTGGCGAGAAATTACACAAGATTCAATAAAACCAAACTATCTGTACATGAAACTATTACTCCACTTCCCCGATTAAACAGAGCCACGTTGTCATTGTGTATTGGCCAAGTCTTGGACTATATTCCCTAGTATTCCCTAATCCTGGTCTTGCCAGGGCTAGCTAGCGCTAACTTGGCCGAGTAGCTCCAGCGTTTCCCCAAACGTGGCACCGGGACGTCTTGAGCCCAGTTACACCAGCTGCTATCTCGGTGTCACAGACATCTGTGTCTGAATATTCATACAAAGTGCAGATTATTGTGTTTGTTTGGCCTCTCGGTGTGTGTTTTCAAAACCCAAAGTCTGTATCTTCCCCTGAAGGCGACGAGTTTCAAAGCCCTGTCCACTCCTGAAAACTCCTGCCTCAGCGCTTCCTTTATATTACCGATGGTAACCGCTTCAGGTTTAACTTGAGTCTTTTTGCCATTTTCTTCAGGCTGTTGTGAAGACAAAGGAACCCTAACATTGACAGAAACAGCAACCGCCTGGAGCTGTTTACATCAAGCCTCTCTGGCATGCATTTTGGATGAAATTTTGTAAGATGTTTGGTCAAATAATGGACTTGCCAGCAGTGGAAGAACCACTGACTGTGTGCACTGAGAGTGTTTTGAGAAGGAAAATCAGTTAGGCGAGCAGATGGCCTTTAGTTGCGGGTATGAATGTGAGGAGTAAAGCCGTGGGCACACAGAGGGAGTTTTGTGGGTAAACTGTCTTACCTCCCCTCAATTTGTTTAGTGATGAGGAAAGCAAAATGGCAGCTCGCTGCTGACAGATGATGGCTCAGCAGCATTAATGTGAGCTCAGGTGTTTTGGTGCTGCTGGTGTGTTGAGGATGGAGAGGAGCAGTAATTACTACAGTCACCTGAAGAAAAAAACAGACGAGTTCATGTTTGTATCACCAAAAAACTTCACCTTCTACATAATAATACACACCAAAACTGATTCTTTTACAGTATTGACAAAGGAGGAGTCTTGAATTTCCACTCCGATCTTCTTTTGATCTATAATTCCTCCATTTTTAGACAAAATCCAAAAACCTGTCATTTTCTAGGACGCAGTTTCTGCAAAAGTTAATTAAAAATGTACCTCTTGGTTATGGGTGGGACAACACTGCCTTCCCTTCCCTTAATTTAAGGGAAAATGGGCCGGTCCTCGCCCGGGTCGGCAGGACATGGAGCAAACTGGGAGTTGTTCGCCCCGGTCAACAGTCACACCTGTCCAGGTTATCTTTGTGTACTCTGGCTTTCTCCTACAGCCCAAAACATGCATAATAGATTGGTTTTAAACAAAAGAGTGTATGTGACCCTGTGACAGACTGGTAACATGTCCAGGGGGCTCCCCAACGCTCTCCTAATGACACCTGGGCTGGCTTCGGCAAATCCCTTTGACCCTGAAAGGGAAGAAGCAAAGAAAGTGAGTGAGGCCAGAGAAATTCCTCACAGATGTGTTTTTTTGACATAACGAAATCTGCTAAATTAAAGAAAAAACAAGCCAAAACTGTCATGCAAAAAAACATTTTAAAAATCCTAACAATCATATTTGGGAGTCTATTCAACCACACATTTGTAAAGTATGGCATAAATGTGGGACACGAAGGTGAAATTTGCTAATTTTTTTCATCCCCTCTTCATCCTATTTAAGGTCACAGGGATCTGCTCGGGTCTAATCCGTCTGCCATTGGGGCAAAGACGGGGTTTATCACAGAGCAGCAGGGATAAACAAGGATGCTCACTCCTGAGGGCAATTTAGATTCATCAGTTAACAAACATGTTTTTGGAAAAACAGAGGATACCAGTGAAGCATCAATAAATAAGAGTTGTTTTTTCGTACCATAAAAGAGAGAAAAGGGAAATTCACTTGTAATAAGGAACAAAAAATACAAATTTTTGGCTTGTTTTTTGCTAAAATGATCAATTTTCAGTGTAAATGTGGTTATTTTAAAAGTTTCTTGCATGCTTCCAATATTTTTTAAATGATTGTGTTTCATTCTTTTCTATGGCTTCTTCATCTTTCACATTTTGCATTCACTTTATTTATTCTCAGCTGCAGTGTATTAAAAAAAAGACTTTACTCCACATTGTTTGAATAGGAACCAGAATGGCATTTCATCTTCAGTATTTTCTGCTTGCAGAGTGTGGGTGTAGCACAGCTTACTGTGCCCTAAAAGGAGACATTTGCGCAGAACAGTTTTCCCATCAAGCCTTTGCTCTCAGAGGCAACAGAGCCACTTTCCTGTCATTATGAGGGCTCCAAAGGAAAAAGAAAAAACAAAATGGTTTCCAGGTCTCACTTTAATCTGAAAAGGAAAGGCTGGTGAGGGGCCAGGATTTTGTCACAGGTAGAGTTGTTTTAACTGAAAGGCGCACTGAGCTGTGGAAAATTAATACACGATAAGACATAGGGGGCTGCGTGGCCTGATATCTCAGAAGACGCTTGTCGCTGGTTATTCCTGGCTAAACACACATAATAAAACCCACACCCACTGCGGCTTGTAAATTAAAACATTAAACTCCCAGTCAAACATTAATCTTTCATGCATTATTCTCGGGCTGCCAGCCAACGGCTGTTATTAGAACAATGTACACCATGTCTGACTCTAACAAAACATTGTAATTCTGTGAATTAAATTTACTCACACGAGGTAGAAAGGGCATAAATAAGGAAGGAAAAATGAGACAACTTCTGAATTTTATTGGACAACAGGCAAATTAAACCTGAGATCCTAGATGTTGGATGACGCAAAGTTTAGAAAGATCCCTGTCCACTACATGCACCATTGTTCCAAAGACAATTAGACAATTTGAAAAAGACTTGTTCAATTTAGCAGGACTCAGCACACAATCTGCCTAGTCGAGATCTTTATTGTTTGAAGAGGAGCCATATTGTCTGCGGAGGTTCCCTTTTTTTCATAGTCCGCATAGAAGTATCTGCAAGAGATGATCTCATATGAGATGGAATAGGATCTAATATTAACCAATACTACTCTCCAGAATGTATCTGGATTAAATTAAACTTTTTTTTCCCTGTTTTGCTCTATTTTTACTGAATCACAATGACTGAAAACTTCATTCGACTCTTCCACTTTCAATGACAGATCGGGTTCATAGAAATTATATTTTTATCAACATTTTCTCAAAACTGCAAACAACTTGTGGCAGTAAAAACAGAAAAAGTTGGGGATTGAAGTCAAAAGCAGACATGTACACAAAATTAATGAGCCAAACGGAATGTTATTCTTAAGAGAGCAAACTAGTCAATCATTGGCTGCCACCACTATGAATTTATTCTAAACGAGCGCAGTTTTGGGTCCCACCAGGGCACCAGGCACATTTTCACTACCTTTATCATTTAATCTTTTGAACACCGTTTACTAATTTTTTTTAATTTTAAAGAACTTTATTGAGTTTAAATAACTTAAAATACAAATATTAAACAGTGGAAATGTATAGGTACATGGAGACTAGTGAATGCATTTAACATACACAAAAATAGATGTAATTTCAAATATACATAAATATCGTATATCTTCTAGTAGCCCCGCCATTTATTCCAAAAATTTGATAGCTGGCCTGGTGTTTATTGGAGACACTATTGGAAGATATACAGTAGATTAATACTTTTCAAATTAATTTCCTGTCATCTGTAATTATTATAAGCAACTTTGCCAAAGCTGACTTTCTGACATAGCATATTTAGTAGAACATTCATATTATGCAGCGATGCAGAGCTGTCATTCTCTGATCAGAAGATCTCAGATTTGGTTCCCTCCTGCCCACTCTTGGGCCGAAGTGTCCTTGGGCAAGGCACCGAACCCCACATTGCATTGGGTAGTCACAGGTTCGACAACGGATCAGTGTATCAATATGTGTATGTTCTACACATTCTCACTCACAATTCTCAACTTGGCTGATTGAACCATATGTCCATATATGACGAGTTGGGAGTGAGAATGCGTTGGTACGTTTGCATGAATGGAACCGTAATACGCTTTGGGCCTTCTAAGAAGGTAATAAAACACTGTATAAGTACAAGCAATTTACCAAATTAAGGAGATTTCAAGTATCAATACTTTATCTTGTAAGCTAAAGACACTTGTGTTGTGAAAATTCCTATTATAAAACTAAAACTTTCCAAAACCACAGAAGTTTGAAGCTGCAGACTGAAGACATTGGCAGTAAAGTATATGGCTTATACTTATATATCACCCTACTACCTTTATAGAAGGCCTAAAGTGCTTTAAAGTCACAGTCTCATTCACACACTGATGGTGGCTCCACTGCCAAACCCTGGTGTTGACCAATAACCACCAGGAGCAATGTGGGGTTTTGTGGCTTGCTTAGGGACACTTCGACACATGGACACGCAGAGCTGTGATCTTTTGATCAGAGGTCGACCACTCTCCCGCGGCACCACAGCCTCCCCATAGAGTAGCTCGAGATTGTGAGTGAGAAGAAACTATTAGATTGTTTGCTTTCAATAAGTTATCCTGGATAAATCTGTTAGAATTCTGCATAAAATGGTTTTAAACAAACAATCTGACACCAGAGCTGTAACCTTCATGCATCTCTCCAGATCCATCTTTATTTGGGGGAATCATAAAGTAAGAATGATGTGTAAAAAAGTTTTTTGTTTTTCTTTTTTCGTATATGTATTGAGACATACAAACATAATTGAAAGATAAAACAATTTTTAAAAGTACAATAATACAAAGCAAATGACTTACATTTATTGGTATTTCTATATATTTTGTATGTAGATTTTATATGTGTGAGCATTTGAAAAAGATGGAATGTTGTTAAATTACTTTAATAGGTCTATGTGTTCACTCAATGGTTGGATTGCCACATTTCCATGAACCATAATCCTCCACCGCCTTGCTTGATAATGAATGTGAGGTGTGAAAAGTTGTCTCAAGAGTATATTCACTCTGGCAGGTTTAAGTCTCACCAGGGTTTGTTCTGATTGTTTGGTTAAAAAAAACAAACAAACAAAAAAGTGAACATGAGAATTTTTCAGCTCTTAAAAACAAGAATCTCAATTCATTCATGGGTGAACCAAATGGATGAAGGATGTAAATGACAGCAGCACCATGTTTAAAAGAAACTAAATTATGGTGCAAAACTGAAAAAGCAGGACTAAAATGAAAAAATGGAGAATGTTAACAGATTTAAGTGGTTTAGGAAAGAGATAATCCCACTTATTGTTACATTAAAATCAAGCATAAGTAAAAGTAGTCTTAGTTTTAACAAGCTTTATGCAGTGAAATGTAACACAAAGGCCATTACTTGACATAAAAATAGAAGTAATTCGTCTTCCCCATCTTCCCCAAACTCCCAAAATCCCTAATTACAAGTAAAACAGGAGAAATCTGGCATATTGAAAACCTTAGTTTGACTAATGCTTCTTAAAACAAAATAAAAAATAGAAAAAAATGTCAAAATAAAAGTTAGCACTTTTATTTAAGACCATAAAACAAAGGGAATTTACTAAATTCAGACTTCTTCATGAGGTGAGGAAACTATGTTATACAGGACTTCTGTTCATGTGTATCAAAGTTAAGAAAAGCAACAGTTTAAACTAATTTGCAAACTGTTTAAAGTAGAATTGTCGAGTCAGAATTATGGAGTTCGACAGGCAGAGATAGGAAAAAGTATTCTGGGACATCTTGTTGTGCTCTGGTGGTCTCAAGTCTGTGGCTGAATTTGCTCCAACAGGATACGTATTGTAGCCTGCAGGATACTGACTTAAGTTTTCTCAGCATTTCCTCCCCTAAACACTTCCCACAAGGTTTGATTCCCAGGACAAAGCCCACCTTTCTGATGAGCTCGTGCAGTCTGCTGGCATCAGTTCATCCCGTTTTGATGACGAGGGAACCACAACAGCAACTAGTGTTAAAAGTCCCACTCAGACCCAAGTTTTTTCTATCGTACAATTGGAAGAGGTTTGGTGTGAAATTTACAAACGGTGCAAATCTCACGTATCTTGCTTGTTTCGATATATGGAAGACTGGGTGTCAAATCATTCCAGCCAAGCACAAACTCCAATCATTAATTTCTCTTCCCTGATCATTTTTAATTGGCACTTGTTTAAATTAAAATGGACACTACCCAAATATCACCAATCATAGTCCCTGATTGGTCAAAGTTTGACCTGGTTAGCTTTCAATGCGTGTTTAATAGCCAGGCATTTTGAGGCCCGAAAGCAGTTGTAGAACATTGCTCAGGGAAAGTTTGAACCAGGAAGCCCGAAATGTGCATCTACGTAGACTTTTCATTAAGAGTGAACACGCATTTAAGGGCAGTGTGAGCGTAATTTTACCGTTTTACAGACAGATGCAACAGTAGCATGCATAAAAAGCACCTGAATATGACAAAAGTTCAATACATATTCTGTAGGAAACTGAGTTTGTATGCAACAAAACTTAAAAGTGTCATTTGCTACTTAGCTGTGACCAATTCTTAAAAATCCCATTCAGATCATATTTTGATCAACAGATCAAACGATGATCAGAGTGGTCTTTTATTTATGAGTACGCACTATTTCCCATCATTATTGGATAAAGAAGTAATCTTATGTCCTCCATCATGAGAAAAATGCTACAAGAACATGTTAAAAACACAATTTTCAAAGCAGTGAGTCTTAAAAAGCAAGAGATTTTAGGATCCTTGTGGAAAAGTAACACTTTTTTATGTATTAACATTGTAATATCTCCTCATTTGCCAACAAATTAAGCATTTGTATTTCAAAGAATAATTATTATTAAATAATTGTAATTAATTTGTGAGAAAAATAAACACACAACCAAAAAGCAGTGATTAAATTTTCATGTAATGTGATAAATCGGCCTGGTGTTCCTGTTATCTGGCCACATCTGAGACTTGCAAAATGTCCACCTCACAAATGAATGATGGCCAGAGAGCACAAACCAGTGCTCCCATTCTGTCCCAATCTGTTTGTTTCTCCAACAGACACACCTGCCGCACAAACGGAAAAAAGAAGCCAGCAAATGGTTTTAAGGGCCTTCCAGTGTTTTTAAAGCATCAAACAAAACAACACCCGCTTTAATGTTGTCATCCTGCCATCTTCCCCTGCTGAATACAGGTTTCCTTGGTAACGTCTATTTAGGGAGATTGATGATGGGTCAAAATAGGCTTGGCAGGAAGGAGCAGAGGGTGGCCATCTTCTCCTCTGACACCAAGACCAGCATGGGACAGGGTTTTAAACCAGGATTGTGGAGGAAAAACAAGTGAGACGTCCACATTTCCACAAGATCCTGTTTTTTTCGTGAACCCTTTGTGAGTTACAAGGACCCTGGGAATGAGACTCAAACTGACGACACAGGGATTACATTGCAGACAGAAGGCATTATTTCTATCAAAACAAAAGATAGGTCGCTAATAATAAAATGCCAACACAAATAGCTAAGAATGCTAAAGTAAATTAGATAAGGGTCAATTCTAATGAACACATGTAACAACAATTATGTCAGTTGTTGTGGTGATGAGCCTCAATTTGGAGTGTTTTTCTTGTCCCAGGAGGTTAACGCATCCTGATAAGGAAATTAAGGGATGCAGAGCTAAACAAATGCATGCACTTTCCAAACCAGGCATGCAATATTTGTTCCTGTGCAGAAAAAAACTAGAAGCACTTGTATGATACATTGTGACATAATTTAAAATAAACATGTTTAGCTTTGCATAAACATCCAAAGCAAGAGAACAATTCTCTCTTCTATAAGGGAGGAACTTCCCTCTGATTTCCCCAGCACTTGCTGTAATGCTGTTATTTTACGGTGTTGTTTTTGCACCGAATTGCCACCATTTTTCATGGCCCTGATTATCACCAGGAGCCTTGCAACATTTTCTTATCAAAGAAATACTTTTTTGGCATGAGGTATAAATCCTTGTAAGGTTTCGCTCATATCAAGGGTTAATCTCTGGTTGTGTGCTTAACTTGTTCCCAGCACAGTGCAGCCTAGATTGAGGTAGCAGAAAGCAGCCAGCTGCAAATGGGGCCTCATGGACGGCCTGGCCTCCCCGTCCAGGGGGGGATGTCTGTTGGCATGCTTTGGGGTGACGGGGTTCCCATGTCACGGCCGAGGGCATGCTGATGTTGTGAGCATGTTCTACAGAATGTTTTCATTTTTGATCCTTTGACTTGCCTCTTGACTCTTGAGAGACCTTTAATTTCTGGTCCCACTCCGCTCCTTGTCAATCTCAGCATCCCGAGGGGTCGTTTTCATCCATGGGAACATTGGCTGTGACAGTAGATTCCTCGGGGGATGCTGGAGGGTGGATTTTGACAGAAGGGCATAGCTTAGCCTCTCAAGAAATACTACTCTACGGCAGCCTAACTGAAATGATTTGGGGTTAAGGAGATAAGGAGTAAAAGTCTGTTTTCTGCTTCCACGAAACATCAGGAGCAAAGCCATCCTTCCTTGGATTGGATTTCTGATGCACACAAGAGCACAAGGCCTGATTAAGAGCCAGGATGTGCGTTAGACATCCTCTGATGTTCAGGAATTCCCTCGTTAAAGAAGCTCCTGCTGATGCTGAATCGGAATAAACAGGGGTGGCTCCTCCTGTAATTTTCAAACAAAAACACTTGTCATTTTTTCTCAGCTGCACAGAAACTTGCAAACGTCTTGATTGCGCCAACGGACAAAAATGGAGGAAGTTCCTTCTGCTGCGAGGGGTAAACTGTTGAAGTAAATATTTTAGATTATTTTACTTCTTGGCAAATAAATAGGAAAAACGTCTTTCAAGAGAGAGTTAGAGCATTTTTTTTCTTGGTCCTCCGGCCTATTGCGCAGCTCCCTGGGTAATATTTCTCTCAATGGCCAGCAATTAGCCAGAACATTAACATATTTGGTCAATGTAGGGTTCAGTGGCGGGGCCGCATTAGAGCCCCTAATGTTGTTGTTTTTTTCTCCCTTTCCTGGCTCTCCTCTTTCTCATGTTTGACAAATCGTTTCCAGCTAATTTACGGTGGTCAAACTGTGGGAGAACAATACCCCATGGGCATAACAAGGCGCAAGCCCCACCGCATGTCCAAGAGAGGAGCGAGGTGCTTGCAGGAAACACTTGCTGAGATAACAAGATAGTAATGAAGGCAGGGGCACTGAAAGGCCATTCTTAGGTTTGTAGCAAAAAAAGAAAAACGACAAGGAGGTGGTGGGTGGGGGGGGCCTTGATGGTGAAGTTGCTAAAAGCCATGGCCATATCGCAGTTGTTGAGCATTCTCATTGTGTCTCCCCACACCTGCTCACACTGCTCGGTCCTCCCTCCTGGTGACAATAAACATTTCATATAGCAGCTCAGATGAGCATCTGCACCGGCTGATTATATGTATTTAGCCCAGATAATAATTCCTGGACCTCGTGTGCGCTGTAATTACTGACAGCACCTGTGTCTGGCCCACCTGCAGTCATTACTCGGCATGCCAAGCTGCAATTTAACTATAATTATATCAACAAGGAAAAAAAAAAGAGAAACGTAGCACAACTTGAAAACTATTAACTGCAGAAGCTTCATTAGGAGAACTCCAGAAAATAACGATGAAAGTAAGGCTGCCATCGTCTCCAAATGGTTGAGCAATACAGGTGACGGGGAGGATAGGGGGATCAAGGTTATCAGTCAAGCTAATTGATGAACCAAGTTGTTTTTACTGTGCCTGAGTATAGGCAAGGAGAGGAAAAAGGAAGGCAGTCTTCAAGGCTGCCCTGTTTGTGTTACGAAGACAAAGGTGAGAGGTCACGCAGAGCTTTGAGCTCGCCTCTTAATCTTCCTCGCGTGTTCGCCGCCGAGCTGTGTAGTGGCGATGGTTTCAGTTGTTCCTAGCGGCGTGGGGGTGGCGAGGGGGGGGACAAGCGGGGAAGTGGTGAGTCTTCTTAAGATCAATGGATGTGGTGGAAAAAGGAGTGTCCAAGGGCAGCCAATAGGGGCTGGGCCACAGGGAGCTGCGGGGAGACAACGTAAACAAGGAAACCACCTGATGTGAGCGGGGTCAGATAAATGTTCAACTCCCTGCACAGGCAGGTGCTTCCTGAGTCCCGCTCTCCGCTCAATCAGTTGAGCCGTGCTGGCCCTCTCAGTTCACAGCCTCTCACCGCTTTGCTGTTGCTGTAACACGATCGCGGTGACTGTGGTCAGCCTGTCATTTCTGAAAGCTTTTTTTTTCGTTGGTATAAGAGCAAACAGGCCATAAAATCAGTGATGATGGTCACGGTCGCAGTAAAGATAAGAACAGTTTGCTGTTGTCAATAGCATCAGAAAGCACCTTTTAACATAGGTCTGTGTCTACAGATAAAAAAATCAGCGTTTAAAGGGACAGTCGTGCGAATGCTCGGGTGTTGCAGAACCAATGTATGTTTCCACTCGCTGCAACTCTAAGCTACTATTGCCTCTTTTCCCCTCGTTCTTTCTTTTTCACTTTGCTGGTTGGTCTGGGATTGTTTTGTGCTGTCCAATGAGGAAGGAAGTCGGTGTGAGAAAGTGCCTGTTTTTTTGGGACCAACAGGAATTGGCCTCATCACAAGCGGTTCCTTTTTTTGCCCCTGGAACAATGCACTGGCGTCACACCCCTCAACTGGACCTCGGCATTTCACATGGAAAAATGTTCCCAGAATTCCGCTCCCAGGCTCAGGGTAAGGCCGACGATGGGGTGAGGGTGAGAGTGCGGGAGGTGGAGGGCGAAGGCGAGCAGCAATTGAGGGAAGTTAGTGGTGACACAAACTGGCCAATAAGCACTTGTCCCGACCGAAGCCCGGTTGAAGCGAAGAGCCGTTTCCAAAAACCTGGCAGGCCAGCAAATCCTCTTTAGACCAGAACTATTTCCAAAAGATAAAACAGTCATTACGGGAAATCGCATCAATTTTAGAGTCTAATTCAATTTTCAGCTCTTCGGCTGAAATGTTACAGAAAACGTTTCTCCTTCAATAAAAAAACACCCAATTTACCCGTAAAGTCCCAAGCTAGAGTATGGTCACACAGATTAAAGTCTTAGTATTGTGTGACAGGTCATCTTGGGAGTTGCATAAGTTTCTCAGAACACTGTTGCCTTCTCACACGGTGAATTTCTGTGTATTATGTCGTCAACACCTGAGCAACAATTGAGAAATCCAACTGTGCTCTACAACCAAAGCACGACTCCTAAATATCATTAAATTTATTTAAAAAAAAAAAAAAAAGAAAAGAAAAATTTTAGCATGCTCTAGTGAACTCAAGCTCCAACAAGCAACAATGAAAACTAATCACTATGGTGTCTGTCAAGGTTGGGTCGTCTGGAGTTACATTTTCATGTCAAGGCAAGTGTTTTTTTTTTTTGTTCAAGAGTGTTCAAATCGCCTCAACAACTGACCATAAAAGTTCATTTATTTTCCTACTTTTTGGTTCAATTTAGCAATAAAAAGGCCTTTATTAGTCAGTAGAAAACTGCACCGTTGCAGAGCAGGGAGGACAAAAAGTATAAATATATGCACATATATGCACTAAATACACATATGACCAGCATGTGAGCTGAAGCCTGTTGATGCATGTATACATCAAGCCACTTCGGCTCCAAAATTAGCTTAATTTAGGTGTAGTAGTTGTATATTGTTTAGCAGAATAGTATATCGGTGTTAATTTGGCTTATTTATTTAAACACATGAAAAGGACATAAAAATACAAGCAAAATAAAAACATGAAAAATAAAATCATGTGATGGTGTGCTACAGAAACCCATTTGGGTTTATGCAAGATGGTTACACACTTGTCGAAAAACAAAATAAAATAGTAACGTATTCAAGTTTTATGGATTGTTGGGTGAAAAAGTCCAATCTCGGATGTTAATTATAGACTGACAGCTTTATGAGAAAATCAAAAGAAATACATTTGTGATATTTTTTAATGTAACTCAACTTTTATGACACAATATATTGGACATTTTCTACCAATAAAGTGCTTTTTTTTTTTTTAAGTTAAAGCTCTCCAGCTCTTTTTTTTTTTTGTTTTGTTTTTGTAGACCCGTAACTGTTGTGTTATTAGGATAGACAGAATGAAAAACATGAGTTGTGGGTCTTTTATGATGGGAATCCTGATTTTAAACCTTACAAGATTACAATTATAGACACAGAAATAAAATGTTAATGACACAACCAGCCAACTTTTATTTTAGATTTTTCATATTCAGGTCTTCCCATTAAGAAGTTTTGAGTACATTTTATATTTTTTTCCAAAATGACCATTACTTTGTTGCTTAATTTGGTTGGTTAAAAAGTAGTGCCGCTTTCTAAATATTTTCTGTAAATAATAAACACTCAATAAAGTGTTCAAACTACCCTGTGGTGTGGGAGCGATGGGCCTAAAAGCTTTGTTGAAATCCGGTTGGCATCACAGAGCTTTGCTCGCCTCCTGCAGCGCAGTGGCTGCAAGATAAACAAATTACTGCACAAATGTGCAAGGCCTGCTCACATAAAATCAGTGCCATTCATCATCCAGGCTAATAAATCAGTAAGGAGTGTATGAGAACACAAACTGCAAACAGAAAGATTAATTTGCATGGCATGGTAAATGATTTATCCAAACTCGGCAAGAAGTGCAACAGTTTTCAGAGAAAACACCAGAAATTCATGCGTGCCGTTTTCAGAAAGTGGTGCAAGGTCAGCTCAGTGGAGTGGGCGACTCATGTATCAGGGCTGAAAGTCTGCGCTGCAGCTGGCCCGAGTTCAAGTCCGAGCCTGTAGCCCTTTGCTGCATGTCATCCTCTTTTCTCTCCACCGCTTGCTTTGAGTTCTCCGGTTTCTAAAAAAGGAAAATGCACCCCTCTGGCAGTGTTGGATAAAAATGAAAATGTGATGCTTTTACACGCTAGCTGTGTGTTTTTTTTCACTTAAGGAAGAAATGGAGGGTGTCATCTATCCTGCTATGGATTCAAGTCCAGTTTAGAAAATCAAAAGTGTGGTAGCTTGTGAAGCATGAGACCACAGCTAAGTGGAAGGATGTCCACCCTGAGGCTGGAGGGGTTTGAGTACATATAGGGTCACACGAAAGATTTAAAACGGGATCCTGCCGCTTTATGCTTGACAGCATCAACAGTTACTTTTCAGGAGTCAAGCTGAGCATGACTGTGACAGTTCCTGGGTAAAGTGACGAGCAGAACTTGACTTTAACTTGCAGCGGAGGGGCTCATCCTGTGCAGCAGAGCAGATTTCACTAAGGAGATCAATGCCGCAGCCTGTCAGCAAGTTGCAAGAGCAAATTCATCACTGCAAACATAAAAAGCTTCACGGGATAAACAAGCCCCTCAACAGCATGCTCCCAAGGAGGGAATCAATCAAGCTCGAGTCAGCCCCCGCTGTGAGGCCGGGTGAGCACGGACAGAGGCCTAAATGATCTCAAACATGGCATGAAGCCCGCCGACTAAACGTCCTCAGGAACTTCAGCTAAACGCGCAAAATGTATACATCCACACACCGTGCACTGCGGTTAATTTCATGGCGGGGCTTTAACTTGATTCGAATAACAATTACTGTGCACAAAGGCTTTGTATCTACTGTTTGCTCTTCTGAGTGGAGATGGGCTTGTGTGCATGCATGTACCGAGCAGTTAGGAGGTCAGCGCTGGTTCAGCTAGCTTAATGGAATCCAAACAAAAGGTCGCATTTCACTTTTTACAAGCGATGAGGATTTCTGGTAAAAAGAGAGGAAAAAATACACCAGCCTCCCACAGGTAGAGACGAGTCGTTGTGAGCTTTTTTAAAGTCACTCCGATCATTTTTTTTAATCTATTTTAAAAGCATTTCAAGGGGTCTTTCAATTATAATTTTACCGTTTTTAGCTAAAAATCAAAAAATTCTGTGTCGTTTTCTAGGATATAGTTTCTAGAGTGGCAATAGAATGTTAGAAATTTGCTTCTGAGTTGGGGGCTGGACTGTTGGTGCGGAGTAAGCCCACCCCTGCTTCCAATCATCCATTTGTTTACACATTTTCCCACTAGCTTACAGCCCTTCATAACCCCAACCAGGTGCAACAAAAATGGCAAGCAATTTTGAAGCAATCCAGCCATACAGTTTCGATACAAAGACAAAGACGAATATACAGTGTTTGTCTACAAGCAGATACATTAGAATGGAGCTTGTGGCTTGCTGTAGTACATCACAATTACAAGCTTTTTTTTAGCTTCATTTTTTTCGTCTGTTTCTAATTCACAGCAATTCCAATAAAGAAATCCTCAGGAAGGAAATTTTAAGCTTCGTTTTCTTTATATATGTCCTCCATCAACACCAAAAACACAATTTTCAGAGTGGGTCTTTAACAGGAGGCACAAATTTGTATTGTTTGAGAAATCATGGCACACTCTAATCATATGAAGGAAGATAAATAGTAAACCTGAATGATCCAACGCAAAGCTGTGTACTTCAGAGGTCATGTGCCCTAGCTCAGGAAGTGGGGGAAGAAGAGATTATTAGCTCTCCAGATAATTATCCTCAAACCACAGGCCCTTATCACGTAACATCACTGCATCTAACAACACGGCATACCGGTGAAATTACCAGATGCTAATCACGCTGATGGTGTTCAGTGATTTTGTTGAATTTCCCCCCTGGTGAAGTCGAGCTCATGCAACTTTGAAGATCAACATTAGCTTTTCCTTTGATGGGGAGTTTTTTTTTTTTTTAAATCTGAGTGGCTTCAAATCAGCATCTGTGCGGCACTTCAGCACAGCAGGAATGCTGACTGCACCTGTTCAACAGCAGCAGGTAGGGCGACGTGTGAAGTGCAAAGCAGGGATTCGGAGTCTCAGGCCGCTCTTCCTGATTGGTTGACTCAGCCCTCTTCACACCCGCACGCTCTTCCCTCAACTCCGTTTATCTCTTTCCTTTTCCTGCTGCGTGGTTGTGTCTTGTGTGAAGCAGTGATGCTTTGACTCTGGCGGAGGAGGATTTCCTCAAGGCTACAGTAGCTTCTTCCAAACACAGCCTGCACTGGTAATTGCTGAAGGAAAAAAAAACACACACACGCTTGAACACATGCAAGAAAAACATGTTAAGCTTTCATGTTCGGTGCCTGGGAGTGTCCTTGACAGATTTCATTTCTTTTTAAGTGCAACACAAACAGAAGGAGGAAGACAATGAAAGAAAGGGGAAATGCATCTGCTAAAACCGTAGTTAAATATGTTCAACTCCACCAACAGATGTGTGGCGATTGGTACGAAACACCAAAATGGCTATTGAGACGACGCGAGCCCGGCACGCTGACACACATCTGTCACACATCTGTCACACAGGTTAACAGATCCCCTTGACCTGTTTTCAAGGTGCGTCAAACCCTGCGAGGACGCTTGTTTCCAACGTCTGACGCTGATCCGTAAATTAGACTGCGGGCGTTTTTAAACACTACGGTGACACGAGACGCCCTTTCGGCAGCCCCCAAATTATCACTCCGATGTAGTGACACCTGCGTGCATCACGGCACACTGTTCGTAGCCTAAGTGTGTTGTTGGTTGCGTAGTAAAAATGGAGGAGGGCTGTGTTTTGTCAACAAAATTGGAAAAAAGGTGGGTGGAAAGTTCCACACACAGCAGCCCCAGAGCTCTTATTAACCAAACAGCAACAATGTCAGAGGCTTTGAGATGAAGCTAGAGCTTAAAAATGGGAGAAAGAAAACACACATTCACAATCATCTTCATGCATGTGGCAATAAAGATTAAACAGAAACCAAAATATTAAAAGTAAATCAAGAGTTTTCATCTTTTAGGAAGATTTTGTTTTTTAGTAATGACAATTATTTGACGCCTGTTGGAGTCATTGGATTATTTTTCAATTATTTCTAATTTTATTTAAAAAAAAACATTTTTCCATATATTTTTAATCAAGGTAATGTTAAAGTCTCATTCCAACTATATTTTTTTCTGTTGTAAAATCATTCCCAGTAATCTTATAATGATTATAGTGCAGTTTTAAGCTAAAATCAAAAAGCATGTGACGTAATTTAAGATGTATATTGACATATTTGAGAAATTCTCATCTTGGTAGTAGGTGAGACTTTTGGCGCAGAAGTTAGCATCTGAAAATTCCCATCAAGCCCTTTGTTTACACTCTCTCCCGCTAGCTTATAGCACCTCACAAGCCCAAGCTAACATTCATTGCAAAAAAAAAAAAAAAACTGTTTTGGAGCTATCCAGCCGTAGAGTTTAACCAGATGTCAGGTGGGATGTGGAAAATGAAGACGTTCATGGATCTATGTGTCTACAAGTGGATGCTTTAGAAGTGGAGGGAAAGGAGGAGACTTTAGCAGTTTCTGCTTTTTCAAACTGCGTATTTGTTCTTAATCCATCAGGTTTTGAATGAAGAAATGTTCAGAAACAGTTTTATTTTGAAATGATTTCATATATGTATTTCATCAGAATAAAAATACTACAAGAACATGTTAAAATCACCCAAAGCACAGTCCTGGATTTTATACTATTTTGCAAGTTAGCGACATACAGCATGAATGGTTTTTGGGGGGGAGGTTTGGGAGTTTTTGTGGTGGTTTGGTGCCTTGCCCATGGACACTATAATTGTCAACCCTTTAGGAGTTGAACTCTCAACAAAATGTCAGCTTAATCCACCCTTCCTTTTACTGTCTGAGTTACTAATTTTTTTGTTTTTTACAAGCACCGCACTCAAAAAAACACAAAAAGTCATTTTTGTTTTCAACACCTCCACGTTTAATGTCCAAAGTTAGCCATTTTCAATAGAGATAAATACAGTAGAAGCAGCCAGTTTCTGCATGTGAGAGCATCAGGTCACGACACGACAGCATGTCACTGTGACACGAGGAAAGCCACCCCTGTTATTCTAATTGAGACAGCAGGGGATTTCTCCTCCTCGGCCGACACACTCAGATGCCTCAGATCCATTGGCAGCGCACATCAAAAGCCCCATTGATTGGCCGAACAGATTGGGGCATAGAGATCAAATGTGCTGTAAAGAAGTGTTAAACTGCTGTGCATTAAACGGAGCAGATTTCTGAACTAAAAGGGGCCATCTGTCAGCGCGTTGGCTAATTTCCTATCCTGCACTTGCCCAGATTGTTAATTCTTGTTGAACGGCGAGGAGGAGGTGAAGATGGAGGTTAGACCGAGAGGAAGAAAAGGTCAAAGAAATGCTGTGCGACAAAAAAAGAAAGAAAACCAAACAGCACTTGAGGTTTTTTTTTTGGTGGGTTTTGTCAAGGGACCTCTCACTTGTGTCAAAACGTTTACCGTTAATCAACAGTCCCATTTACAGTAAATATGAAATACATTGGCATTTACAAGAGGACGGTTTAATTTAAAGTCTCCGATCCCTGTGGTATTTATAAGGCAAACATCATTTTTTTGTGTGTGTTTTGGAAATAAGAGGTACCAACAGTTATGTCAGACTTCCAGCATTGAAATCAAAAAGGAATCTGCTCACTTCAAGATGAAAAGCTGCTCTCCAGGCACACTGAATTGATTATTATTTTGACTGAGAGGATTTCAAACATATTTTTTGACTGTATAACTTACAACCGAGCCTGCCTGGGAACAAACATCAGTCTTCTGAATAACCAAACAACTCAAGCGCGGTCTCTCATAAATAGCAACTTGGCTAATCCAGTCCAAAAGCACTTTCATCCCCCTCCGCTCCCTTCTATCCTCATTTCCAAATCAAATGTTATTTTTAGGGTTCGATGCCAGCTCAAAAGACATTCAACAATCAGAAGTCAGCTTTACAAAACACTGTCACAAAGAAAAATGACGTTCCATACAAGGCTGCAGATGGAACTGCGGTGGGCCGACGTCTGTTTCCAAGGCTGTGTTTATTCTAGAGCAACACAAGCAGAAAAAGAGACGGCTATTTTATTGTTTGCCCTGGCCAAGAGTAAATAATCCATACAGCCTGGGGCTAAAATTTCCCTTTAATTTAGCTCTGAGTTGTATCTATTTACTTGAAAAACAATATACTAGGAGTGATAAAATCTATCGATATGTAAACACCCAAGGAGCACCAGAAAGACGCTTCTCCCTATCACATTCAAGCCAATTTTTTTTTGTTCACGCTGTACTAAGAAGCAGCCAACCTAAGCACCACTGCTTGTTTAGCACAGTTCATTTGCTTCACAAGGAAACTGAAACCCGAGCTACAGAAGGGAAACCTTAACCACACTCCATTAAATATTAAGGTGTATGGATGTTTTGACGTGTATGAAGCAGGAGCGCCATTATTCTACACGTCTTTTCCTGCACAAAGAGATTGATGGGGCTCTAGAGTCTGTGGCAGATGCTCTCAAGATAAGAAAAAAAAATAAAATTAGGGTCAACTCTAGATGCAAACCAGACTTTGCTGCACTTTGATGCCGCACAGGATCCGTGTGAATCAGTCAATGGTGGGAACCCTGAATGCCTCAGCACAACCGAGGTATGAGATGTCCGGGCTTCTTACTCACGCTGCTCCACGCTCAATGGTCCATTGTCTCTGCTCCCAAGCCCAACCTCAAACCTATAAGTCAAAAGGTGGAGAAGTGTGTGTGTGTGTGTGTGTGGGGAGGGGGTTATGAAGTCATCTCGGCAGGAGAGCCGCACACACCTTTGTGGTCAGGGAACCGTTCCCAAGTCCTGCTCTCTCACTGTAAATTCTGGCAGACGGGGTTGCCCTGCTGCAAGGGATGATAAAGCAAACAATGCCTGTGCCCAGCGTGAGTTTTCATGTCACACAAATGCAGTTTCACTGCAGCTTTCGTGCACTGTTTATCCTGTGAATGTTTGTGCTTTCCGTGTGATTTTGGCAAACTTTATAGTGACACAACCGAAGCAGGTTTTGAGGTTCATTTTCATCCTATTTACCCACAAATACAAAGACGCAGGAGTTTCAAAGAAGCAAGGCTTTCCATTCTAGTTGCTTTTTCCAAAATTGACCTCTTTGTTGATTTATAACAAACACTTGTTTGGGCATGTCAAAGGCATGAATGAAAGGTTTCCTCTCACTTTCTTTTAACTAATACATTTTAAATATAAATTAGAAATTGAATTTTCATACATTTTCAAGAAAAAAAGCAAACAAATGTGGGGTTTTTTCAGAAACAGGTGGATCAGCAGACAATCTCCGTTCAAATCCCATATAGTAAAAGCAAAAAGAAGGTGGAGAGGAGAGTGGGCGGTGTTACCCAGGCACCGTCTGCACTCAGACCCCACGCTGCTATATAAAAATGGGAGGGACGTCAGGCATCCTTTACTCCGAGTCACCATGCGCTGATGCTCCAGTGCGTGCGCGCATCGCAGCTGACAACACAAACCCCGCAGCCGCAGAGCAAACCAGTTCACCAGCTGACCGGCACGATGGATGGGCAACATAAAGACCGAAGAATGACTCACTTGTGGATATTGACGTTACTGCCATTTGTTTAACCTCTGGCCACTGGATAACTCGGCTTTTTCCAACTTTTTTCTTCTGGATACGGATTGTGGAACTGGATTTTGTCCATCAGGCTTTTTTTGGGAGGGGAAAGGATTATATTTATTTTGAATCGTTGTGTTTTTATGCGTTTTTTACGTTTGGATTTTGTGAGAGGACGAACTGACTTTTTGGGGATACGCACATAAAGCTAAAGGATGGCCAATTGGTTCACCTCTACCCTCGTAATAGTTATGCCATTATTTACTCAGGTAGGTCTTCATTCTAAATCAAGCTTAGAAATATATATATATTTATTTATATCCTGTACTTACTGTAAATTTGCTTTTAGGTTTTGGGATCAAGTGTGTTCGAGATAGATCTCCATCATTTTCAAAATACAAAAGGTTTGCTGGCGAATGGACGTAGGTGCAGCATGGCCGGCTGCAGAACTTATTTTAAGGTTTGTTTGAAGAACTACCAGAAAGTGGTGTCCCCTGGGAAGTGTATTTTTGGCCAAGCCACCACACCTGTTCTGGGAACAGACTCGTTCAGCATCCCGCAAGAAACCCGGCTGCGTATGCCGCTCAACTTCACCTGGCCGGTAAGCGCACCTGCGCCAGCTCCGCGCGCACACTTGACGCCTCGGGCTTTTACGCACGCACAAAGCAACACATTAGTCTATACTTAATTCAGTTTTAATCAAGAAAAATGGAAAACATAAGCTTTTTTATATATTTATTATCTCAAAAGGCTGATTTTATGAATGAAGGGCAATTTTTTATCATGACTGACGTTAATTCACTTTTTTAACATTTTATTTTATTTTCTAGTGACATCTCTAATTTTCAAGAATTTTTTAAAAAGTTACTTTTGACGGAATCATTTATAAACAATTTACACTATTTAGTGTTGTGAATTCGTGCCTATAAAACCTCTTAAAAAGCACGTTATAGTATTTGTTTATTTCTATTTATTTATTTGTGACCTTTACCTCCCAATCTCTGTCTTTAGGGTGATTTCTCGTTAGTTGTTGAAGCCTGGCATTCTCCTGCAGCGGAGCAGCCTGAAGGTGAGGAGATGCCATACACCCGTCCACCGCTAGAGGGAGACAGAGTTCCCTCGCCCTTTTTTTCATATATGTCACATGTTTAAACGGTACACTGGTCTGATGCTGCTGCTGGTGAATGCATTTAGCCTTTAAAGCGTCATGGTGTAATGGTAATGGGCTCGTGAGTCACACCAGTCTCAAACACAATCGAACTTCCTTTGTTTTATTTTTGGCACGCATGGGAAAACGTGTAGCCTTTCCTGGATGTTACACGTTTTACACACTATTTTAATTAAATAACATGTGAAACTGCACTTTCTCTGAAGTACTTAATTATATGTATGTATTTTTACGATTTCCCCTTACAGATAACACCAAATCAGAATTCTTGATTAGTTCTTTTGCCGTCCAGAAAAAGTTGGGAATAGGGCCTGAGTGGGCCGAGGACGTGCAGGGCGGGACGCAGACGGAGCTAAGGTACTCATACCGGATCATCTGCAATGAAAATTACTACGGGGACACTTGTTCCAAAATATGTGCTCCAAGAGACGACCGTTTTGGCCACTACACCTGCAAGCCGGACGGGCAAATAGCCTGTCTGCCGGGATGGAAGGGAGAATACTGCCAAGAACGTAAGCAAGAGTGGAGATGTGGACTGTTTGTGGGTGCAAATATTATTTTAGAGGGGAGCAGAGGGGGAGAAGAGAAGCTGGCCCCTAAATTAACAACAACAAAATAATGGTTTAGCCCATTAGTAATTGAGGGAGAAACCATTAGCACAGAAAAGGGGGGAGATCACGTTTTTTTTTATTTTTAATTTAAAAATATGTTTAATTTGATTAAATGTGTACGCCTACCTGTTGAATGTTCTCGAATGTATATAAGTGCTAACACAACAGCATGGGAGTGGTGTGTAATTGGAAGACTTACACTTTCTCTCGAGGCGCGTGCGTTTAATCCTGGCGGTGGTCGCTCGGCAGCACGCGCCGAGGTTAATCGCGGCATTATCGGGCGCCACGCGCCACTAACCCGCGGGCTCTTTTGTTCAGGCGGCACAGGGCAGCAGCTGCAAGCGGGCCTCGAACCGTTCACCGATAACAATGGGGGCAGCTGTCCTGCTTTTCTGAGAACAAACATCTGCTGCGCTTTAAAACCACACGTTTATGAGTGGATAATCAATGTCATACACGACAGAAGTGTGCATTCAAGCTATAAAAGTTAGGCTTTGAAGATTGTAGGGAAAAACATTTTAAAACCTTTTCAATTTATGGTTTCATTATTTTATTGCAGAATTTGCTATAATAAAATCTTATTTTTTATTTTTAGCAATCTGTCTTGAAGGCTGCAATGAAAGTAATGGAACCTGCAAACAACCAGGAGAGTGCGAGTGAGTATACACTTATTTTGTCCATTTAGCTACTTTTTATAGAAATAAATAAAAACAGCTTTTTGTTTAAAAAGATGCCCCTCAGTGTTCATGTGTTTGTGGTCCTGCCACTTTTATGTTTTTGAGAAAATGTGAGCCAACTGTCATGTTTTATGTGTGAACAGTTGCAGAGACGGCTGGCAGGGACTCTTTTGTGATGTGTGTCAACTCCATCCGGCCTGTAAACATGGTACCTGTAAAGAACCGTGGCAGTGCACCTGCAAAGAAGGCTGGGGGGGTATCTATTGTGATGAAGGTGAGCAGCTGGTTCTTTCCTTTTTTTGTTTATTTTCTTAAAAAGGAATCACAATTTAGACTAAATTAAAACCTTTGATTGCTGTTTGCAGATCTAAACTATTGCACCCATCACAAGCCCTGTGTCAATGGGGCCACGTGCATGAACACTGGCCAGGGCAGCTACACCTGCGCGTGCCTACCGGGCTTCACTGGTGTTGACTGTGAGCTAGAGGTCCATGAGTGTGACAGCAGGCCTTGTTACAACGGAGGCCGCTGCCTGGTGAGTCCGGAAATCTCTTTCTCTCCTTTCCCACAACACAGGCTTTCCTGTTTTTGTTTTCGCCTCAGTCTATCTGCTACTCCAGGAGGATGCTATTGATTGTCAAGTCAGAACATGACCCAGTTCACAGACTGTGCACTGTAAATAGACGTCAGCCTAAGGAGAATGGGGTTCGTTAGGGCAGTCATGAACAGGATATGATAAAAAACATCTGACACAGAACTTTTTGATAAACCTTTTTTTTTTTATCCTTTCCCCCTCCCGCAGGAATCTGAGAACGGCTATAGGTGTGTGTGCGCCAACGGGTTTGAAGGGCCACAATGTGAACACAGGATGCTGACGTGTGCAGACAAACCGTGCTTCCATGGAGGCAAGTGCAGAGAGAGGGGCAGCGGGCAGAAATACCTATGTGAGTGTCCAGCTGGATACACTGGACTCAACTGTGAGAAGAAAGTGGATAAGTGCACCTCACTGCAATGCACCAATGGTAAAACATCTGTCCCATCAACGGCAAATCTTCACCTTTCGTGCACCTGAGTTAAATTGACAATTTTCTTCATAGGTGGGCACTGCGTGGTCCAGGGTAACATCAGAATGTGTAGCTGCCGGTCGGGCTTCACGGGGATTCGCTGTGAGATCAACATTGACGAGTGCGCCAGCAACCCGTGTGCAAACGGCTCCACCTGCATGGACCGGATTAACGACTACTCCTGCACTTGCCCTCCAGGCTACGTGGGCCGGCACTGCGACAGGCCCATGAACCGCTGTGCCTCTCAGCCATGCCTCAATGGAGGAACCTGCACGATCGGACCTAAGGGCAAGGCCACATGCCTCTGCCCAGCCTACTACACTGGTCCCCATTGTGAGGCGAGCGACCATTCCTCATCCAACACTCCCAGCTCCAACACCGGCATAGAATACAGTGAAAAGCTGAACTTGGCTGCCATCAGCTTTGGCGTGGGGTTGGTGGCGTTTCTTTTGCTCCTCTGCATAGTAGTGGTGGTTCTGCGGCACAAGAAGAAGCAGAGGAGCGCCGAGGAGCAGGACTCTGAGACAATGAACAACCTCTCCAAGGCGGACTTTCAGAAGGAGAACCTCATCTCTACCATCGACCTGAAAAACACGAACAAGAAGGTCGACCTGGAGGTGGACTGCCCCGCGGAAAAATGCAATCATAAATACATCAACCACTATCACCTGGACTATAAATCCTCCTCGGGATACAAGGAAGAAGTGTCCCTGTTGGACAAAGATGAAAACTGTGAAAAGATATTAGAAGACAAAAACCAATTGAGTAGAATGTACAGGTAAGAGCAGAGGAAGGGGTTAAACGAGTCTGGACTTTGATACTGTATCAGGGTCTATTTGTTTTTCTACTTTGTAATGGACATAATGTGTTTTTGCTTCACAGCGAAAGGCCAGAGTGTCGACTATCAACAATATGCTCCTCCAGAGATTCAGTCTACCAGTCTGTCTTTGTAATAGCAGAGGAGAAAAATGAATGCGTCATCGCAACTGAGGTACGGGCCTGAACGAGAAAGTGTTTGACGTTTGTCTAAGATAGTGACTGATCCTTCATCTTTAAATGTTTTTCTCTTCCAGGTATAAAAGTGTAAGCGTATTTTCATCGCAAAATTGGATTCCTTGTGGTCTGTTTACAAGTGAGAAAAGACTGGGAATTTATTTAAATGCAAGCTGCTGCTCTTGAACCCTTCACAACTGGAAGGAGCTCGTATGCTCGTTGACTGTAATGACGTGAAAGCTACAAAACTGTAAGAATGTACAGACTGAAAAGACAAAAATACAAGAGCGCCTTAAGGCTCGTGGATTCTCCGCTCCTTCCAAGTTAACCCAAGGACGACAAGACTCACGCCTACACGCCGGCCTGCTCCACGTTGAGGCGGTTTAGTCGAACTGAGCAGCTGTGGAGGAAGCCTGCCTTTTCCATTCCTTTTTCATTGGTCTTTAGCGTGCGACATGAGCAAAGGTTGCTCTCAATCAGTCAAAAACTACTGAAAACGGTTCATTTTCAAGAGACTTTGAAGAACATTCAGTTATGAAGAATGTATGCAGACTAAATCACAAAGCCTTATATATATAAAAATATATGATTTTTAGGAAATGAAAGCATTGCACCCCGCCTTACCTTGATTCCTTTGCACAGCAACTTGGGGGTAACAATAAATGATTGAATAGAAAAATGCAATATGCTAAAAATGCCGTGCAGGGCATTGTCTCTTTTATGCAAGATCACCCTTAAACAAAGACAAACACACACATGAAGTGACTCTTATACCAAGGATGCCTTCAATGGAAACGGCTTAACCAATAGGTCTATTTTGTTCAATTAGTATTTCATTAGTTATTTAATTATATGAAGCACTGTTTTCTCTTTTAATGTTGTATAAGATTATTTTGTATATACTGTATATTTATATGTGGAGATTAGAAGTATGACTTGTACATCTGTTTTTAAGTTGATGCCACCGAAAAGGTGACTTTATTTTTTCAATGTTTTTTGGTGTTGTAGTTTATTATTATTATTATTATTGTTATTATTATTTGCTATATAAAGACTCACAGAATACAAATCTGCTACACTGTTTGTTTTTTGTTGATGGTGGTCAAAACCTAAAAGAAAAGTCGTAGTTCTCCGTAAGAGGTCTGTTTATGTCCGCTAATGTACATTTTAGCTTGTTGTCTCAAAAGATTTAGCCAATTCATCTTCATTCATCCATTCATCTTCCAAACCTACTTTATCCCTTTTATGATCACAGGGATGCTGGAGCCTATCCCAGGCAGGGTACATTCTGTACATACAGGTGGTCAGTGTGTTTCAGGGCCACACACTCACTCATAGGGACTATTGAGAATCACCTATTAAGCCTTTTTTGGGGCATTTTGGGAGGAAGCACAGAAAAAACTCACCAGAAGGACATGCAAACTCCACACAGAAACGACACAGCTAGGATTTGAACCAAGGTCATTTTGCTGTGAGGCGAGGGTGCTGATGCGACTATGCATCCCTAATTCTAGACCTATCATGATGTACCCGTGTGCTAGCAATATGCCAGTGAAACGATGAATTTAAGGACATATGCCAATAAATATATATATAAGTAATTTACTTTAAGCACTTCAGTATCTCAGGACTCATCTCATAATTCTAATGCAAAAACCATAAATATACTTCAGTAATATACATTTTTTAATCTTATTTGTATAGTAGTTCTTCGGTTGCGTAATTCAAAAGTGAAAACTGGATGCAATGCTCTGATCCTCGATATTAAAAAAGAAAATGTAAACAGTTATAACGTGTATACGTTGTGAGGGTTGTAATGATCAGTCGATTAATCGATTTCAATTCCTACCAGATCAATCTGTCTGAGGCAGAATCAAATCGCTCTATATCATTAAACAATTATTTCAAAATGAGATAAATGGATAATTAAATTGATCTTGGAAAATAAGATTTGGATTGAGACATACAATAAACGTAAAAATGATCATCACAGCAAACAACACGTGATGGAAACAAAAAACTATCAAGCATTATTACAGCCCAATGTGTGGAAACAGTGAATTTTGCAAAGACATACGGGCATACAGTGGGGTAGAATGTTCAAATAATGTTATTTTGATGTGGAAAAACAACAGTGGGCTGAACTTTATCAAACTAAGATGTGAACAGAGCTGCAATTAATCCTTGTTTACTTGTTTGTTTTTACACATATTTCATTTACATTTGATTATCTTTCAAGAAATACAAGAAATCTGGAAAACTTCCACTGTTCAGTACCAGGTGTTGATGTCTGAGTCACAATGGTTGAATTATTGGATAAAGATGTGATGGATTGATTTTAGGTCACAAACATCACATTGAATTGTTAAAATGAATTGTCACACTCCTCATATATATATAAATTTAAGCAAATTTGTCACAAAATGTGGCCCCTCTTTAAATATTCAGACAAAGTATTATACAAACAGTGAATTGGTAATGACAGTAATAATGAAAAATAAAATATACTTAAGTATAAAGTAGATTTTAAAGAGATAACTTGCTGTAGAACAGTTTCGAAACCTATTTTTTCACCTTTTATTATCCCTTCAGAGTTTGACACGTGATAACAAGAGTATTGGAAGAGTTTTTTAACTATGTTCAGAGCTTTTATAAGCCAACCTTACACTTTATCAAAGTAGAATGGAAGACAGTCGATGACTCTGTGAGGATGACCTTCCCAGGTGCCCTCTCTGTGCAGCCTAAAGCAAACACAGCCGCATCATGCATCTGTAGAGGAACAGTTCATATGCTATCTGCTGCTCTTTCTAAAAAAGGAGAACACATTTCTACCCATCAGATCAGGGGATAAACTGTTGCAAACAGAGGACAAATGTGCCAAGTCATAGCCTGCATGGGCACAATGTTGATGGACAGATCAAGGCAGAACACAGGCTCTTAATGAGCTTAAGAAACCAGGATATAACAGCTCCAGCTATTTATAGGTAATCTGATTACCTTGACTTTCACTTGGAGCTGTAGGATACAAATGATGCTTCTAGTTGTCATTAATATCAAACCAGTGAGGAAATAACTCATAATCAGATTTTACTTATTTTTAAAATAACTTAATATAGAACAAAATTAGTTAACTATTCATTTTATATTTATAGTTCTAGTTGAACATGTATTAAATGAATATTTAAGAAGGAAGTAACAAGTCTTAATTGTTTTCAAAGCTTAAAATAACCCGTAAGTGAAATTTCACCTCTTGGTGGTTTTGATTGGTTCGTTCCTCTCTTAGGCCCGCCCTCTCTGTGATTTCATTGGTCGCTTCCTCGATAACACAAACACGTGTTTGCATATATCAGCGCAGGGGAATCGGACAGTATGTACAAGTTCCTGCAGATGTCATCAGTGTAAAAATAGACAAAAAACACATCAGTAACCTATAGCAGAGATGATGCTTTCAGCAATAAGATAAATAGAATGCTCCGCAGAAAATAGAAGAGCAGAAGCAGCGGCTCTTTTTTTATTATTACTGATGAGCGCCATGAGGACTCGGGAGAGTAAACATGAGAAGGGAAGCTTGTGGATTTTTGGATATGGATCATTAGTGTGGAAACCGGGATTTAGGTTTAAGAAGAGCAAAGTTGGCTACATTAAAGGATACAAGAGGCGCTTCTGGCATGGAGATGATTTTCATCGAGGGGACAAAGAAAAGGTAATGCTTATTTTTTAAATTATTTTCATAAAACATATGAATAATTGAAGTTTTTTAATGTTATGATGTGTTTTCTTGTTATCCAGCCTGGCAGAGTTGTCACACTAGTTGCTGATCATGAGGTGAGTGTTTTTCCCTTTTAGCTTGTGCTGTTTTAAGCCTATTTACAGCCTCTAATCCCCCCAAAATTACAATTTAATATTTTAATATTCATGCTTATGCAAAAACACAAGTTTGTAGCTGGATTCTTTTACAGAACACTTCATTTTTAACATGTGTCACTGCAGAAAGCTACTATTTTGCAACTCAGCAGATTCATTTTCCTTTTTTTTTTTTTTCTCTCCCCCCAGGCTTGCACATGGGGTGTTGCCTATGAAGTGAGCGAATCCCAGATTGAAGAAACGCTCCAGTATCTGAACATCAGAGAGGTGGTGTTTGGGGGCTACCACACAGAGATGGTGGAGTTCATCTCCAAAGAGGACAATCAGGACACCCTGCTGGCCCTCGTCTACATTGCCACCTCCGACAACCCCATTTACCTCGGCCCGGCCTCGGACAAGGAGATTGCAGCCCAGATTTCCATTTGCAGCGGCAACACGGGTCACAACGCTGAATATTTGCAGCGGCTGGTGGAATTCATGAGGCTTTACTGTCCTGATGTGGAGGACGAGCACCTTTTCTCTATAGAAGCTGCTGTGATTAATATTTTCCGTGAATGTGGACGTCAAACTCTTTAGATTCACACTACAGGGAGATATTAAAAAGCCTCTCATTTATTCTTAGAGTGTGAAAAGGGAAATAAATCTTGTCTTACTTTTATTAGATTTTGACAACAGGATGAGAAAAACCAGAAGATCAAACTAAGAATTATATACTTTTTGAAACTTATCAAAAAAGCACTTTTATGGTAAAAAATAACACCAAAAAGAGAAATATATATATACATTTTTGATGATCTGTTTTGAAAATGTCTCATATCTGATATATTTGTATCTGTGACTGAATTTTGAACCTGCACAGCTTGTCCTGCCTGTTTTCACATCTCATGCTCAAAGAATGTTGACTCTTGCAGAGCTAAAATGCTGATTTTTCCTCACAGAGGTGCTAAAATTTACAGATTATTTTCATGACTCCACTGTGTGCATGCATTACTTCTTTGAGCTTTAAGTCTGAATGTTTTTTATACTTTTTATGCTATCATAAACCAAAAAAAAAAATCTTTAAGAGGATCTATTTTTTTTAATTTCCTGTTCAAGCATTCCTCTAAGCTTTATATTAAAAACCAAAAATATTGTTTTGATTCACAGATCAACTTTACTGGTTGCACATGAGAGTTGCAACAATATAAATAAACTATATCTAACTTTAAAACACTTGTTTACATACACTTTTTGGATATATGTTCATTTTTTTACTTTTATTCTGCAGAGCATTTTGTACCTTAATATGTCTTATGAAACTTCCTGTATCAATAAAAGCAATGGTCTTCCCTGTAAAGACATTTTAAGAAGCATTCATTGAAAAGCAAGAGGACTTCCAGGAACACAGTCATGGAGGAACAGTGAGGTTCAGCTGGGAGGCGGGGGCGCGTGTTGTTTTTTTTTCCTCCCTTCCACAGTACCTTGTGCTAGAGCTGCTTCCACACATGCCACATATTAGAGTGAAGGAGGGGGGAAAAAGCAATGAAAAAAAACAAGCCCACATTTTAAGCCCACTGGTTCTGTGACACAGTTCCTCGAAATCAGCCCAAAAGTAGGTCAAAGGTTTGTGAAAGCGGCGAACAGATGAAGGATGTGTTCTGCGGTACTGCACCCACAGGAAGAAGTCTACAGAGGTAATACATGAGAAAGAGATAAACTAGTAAAACCTAAGCATTTAGAGGAAAATATATATTCAGGAAAAAGAGTTTTGGTTAATTTAGCACAAAAAATTTGCAAGTCAGATGTTTACTTGTACTATATGCAGAGCAAGCCGACACAAACTGTTCCCCACAAACATATCAGATGACTCGTCAAATGTCATATCCTTTTTGCCACCTTGTCCACTTCAATGATCATGTATTCTCACCATGATCTTTTCAAGATATCCATTTAAATACTATCTGTTCTTTCCTAAACTGCTGGTGTCATGTCAAAGTTTGGGCTTTTGCCGTCCTGTCATCTAATGCTATTTTTGAATATGTCAAAGGGAAAGCCCCTGAATTAATTACCATTATTAATATTTAAATATTTTTAGCAATTTTATAGCAATCCAGACACACAGTTTTGAGCAAGATCGGACGAGGAAAAGAAAATGGATGGATCTATTTGTCCTCAAGCCGATGCATCAGATTGAAGCCGAGCAGTGAGCTTCCTGTAGTATCTTCTATTACTACCCTCCCAAATACAACTGCCACCGTGCATTGGGGAGGCATCAGGAGAATCTTCAAGATTTCATGCCCTCACCTGATTTTGTAAACCTTTTTGGCGTGGTCATGAATGGAGACAGCGGCAGTCAGGTGCCCATCATACAGGCAGAATGGCCACCTTTTAATATACCTCTGGGCCTGGGCAGTCACTGACCAATGTCAACTTTTAGAGAAAAATCTTCCAGTCACCATAAGATTTTACCTTTTTCTCACAACCTCCCCAGCCACAGTGCGGCGTGTACAAATGTGACTGCTGCCTTTTATAATGATCTTGCATTTAGGTTCCCTCCCTGTGGTATTTTGGGATATGTGACCGTGATCACACCTGCAATCTTTTTTTAACTGTATTTTTGTGTCTACTCTTACTCAGAAGTGCAATTTTTAGCTTACCGTATAGCTTACTTATTTTAATAAGTCGCATTTTTTTAATAGATTGGCCAGGATTGGGACTAATACTCAGGTGTGACTTATTTGTGATTTTTTGTATAAATAAATATGCTCATATATTCATTATTTTCCCACTAACAACTGGTTGCCTTTTAGCAGTTGTTTCCTGCTAACAACCACTAGAGGTCACTGTAGGTTTGTGTATCAGTGTTTGCTGTCGACAGAAATGCAGAAGAAGAAGTGCCGTCCAAAACAAACATGGCTGAGAATCGGATCGTTCTCCTCATGAACATTATGATGTTATGTTATTTGCATCGCATTATTATTATTGTTTTTATTTTTCTCTCCTTGGTCTAATGTGGGACAGCAAGCCATCAAACTGGGTTACAAACAGACAAAAGAGCAGCTAAAACCTCGTCATTCAGATGCAACTTCCTGCAGGCTGGAAGGTAATGATCGCCATAAAAGAAAAAGTCTGCTCTCCTGAACCTAGACATGGAGATGTAATTATAGATACTTTTGTAGAGCTCTTCAAAAAAACAAACTTAAAACCTCTTTACACATCTATTGTGCATTTTAAATGCGATATGCAGTCAAAGCCTCCATTATGTAGTGATGAGGCAAAAAACTTCAGGGGCCCGTTTCAAGAAGCAGGTTTTGTTGGAACTCTGAGTTCGTGAACTCCAAATTCGGCAAAACTCTGAGTTTTCGGTTCCAGAAAGAGGGATAACTCAAACCCGGGAAAGTGAGTGAAACCAAGCCCGTTCAAAGAATCAGGTTAAGCTGAACTCAGAATCAATCACTATGGTGACAGAGTCTGTGAACGAAACCTGGTCGGTAGCAGGTTTTCTTCAGGAAACTTAGAGTTCTCTGAGGTCTCCGCCCCTTTTTAAAGTGAAAGATGTTCAAATATGAGTTCCTCATGAACATTTAGAGAACATTCACATTAGAGACGTCACGTTTTCACCACTCAGAAACCAAAATGACATGTTCATTCATAGAGGATCATGTAGAGAGGAGGCTGATTAATCCAGAGGAAATGTTATTTACGTCGGTAGAGGATTTGGAGGACACGAGTCGACTGACTGGAGTTTCCTGATTCATTTTTATTTCAGCGATATTATAAATAGTGAGTTTTTCCAGAGACTCGGTATTAAAAAATACAGTCTTCTTTTCCTTATTTTAATCCCTTAACAAAAGGAACGATTGAATGTCACACACTGGGAAATGATCTAAACTCATCTACCATCCATCACTTGCGTCACACATTAGCTCGGTCGTCAGCAACGCTGCCTCCCACCGCGGAGATTGCGAGTTCGATTCCCGGTTGCGGAATTTATTTTTACGCTTAAAAGAATTCGGCGAATATTTTTTAAGTCTTGAGAATTAAAATTAAATAAATGCTTTTTTGACATATGCAGCTACAGTTTCTGTTTTAGCGTGCTGTGATATCCGTGTGTGTGTGTGGGGGGGGGGTTACCAAAACTGGTCATTCATACGATTACGGAGATTACTGATTAAATTAGTAACAGATCAAAAACCATTCCTTACTCAACAAGAGACAAAATAACCTTCCTGATATTATTTATTCATTATTTGGAATAATTCAAATAACTGCAGATATTTTCTCTTTCAGTTATACCGCTGCAGCTGTGTTGCTTTTCTTGCAGAAAATATTCTCCTATAGTCACATATGCTTGCAGGAACTTATCAATTTCCGCCACCGGAAGTAGTAAACTTAGATGTTTTTCCCCGTTGCCATGGTGAATCGTGCTGTCTTTGCTCCATTGATCGGGGCTTTTTATGGTCGTGACGCTCACACCTGATTCTGGTTCTGACAACTTCAAGTTGATTGATTCAAACATTTTCAGCTGTTCTGGAACCGAAAACCCTGAGTTTGGGAATTTTGAGTCCAGTGACTCTAAGTTCAGGTTCGAACTCTAAAATTGTTGAACCTGCTTCTTGAAACGGGCCCCAGGCAGCTTTTCCACATGTAATGGGAGCGTCTAGTTTACGAACACATTTTTGGACAAGCATTGAGCATTAAATTTGATGCACGTCAAAAGAGGCCACGGACTTGAATTTGACGCTTGAATCGCTTCAGTGTCAAATGCAACGTTATGCTGGGCTTGTTGAATTTGGACATAAATGTTGGACTTTCTCTTAAAAGTGCGACTTATACTCCGGAGAGACTTGTAGTCTGGAAAATTTTCTTTATATATGTCCGCCATCATAAGAAAAATGCCACAAGAACAAATTAAAAACACCATTATTTTCATTGGAGTTGGACTTTAAAATGTCTTGAAGATTTTACTTGTCTAACAAAATTGATTTAGTCTTTTGGACCACTTTTGTGGCTGTTAAGAAAGTTGGTAACACACAAAACTGGAAATGTTGGTTGTGTCCTCTCAGGAGGCCAAAAACAGATCTCTAAGGATAATGTGCTTTGAGACCCTACACCTGCATGTTAATGTGTACCCAGTTTCAACCCTGACCTTTGACCTCAGTTTGGTCAGCACAGGGCCAAAGGTCAACCCAGAAGTGTGTTAAGTAGAAAGTGATAGGACCCCTAATGGATAGTATCCACTTTAGAGCCCCAGAACTGGTGCAGGGATGTTCTGTTTCATCTGCTGTGGGTCGCCTCACGCCTGTTGTCTGTGAACATGAGTGCCGCGCGGTCACAAAGGCCACTTCACCACAAGAGGAAGATCATCCATTAATGTGCCACAACCCAGGTCTAATGACATAGCAGTAAAACATATGTCTCACTTTCAGCCCTTCATCAATCAGAAAATCCCCCCTCCAATGTTGAAATTAGTTTCATCATCACAAACCTAACAACTGTCTAAACATTCTGATCAAAAGACTCAGCGTGTATTTTTTTTTTCTGATCGGATGCTCATCTGGTTTCATTTTGCAAGAAAGAAACAATGTGGTTGAGTCTCATTACTCATTGTTTGACGATAAACACGATGCTTTGTTTCATTTATCATAATTAGTGATTGAATTTAACAGTGTTTCTTCTCATTCAAACGAAGCATGACTTTGACACTTTTCGAAAGAAGGAATTTGTTTTTCTAACTGTAGGTTAGGCCTTCAGTCAGGCCTGATTCCAGTATGAAGCTTAATCACCTGCACACTCCACATGCTAATGTTTAATTATGTTTGTCTGTCCACTAGCTTACCTTTTGACCCACAAGTAGTACCATGTTTGTATTTTTATGAAGTATTGCTTGAAATTAAACTGACAAATAATATTCAACAAAATTAAGTATTGTGTGAACTTTAGACTTAAATTGTTAAAGAGCTTGCTTGTCATTTTCCATTAGCTTTTAGCAAGAGGAAAACAGCAAAATAGTCGATTAGCTCGGTTTGTTTATAAAAAAAATAAAACATCCTATATACCTTTTAACAGGTTGTATTTTCTAATTATTTACTACAGTAAAAATTATGTTGCAACAATTTAATTCCCACTCTGATCATCTTTTGATCTATTTTAAAAACTTTCACAGTGGTCTTTTACTTATGATTGGGCAGTTTTTAGTTAAACTGTTAAAAATTGAGTCCTTTTCTTTGACATATTATCTGCAGGGTCACACTGTTGGCATGGAGTAAGCTGGCAGAGTAAGCTAGCTTACACTCCCTAGCTAACATTAGCAATGTAGCAAAAATGGCGAGCAATTTGGAGCTTTTCAGCCGTACAGTTTGGAGCCAGATGGCAGCTCAGACAAGGTAAAAAAAGACGGAAATGGATATAATTGCCTACGACTGGATGCATTGGAATAAAATAGAGCAGGGAGCTTGAGGCTTGCCATAGTATAACTTCAACATCACAGGTACGAGCTTTTTCCAAATGCATTTTTGCGTCACAATGATTAGAATTAAGAAATACTCAGAAATGCAACTTAAAGCTTAATTTTCTTTATACAGCTGTAAGGGAAAGTATGTGAACCCTTTGGAAGTACTTCAATTTCTGCTTGAAATGTGGACACATGATGTGTTTTTTTCATTGCCTACTTAAATCATACCAAAATATATTTTTTTAATGTTTTTATTGAACTCAATCGTGTGTCCAATGTATGCATAACACCAAGTAATTCCATGGGGTTCTCATATTTTGTCTTGCAACTGTATATGTCCTCCATTATGAGAAAAATGCTACAAGAAAATGATGAAAACTCCATGATTTTCACTGGAGTGGCTCTTTAACCATTGCAAATTTTATTATTGTTTTAGTTTTTTATACATAGGAATGCATGGATAATCTAATGCTACAACAATCTCTTATACTTAATTGCACTTTCAGTTTACTGAATGCATATCCAAACAGACAATGGTATTAATGGGAGGTAAAGGGTGTGTTTCCTGGTCTACTGTGCAGGAATTTCAGGAAACATCTGAGTTGAAGTCAGCAAAGAAATCACAACGAGTGTTTCTGCTGCAGATGGCTTTCCATGAGTGTGCACAGGTGCAAAGAGCTGTGCAGCATGAGCTTTAACAACAGCACAATCTACACTATGGCATAGAAAAAAGGAATGCATTATAATATAATTTATTATATGATTATTGGTTTATTCTGTTTCTTTTTAAAATTACATACAAAACTTCAAGTGAACATGATCAGATATTTTTAAAAATCTAGGAACTTTTTGGGTTCTGACCAAAACTTTCATAAATGTATTCAATTTGTTCAAAGAGAATAATTGAGCATGATACTTTGCAAAACAATAAACTGGATCCATCAAAAAAAGCTAAAGTATTTTTGCACCCAAAAATTAAATGATTCTCCTAAACCTAAATTATAATTTGTAAGTTTTTAAGAAAAATATGTTCACAGTAAAAAGTAACACACATGTAAAGCAAACTCAGCTTTCAATAACTTACTGTTATTGAGTGTTTTAGTAAGCCAACACCCACATTTAATGAAATTAGGCTTCTAATGAGTTGAATCATTTTCTCTCTGCCTTTTAACTTTCAGGGTGGCCATGACATGAGGACTTCAAGCTCTCAGGTACTCTGACTCACTTTCTTAGCATGAATCAAAAGGCCCTGGAGGTTTCCTGCCATTTTTCTCTGGAGTGTTTTCTCTCAAAGAACCGGAAAATCAGCTCTGTTTCCCACGTTCCCACAGAGCTTCTGCATCAGCACCATTTTATACAAATGCAATTCACAGGCAAGCAAATTTCTTTTGGCCCGCCTTAGGCGCTTGATCCTGTAATTTTACACATTCTGGGATAAAACTCATATATTAAACTTAGTTTGTGATGACTCCATCAATTGATGTCTTTGAAACAAAACAATCAGCCAATTGTTTCTGACTTCAAAAGTCAAAATGCTGAAACTTAATACATTCACATTAAATTTCCACTCAGATCATCTTTTGATCTATTTTAAAAATGTTCCCAGTGGTCTTTTAATTAGGATTATTCTGTTTTTGGTCATAATAAGACTTAAAAAAAAAACGTGTTGTTTAGTCATAGTTTATGCAGACCGGCTGTAGATCATCAGGAATTTCCCTCTAAGGTTGTAAACTGTTGGTGAAGGGTGAGCCTTCTCACATTTCCCATCATCCATCTGTTTACATGCTCTCCCGCTAGCTTACAACCCCTCACAACCCCAACCTAACAGTAGCAGTGTATCAAAACTGGCAAGCAATATGGGAGCAGGTTTTGAGGCAAATTCCAGCTCGGATGAGGAAATCAAAGACGTTCATGGATCTATTTGTCGGCAAGTGGGTTTGTAGCACCTACATTAATTCTACAAGCTTTTGCAAACAGCATTGGAGCATCTGCTCCTGATTCCCAACAATTTGAATTGACGAATATTCAGAAATGCATTTTTAAGATTATTATTACATTTTTTTTTGCATATATTCTCCATCATGAGAACAATAAAGTACCACAAGAACATGTTAAAAACATCAAAAACTCAATTTTCACTGGAGTTAGCACCGTATTAAAAACTTAGTTTATCCTTTAACTGCTCTTCCATGTTTCTTTAATGATTTTCACTTGACAATCCTTCCAAGTTATTGATGTTTTTTTCTTTTTCTTTTCTTGGACGTCACTATGATTCATAATGACAGAAAACTCAGACATTTTTAGCTATTTCCATATGTAAGTGATGCGCTTCACTCTATCCAAATCGTTCTGAACTATCATACAAGCTTTTCCTGATTGAGTTACAGTAAACCCTTGTTACTGTTGTTGATGCCTTTTCCCTCGTGGCATTTCGTCTAACATGCAACAGACGGCACTGGACCATCAAACGGGCCAAACCTCTTTTAAAAAGGGCTGAACACCTGCTAATAATCAAACAATGAAGGACTGGTGATTTGCAGCACATGGCTGCAACCTGCCCTCTCAGTGCTAATGGAAGCAATGAGCATTTGAAGTTACAGATGGTATTTTACTTATAATGTATACAAGTTGGCACACATATTTTTTAAACCAGACATGGAAATTTGTGGGATGTATCTAATTGTGTCTACGGGCTCATATGTTCATTTAAAAACACAATTATTTTTTTATATTTGGTGTTTAAGAATGATGTAAAGGATTAGGCAAACTATAATACAGTTAATTTAGAGTTCTGAAGTCTTAAATTGTTGTGAGTGATAGCTTGTTTACAAAAAAAAGTTCTGTTTGTTCCCTTTTACTTTTTAGGGGGAAAAAAACTACATTTGGCACAACAGCTAGATGTCAAACTAAATTTTAGCTTTGTTGATTAAACATTTCAAGAAAAGTTGAAACTTAGTAGTTGGTGTAAAGTCAAAAGCAGATGTTTTTATTTGCACTTTCACTAGAAAAAGAACAGTGTCGTCCCACGTCTTCTCCATCAAGGTTTTCCCAGCTTTTTGTCTGAAGTAAAGCCTGAACAACCACGTCTTCGTCTATCCAATGGACACGGTGGCGTCTCTAATTACCTTGGCATTTGCCATGAAGTTGTGTAATCTTTAGACAACCCACACAAGAACTCCAAACTGCACACAAAATATCTCAAAAGGGATTCATCCATACTTTCCTACTCTGAGTAAAGGTGCCAGCTCTCACATATTCTGTTGGCTCTGTGTACATATGGCCAACCAAATTTGCCAACAAACACTATAACAGATTTTTCTCCTCTTAAGTGGAAACAGCCTTTTCATTTTAGAGGTTGTGGTGGTAAAACGCCTCTATTATTGTTAAGCCAAGCATCTTATATACTGGCTGGTGTATTTTTCTTCTTTTTTTATGTGCAGTTGAGGGGTGAAGTTTTTTGCCTGTTTAATCATCAAAAAAGATGTTTTTCTTAGACTGCCATCCCCCACCTTTTGACCTTTAGACGAACCTCTTTTTGTTCGAGATGACAGTGGTGTCATCTGCAAACATGATGACGTAGGTATTGAGCAAAAGGCAGCACAGTCATGGGTTTACAGGTTATATACTAACGAACTACAGCCTTGAAGGACACACGTGCTGAACCTCGGAGATAACCGGTGCTTTCCAATAGTGAGGTACAACTTAAGGTCACCGTATAACTGAAAGATTTTGAGAATATTTGAGACGAAAATGTCAAGATTTTGTTCACCTAAAATAATAACAAATTGTTAAAACGTTGGCTTTTAACTATCTCTTGAGCGAATCAATTTCTTAATTCAAGCTTGTTCCCATGGTCACAGTCACCAAGCAGATTAGTTGTAGGATATTATTTTGACAGGTTTATGGGTGGGCGGAGGGTACTACACGTCCAACAAAGGAGAGAAAACAGACCCCTCAGATTTTCTGCAGTGGGGAAAGTGGGATTAGTTGGCTGTTTTTGGACCCCTGCCAGCATCTAATGCAATAGGAGGGACTAAACTGACAGGGATGCAGGCTGGGCAACAAAAAAAGCCCTCCAACATGTAGGTTTAACCGAAAAAATTAGGGCAGGCTGTTTCACCCTAAGCTCTTTGAGATCCAAATGACACAATCCTGGTTTGAATACTGCTTCAGATTATGCAAATGCGGGGATCGAACAAAGAAGGTGAAGCTGTGGATCTGGATTTATGGGTTTAATGTTTTGCAGTTGTGCTTTTCTGGACATTCCTCAAAGTAGAGCTGCGAAAGACTCCCTAAATCGGAATATGTCTGTAGTTGATATCAAGAGGTTGTAAATCCTGAGAGAAAAAAAAAAATCTAAAAACGCTGAAAATTGAACATAGCAACTAAAACACTTTACATAGAATTCCATAGAGCTTCTCAGAGGGCGGATCCTAATGACCGCGTAAAACCATCATGCAATAAAGTCACGTGATCTGATGGTTCATTACTTTCCTGTCACCGCTGTTTTTGAACGCCACGGTTAACAGGCTCTGTTGACACAGCGAGAATTTAGACTTTTTATGCAAGTTTCAAGTGCTGGATCGTTCTGTTTGGACCATCAACATCCTCTGAAGTCAATGGTGCTTCCTCTCGCCCTATAGGTGACCACCTCTAAATATGAAGAGAGCTAATATTTTTATACTAAGATCATTTGATAAAATCCAATTTAAGCGACAATTTAATAAGCATGTGAGCAAAAATGAGTGATCCATGAAGGTTTCTATTATGATTTAGTCAATCAAGCAGGGGTGGAGATTTTAGATGAGGGGGACCAATTCAATATCAATTAAAGGTATTAGACAGAAAATGTAATGAAAATGGTTTGTTTTTCACACGTTTGCTGGGTTAACCATATGCCCAAACCATGCCGATCTCTGGCTTAAGGGGTCTGTAATCTTTTAACACCTTTCTGGCAAATTTCTCTATTATTTTTTTAAGGTTATATGCTGTGGAAATTACAGGTTGATCAAAATGTATGTTTTCTTTGGAGGCGTGATCTTTCACAAGAGTAAATGATCAGCAAATGTACCCCAGCAGTCTTGAAAACTGTGGATTTACTGCAGAGCCTCTAAGCTGCACACACATACTATAACTAAGCAGATTACCTCAATTCATGTGTGTCGAGATACATTTCTGCACGTGTGGAGGTTAGGACTGAAAACATGTTTACAGTGACAGCAGCACGCCTGGAAATACAGGTTGACTTCAGCACAATGCTGACATCTAGTGCCCAAGAAACGATGCGTGCAAACCCAGCAAAGACACTCGGTTGATCTGCAGTGACTGAAGATCCAGCAGGAAGCTAATCTCTGGGTGCAGAGATATTTAAAGGCTGCTTCCTGTGGACGGCGTTTACCTTGGTCTAAGGAACAGCATTGTGACACTCAGCTGTCGTGGCTGCAGCCTGACAAGGTGATGTGTGTCAAGACCAGATGTTGTCCTCCATCTATGGGGAATAAGGTCTATCACTCACACCACAGGTGGTGAGAAAAGGGGGGAGTAGTGCAAGGGAGAAGAGAATGAGCGAGTGAGAAACAAAGGCAAACAGGAAGCAGAGACCACACAACACAATACTTGCGGAGTTTCCTGCAGGCCCACACAGATAAGAAACCGCACTTTGTTTAAAGCTGCGTTTTCACCCCCAAATGTTTCCCGGCTTATAAAATCACATCGCGGACGTTCTGCTGCAGAACAGTCGTGACATTGTTTGGTAGAAAATGTTAATTGTTGGGGAAGAATTTGGGAGAAATATAGCAATCATCAACCTCACTTGTCCAAGACTGTAAAATCACTGTGCAGTAAAGGAAAAGAACCAAGAAATCACTCGGAAACAGTTTTCAACGGCTGAAATCAGACACAGAAGCTCATTTAAGGTCAAGAACCAGAAGAAAACGGCTACGTGTGAATGGGAATAATCCAAGCTCAAGGGTTATATTTTCAACCAAAATGTTACAAGGTCTTCCAAAAGACTTTCCTTATACAAAACGTATGAAAGCAGATTTGGCTCCAGAGGAAATTAGCTGAGGAGGCTGCAAAATGTGCTCATACCTTAGACATAAAATAAACATATAACAAATAAAGTCACACTTGCTTGGGTTTATCAACTCCAAATTCATTTGGACTTGACGAATGGATCTGAGTGCTGCTGCTGACGTGCAGCAAAACCCCTCTAAAATGCAGAGTGAAGGGGCTGCAGTCTAGTTAATTCTGATGAGCGCTTCCACTCAATGAAACCTGACTTCTACTGAGAGGTTTGTTTTCATGGCACATGCCAAGACCACTAACGTGTCATTGCATCATTGTAGTGCGGCGACTAGAAAAGCAGGACGTTTTCAACATGCAGTTCCATCGCAGAGCAGGAATTAGTGTTGTTTGGAGGCATTTTTAATATAGACTCACGACCAAAAGAGTACACAGGAAACCACAAAAACCTGAACACTTACAAACTTTAGAAATGTTAGCTAAAATGAGCGCTATGTTGGTGCTTTCTAACACCGTCATCGCTTTAGCCAATCAATGGGTGGTTATAGCAGCTCTGCCCTAACCTACAACCGATGGGGGCCCCCAAGAGGTACGGTTCGGTACTGTTTAATGGGTCCATTTTACAATGGAAACGCTCAAAATACCGGACCATACTGAACCACTCAGTGGAACAAACTTTTGTTCCAGAAAGTAAAAACATTTCTACTGCCTACTGTAGGTCAAAATGTCTCAGAAACTTGCATCAAAACAACAACACAACATATATATATGCAATTTTAAGTGTGAACAGTATATTCATTTCTGTATAATCTGAGCTGCACATTTTACATTTTTAACAATCTTACAAATCAAAACCCAACTGGAAATTTTAAACATACGAAACCCCATCAAATCTTCCATCAAACCAGAGCGGATCTATTCCTCTGTTGCATTATTAAAAGTTTGAAATGTGGCACACAAAACCACCATTAATGCACCTTCTAAATGACTGTTTCTGTAATATAATTGCCCTATTTCATTAACTCAAGAAAAATGGCGGCTTGTTTACAATGCGCAAGGCATGATGGGACTGCGATGCGATTAGCTGTGGGAAAGTCGTCTGCCAGAGATCTAAATGGTGATATGCAACAGGCCTCTATGAATGACGTCTATCAAACACATAAAGCATATCTATAGGAGTGGAAATAGTTAAGATTTAGATATCTAAGAGAGGTTTCCATGCTCAGCAGAAGGGGCACTGATTCACAGCTGGGCCCACCCTCTGGCCTCCACATAAGCATTACTGTTTGGAATCTTTCCTCCTCCATTTCTTCACTTCTTTTACACTCCAGTGTTTACATAAGCAGGGCTGAGGTAATTGCTTCATTCAGCGATCGCTAAAGTTGTCTGAGAATCAACAATTCCTACTGATCATTGTAGTCATTTATCACATTAAAGAAACACTTCCTGTTTCCAGCTTCCCACGTGAAGTGCTTCCCTTCAAGCTTTTTGAAACAGCTAAATCATTTTAGTGTTTGTTTCTTCAATCATTTTGAAGAATAGGATTTCAGCGTGGAAGAAAGAAGTCATATCAAAACTGGTCCTGTTTATACTTCAATATTTACAGGCACAACTAAACATAAAAAGTCGGAGAATTCACTTTTATTTTGAAAGCAATGTTGAGAATAACTTTGGTTTTGTGAATGAACTTGGTGTTTTACTGTCTCCAAACACAACAGAACTTTAGTGTAATCTTTCTAGATGCTGCAAGAATCTGCAGAATTACTGATCTGATAACTTTCAGGTGTCGAAATGTGAATGTATTTTCATTTAAAAGCTTAAAAGCAAGCATCTACTGCATGTGTAATTCCTATGCTTCCTGCTCTCGTTTGACTTTTATAGTATATATGAACTCAGTAACCCTGCAGAACACTTGATGCATGGCACAGGCTGTTGTTGCTGCAAACTTCAGCTGATGATGGTATAACAATGCTAGGCCAGCTGTGCCCTTTGCCCTTATAGCTTTCCTCACATGTTAATTTTAGAAGCTGCAGTTTCTGGTGCTGATGTGACTGCCTGACATTGGACCAAAAATATGTTTCAGCTTTTTTTTTAATTCTTTTCTTTTTTTGAAAAACCTATTTTTATCAGCCACAGTGACTTTGCTTAGCAATTCCATCAAGAACTGTTAAAGAGTTCAAAAATGACTTAAACATTAATCAACAAAGCCATCTTAAGTAGATTTTTTGAAACTAATTTCTTCACTGGACAGAGTTTATAACTTTATAGTGTAAAATTTGTCAAAAATGTAAAACAGGAAGTAATTTAGCTAATTAATGTACATTTTTAATTTTAGTTTGGTAGGTTTTTGTACTTTATAGTTTTCCTGTATAATGTCCATTTCTGCATATTTGCAAAACAATTTGCTACTTATTTTTTACTAACTTTATAAAGCTAATTTTCACTTGCAAAAAACTCCAAGAAAAGTAATTAGTTCAAATTAATTGCTAGAACTGGGATCTTCAGCACTTAAAGAGCACTTTCTTACTGACCACAACCCAATAGGAATCGCAAAGTCTTATGCACCCCTTTAGAAAAATAAAACACTGATTTGAATTTATGTTAATATTATAACCTACACAAATTATGTTTCATAATAAGAAAAAAAAAGAACTATTTTAAAAAATGAAATAGTTTATAGCTTTGAATAGAGGTTCACATGATTTCCTTTCAAAATAAAAGAAATCCTGTGTCACATAGGTTCATCTCAGTTCATCAAATGTAGCAGTGTAATAAATATGAATAAAATAAATAAATAAAATTTTTATTTTATCATTTTGCCAGAAACAATTAAGTGACCCTTGCCATGTATGTTTTTTGTCATAAAGCCAAATCCTTCTTTTTTTTTTAATTAAGAAATCTTGCCTAAATTCTGGTTGTGCTTACTGACTTCCAATTGATTTTCTGTGTACACAGCGGCCAAAGAATCTGTCGAAATGTTTCAGTTCAACTTGTGATACGTCCTACAACTGTTTATGAATGAATTCAAGAAAGTTTGAGTTACTTTTATTACTTCACAGTTATTTTTAATATTAAAAACTTTTTTATTGATATTTTCTTTTTACCATAGAGCCACAATAGAGTTATAAGAGAGCCAAATGGGTTCTGGGGCCTCAGGTTGCAGACTCCTGGTTCAGAACCTCCAAGCAACCTTCACAGCAGACATTGCAGCAGGAGTTCATTCTGGGGCTACACCTCCCTCTGCTGGACATTAACGGTATTGCTGTCAAATGTTTTCAACCTTTAGTCACTGAAGTCATCAAGTCAGAGGGGTTTTGCATTGGGGGGCGGAAACAAAAGGTGTCGAAAGAGAGACTCTGATCTTATTGGATGCCTTTGTTCTTTCAAATTGCAGTGGCGGGTCTGTTCTTATCAGCCAGAGGGATCTAAATGGAAGACAACAAACTGTTATCATACTTGGATTTTTTACCTTTTTATTTTATATTATTTTGGATGCTAGAGTAAAGTAGAGATGATGGCACAGATTTGTCAGGGAATCGATAAACCAAGCAGACCGAGAGAGGAGCTGAGCCTCATGCTGGTTGGTGATGGAGCAGTGGGCAAGACAACCATGATAATCAGCTACATCTTCAATGGCTACAACAGCGAGTACAAGCAAACAGCATTTGATGTTTTCACTGGTAAGGTTTATGCTTTTCATTTATTTCTCAGAGAATGTTATTTCAGAAAAATAAAACTCTTTCCTTTGCAGGTCTAATTCATGTGAATGGAGTTCCTATCCGTTTGAAATTAATTGATACTGCCGGACAGGTTAAGATCAAACTTTTTTTTGTTATATTTGAATCTTTTACGTTTTATGAGTGATTTGTCCATCTCCTTCAATTGCTTTTTGCTTTGTCAGGAAGAATTTGGCCACCTTCGCTCTCTCTGCTTTCCCCATGTGGATGTTTTCATCCTCTGCTTCAGCCTGGTCAATCCACGCTCCTTTGCCAACATCTCCTCCAAATGGATCCCACAGATCCGCACGGCCAACAGGACCTCTCCCATTGTTCTGGTGGGAAGCCAGTCAGACCTCTGTCACAATGTGGGCATCCTCATTCACCTAGACCACCAGAGAACCAGACCAGTAAGCAGTAAGAAAGCCAAAAGACTTGCTCACAGAATCAGAGCTCACAGCTTCATAGAGTGTTCGGCTTTAACTCAGCACAACCTCAAAGATGTGTTTGACCATGCTGTGTACGCTGCCTTTGAACAGAAAGACTCCAAATCTAGAAAGTTTTCTTTGGTCAGACGTTTGAAGTCTTTTTTGGACAGTATTGGAGGAAAGTGATTGAAACTTTTTAAAGAAAACAAATGTGAATTTGTGTATTTGAAATGTGTGGACCCTGCACAAAAAGCACAAGACTGCAAACTTTAATTTTTTCAACTTTTTTTCCAGAATACACTTCAACAAAAAGCTTTAAGGATGCATACAACTTCGATAGTTTTTAATAAAGTTCTGCAGTCAATTGTTGTCTAAAGTTTGCTCTCTGAAAGTTACAGTTGGGGAAGGATCGGAGGGAAAATGCAGACCCCACAATTCAGGACAAATGGTCACCTGCTGTTCCTTTGAAGAGTCAATTAACAAGACAAAAGCTACTTAAATCCGCCCTCTTTTTTATACAAATGAACTGTTTCTAACAATTCCAGAGCTCCTACAAGCATTTCACAAATGGGGTCTTAGTTATGTAAGGAGTTAATTTAAACAATTATTAAGTATTTTTTTAATATGAAAAAGCATTTTTTTTCATTAAATTCTAAATCCAAATTAATTATTACATATTTATTAATGTGTGTAATAATATTAAGAGTAAGAAAGATTCTAAAATTCGACAATTTATCGTATTATGTAATTTAACTACGTTTCCCATAATGCATCAGTCTCTTAACTCTCCTCTGACCCTGTGACTGAAAATAATCCGATCAGCTGATCTGTCCTGGCAACGGTACAACGTAGCTACTGAAATCTGCACGGGAGGGGGGTTGAAGAACAAAACAATGACACTGCTCGGAAGGATTCCCACTCAGTAACACTTGTAAAGTTGTGTTTTATCCAAGCGACGTGGCGCGGACGTCCCTCTTGACCGCGTAGAAGTAGCCGGCGGATAAGCTAGCTTGTTTTGAACATCGGAGCAGTTGTTGTTTTTGTTGATGTGTTGTTCCAGCTGACAGCCCGGAGGCTAGCTGCTGCTCGCTAGGACAACTAGAAAGAAGGGCTCGGGCTTTGGTGGCTCGTTCGGAGGAGCTGGAAGAGTTCGTCGACAGTAGCTAGCTTGTAAAGTTAACAATTCCTGGATGCCAAGTCATAAAAACCGCAATTCTCTCGCGAGCTTTTTGACAACAATTTAGCTAGCTAGCTTGTTAGCATCATATTTACTCACATACCCTTCAGGGAAACCGTTATTTTATTGGTTGGTGCTGCCTTTTTATTTATTAAACGTTTACTTATCATGTAATATTTCACGTTTTACCGCACTCAAAAGCCGAAGAACATTATTTTTTGCTAGTGTTATTTAGTTGATAGGTGTTTTTGTTTCTTTTACATAACCAGGTAATAAATTAGTATTCAAATATTATGCTTCAAACACATATTTAATACTTTAGTGCTAAAATAGCTAACTTCCAGCTGTTTTAAGGTGTTTTGTTAGCTTTTATTACTGCACATTGACCCATTTGTATCAATATATTAGGGAAAAAAGGATTATAGGTAGTAAAGCTGATCAAGTAAGCAATAGTCTTTGCTCAAGTTCAACTTGAAACAATGAGCGGCCATGGCTCATCCTCTGAAAAAGGAGTTAATACTAATCTGATATGTCAGGAAAGTTATTCTTGTGGCGGCTCTGAGGAGGCTGCGTTTGAATGTGATGACTGCCGGAGCCTCCAATGCGTCCGCTGCGAAGCGGAGCTCCACAAGCAGGAGTGCTTCCGGAGCCACGAGCGGGTTCAGATAAGTCCTGGCCACGTCCCCTACTGTGACAACTGTAAGGGGGGTAACGGGGATGGTGGCAAGCGCCACAGGTCGGTGGTCCGCTGCCAGAATTGCAAAGTGAATTTATGCCAAGACTGTCAGAAGCGCACTCATAGTGGGAGCAGCAAAAAGAAACACCAGCTCATATCGTATCCCCCACCACCCAAACCTCCAGAGGGAAGCTCCATTCAATCATCGGCTCCAGCGACGGTTCAAATCCCTGATGAGGCCAAATCTGAGAAAGCAAAACTTCTGGAGAAGGTGTCCAGCTTTCTTCTGGTTGATGAGAATGAGGAAATGCAGGTGAGTTGGCCAATCTAGCATGTAGACCGCGTTTCTCTTCAACTTTAACTTGTTTTCTATCTTTTCAAGATAAAAGACGAAGCTTCATTCGTGAAGAGACTCAACTGCAATCCTGACCACCTGCTGAAAGTGGTCTCCATCTTTGGAAACACCGGGGAGGGCAAATCCCACACCCTGAACCACACCTTTTTCATGGGCAGAGAAGTCTTTAAGACCTCCCCCACGCAGGAGTCCTGCACCGTGGGCGTGTGGGCGGCGTTCGACCCCATCCACAGAGTGGTGGTCATCGACACGGAGGGACTGCTTGGGAACAACTCCAAACAGGGCCAGAGGACGCGCCTCTTACTCAAGGTGCTGGCCGTTTCGGACCTGATCATCTACCGCACCCACGCTGACCGTCTCCACGACGACCTGTTCAAGTTCCTGGGCGACGCCTCCGATGCGTACCTGAAGCATTTCACCAAGGAACTCAAAGCCACGACAGCTCGCTGCGGTCTGGACGTCCCGCTATCCACTTTGGGTCCTGCAGTCGTCATCTTCCATGAAACTGTTCACACTAAGCTGCTTGGTTCAGGTAAAATATCTGCTTAGTAACAACTATATTAATAATATAATGGAAATAGCTGAACCTTTTTCACTTTTTTCATGCATTACTTGGATAAAGGTTTTTTTTACATTAAATAGTAATTATTATAATATGTTAAACATTTATTACATATAAACTTATTCATTCTAAAAAAACAGCTAATAAAGCAATGCAGACATCCTGTCACCATCATAAATAAGTTTTGTTGACACTAAATCAGAAACTTTAAGTGGATTCAAACTCAAAGCTAGTTTGATTCCTTTTTTGGGGGCTTTTAACTCTTTTATTTATTCTTTTTTTTTTTCATTTAGTCTTAATATTCCTTTAATTTTGATTCAACTTTCTTTTTTTTTGTTCTTAAACTATTTTATCCGGTTTAAGACATCATTTTAGATCTTTATATTGATAATCTGAGTGAGTACTAGATTAGATTTCACTGTTTTTAGTGTTCAAAGTTAGGATTACTTAAACCTCGCAGGCTTTTATGCTGTTTCTCTCCACTAAAAGCCTTAGTCCGCTTCGATTAAACTTCACAAATCCTTTAAGTCATGGGTGGATGTTTAAAAAGGGAAATTACAATTTGGATACAAATTCAAAGAATCCTAACAAAATCTGATGTCAGAACTACATTGTAAGTGATTTTTACAAGGCTCTCTAATGGAAACCTTTACTGTTTCCTTTTACAACAGGGAGCTCAGATTACGAGCATTAGATCTTTGTTGTCATTTGTTCTAAGTGCTCTTTCTCTACAGCTGTTTGGATCTCTGCTTCTGTGTTTAGTTCATTTATTTTTTGAATTCTTTTTCTGAATTATCACTTTTTCTTACGATTTTCTTTTCTCTTTTTTAAATGGAGCATCCTGTATTATTTATTTATTTTTTTCTGTTCTGTAGAATAGTCTCTTTCATTCTGATGGGTTTGAAACTGAAGAAAATCAATGTTTCTGTTTACAAATGATTTGTTTTGGTTTTTTATTATGGATAAATCCTTTTCACACAAATTAAGAATTTTTGAGGGACTAAAATGAAAACAAGAGAAGACAGATGCACAACACCAAAGTTAAGAAATCACGACAACAGTTAAAGGTCTCCTCCCTGTCTTTGTGCAGAAAAGTCCTCAGAGTCGGTAGACCGGATGCTGTTGGATCGTTTTAGAAAGCTTTCTCGATATCCTGAAGCCTTCAGCTCTGTCCAGTACCTGGGCACCCAGACGCTCAGCCCTCCCACAGACTTCCGTGGCCTCCAGATGAAACTGGAGCTGCTCCTGGATAACAATGCCACCCGCTCCCCACGCACCCCCGTGGTCATCTTCAAGGCTCTGCAGGTGAAGTACCCGATCCAGGTGGATTATTTTATCCTGATCTGAGCATATCACGTTATGCATTATCTCTTTAACCCTTTAACACCTGAGGCGTCACCAGTGACACTTAAACCGAAAGAATCTACTGGAATTACGTTGATTGTGTTAACAGTTGAAAAGTTACAGTAAATCAAAGAACATAAACCCTGGAACACTGGTATTACAAGGTTAAAGACCCACTCTGATCATCTTATGAAGTTGATTTGCTTTATATTTATGTATATATACATGTCCTCCATCATGAGAAACATGGTACAAGAACATGTTAAAAACACCAAAAACACATTGGAGTGGGTCTGGTTACCAATTTGGTTCTGCTCCGCTGTTCCTCCAATGTGGTCGCAGGCGCTGAGCGACCGCTTCAATGGGGAAATTGCGAGTGAGCTCATCGGACAGAACTGTTTCTTCCCCGATGAGTACTTCACCTGCTCCAGCTCCTGTCTTAGTTGCGGGTATGTCTGTTTGCAGATTTTTTTATTCTAATTTGTTTTGCTTCTGTTAGTTGTTGATAATCCGTCTGGCCTCCTGAATTTATGGCAGGTTTGGCTGCAAGAACAGCATGAATCATTTAGGAGAAGGCGTGTGCCACGAAGCCAAGAGCCGCTGCCGCTACTCCGCCCAGTTTGACAATCGTATTTTCACATGCAAGGTGAGCAAGAGGATCTTTAGCCACATAACTATTATTTCTCTGGATTAGAACAAAAGTAGAGTGATTGTTTTTGGACTGTTTCAGGCTTGTTATGAAGGCGGGAAGGAAGTGATTGTTGTCCCTAAGACCTCTGCGTCCTCGGACTCTCCTTGGATAGGCCTCGCCAAATACGCCTGGTCAGGGTGAGTTACAGATTTCCAGGTGTGCGCTTGTGTGTTACATGGATGTAATGATGATTTAATTTTTTTTTTAGATATGTTATTGAATGTCCCAACTGTGGAGTGATCTACCGGAGCCGTCAGTTTTGGTATGGGAACCAGGATCCTGTGGATACGGTTGTTCGCACTGAGATTCAGCACATTTGGCCAGGAGTAAGAGAAAAAAAAAAACACTTTTTTATTGCTTCTGAAAAGTATATAAATTACTTTAATAAATAACCTAAATAAAATGAGTTTTTGTGTTTGTTGCTGGGCAGTCCGATGGCTTTTTAAAGGACAACAGCAATGCCGCACAGCGCCTTTTGGATGGAGTCAACCTAGTGGCTCAATCTGTCTCAGAACTCAGCGTCAAACCTGCCAAGGCCGTCACCTCTTGGCTGACAGATCAGATCGCCCCGGCCTACTGGAAACCCAACTCTCTCATCATGGTGAGTGACACGCAGCCCCACCCGCCACCAAAAAGCCAAGTCAACACTTTCATGTCCACAGGGATGTTTACTGCCTGTAGTGTTGTGTTTCTATTACACAATTTATGTATGTGGGTCACAAGACACAGCTTGTAAATACTGGAGGTACATCTTCTTCCTTATCGCTTTTGATCTAAAGCTGCGTGCGATGTGAGTGTGTATATATATATATATATATTTTTTTTCCGTGTTTCAAGGTGTGCCACAAGTGTCACGCAGTCTTCCAGGATAATGACACCAAGCATCACTGCCGCGCCTGCGGGGAGGGCTTCTGCGACGGCTGCTCCTCCAAAGCCGCGCCTGTCCCCGAGAGAGGCTGGGGTCTCGGCCCTGTCAGAGTCTGCGACGTCTGCTTTGAACAGAGAGCTTCGTATGCAGGTACCCTCGCTGGCGGCTGTCTGATCTGTCAGTGTCTGTGCAGAGGCAAACCCAGAATTTCTTTTTTTTTGCAGAGATCCTTAAAGCAGAGCTCGAGGAGGAAGAAGGCGGAACTCTTGCCAGGAAGGTGGGAGAAGCTGTTACCAATACCATCGGGGTTGTGGTCACTGCTATTGACATCCCGCTTGGTGAGTATTGCCACAAACTTCAAAGAGAAACAGGCGTTGTTTATTTTAGTTAAAGGAATTTAAGTTAACTTTAAAGTCTAGGGGTGTAATGGATCGCAAAACTCATTGTTCGGATTGTGTCACGGTTTTAGGGTCACGGTTTGGATCAGTAAAAAGTAAAAAACAGCAAACAACAAGATAAAAACCTAAAATTCTTTTTTGGAAAAGCTTCAAAACAATATTTTATAATGTTTGCTCATTGAGGCCTATTTATTAAAACAAAACATCTTTAAACTTTGACAAACAAAATGCTAAAACATGTAGTTTCTGATTACATTTACATGTCTTTAAGCCAAATCTACAAAAACTGAGAGAAAATAATGTTTAGAAATAGTGTTGAAAATACCAAATCTATCTGAAGTACCCCTTAAATGGATGATGTCTAAATAAAATTGTAAATAAATCAGTTGAAATTAAACTTACATTTATTTTTGGTATTAATTGTTTAATTGAAATTGTGGGAACAATTAAATATTTAAAATAATTTTTATCCGTAAAACATGGCGCAGCTGTGCCCACTTTTCCTGGTGATTTATGATCCCTTTCGCTTGCCATACTATTGTCCCCTGACTGTACGCGTCCTTGTTACGGAGCAGCGGCTTTCTCCTTTTGTGGGCCAGCTGCTGCTATGGCGGATCCTAACTGGGAGATTCTCTGAACCCAGAACAGAGACGTCTACCGATGCTTTTTTTCAGCTCTTAAAATTAAACCTAATATTTCACGATCCGTGTCCTCCATTATGAAGTCGAGAAAGGTTTTTGACGGGAGCTCCTCCCACACGCAGCGGGAGCTTCAAGTTCCCACACTTTTGAAAAACTGTCAAACAGCTACTTTTGCACTTGATAAAACTAAGACAATTTACGTGAATTTGACGCGAATTGCATATGATGTGAACGGACAGTTTATTTAAATTATGTGAGCCAGAAGTGTGTGCGCACGTGTGGGTTGGGGGTTGGGGTAGTCTGCGGTATACGCGTGTGCCCAACCGTGGCTTCTGATCCGTACGGATCACGGATAATCCTTGATCCGTTACAGCCCTATTAAAGTCCCACTCTTATCATCTTTTGATCTATTTTCAAACCGTTCCTAGTGGTCTTTTAATTAGGATTTAGGCAATTTTTATCCAAAAAAAAAAACTGTTGTTTTCCACTACATAGTTTCTGCAGAGCGGCAGCAGTTCATTACAAATTCACCTCTGAGTTATAGGCGAGACTGTTTGTGGAAAGCAACCCCGCCCTCCCTTCCCGTCACTGATAACTGAGCTATTTGTTTAAGAGTGTTTTTTTGTTTTTTCTCCTGCTAGCTTACAGCCAGAACACCAAAAACACAATTTTGAAAATAGAGATATGTTGCTGCTATAATAAATATAATAAAAATGTATTTTTAAAATACTTTAAGTTAAACATAGTTTCCACAGAGGTCTGTGTCAATAAATGAAAATAAAATCATCAAATATATTGTTTCAACTACTACAGGAGGGAAGTATCTTTTGTAGGGATCAGTACTGCACCTGACATAAAGAAGTCTTTGGTTTAAGCTGGAACATTCTTGGCTGTTATGCTGAGCAAAAAAAGAGGTTTCAGGCTCCCTCAGCACAGAACCAGCTGTCCACAATGACTTATGTGAGCTTGTTTGAGTCACTGGCTGCTGCCCCAACAGATGACTGCAGATAGGACTGCTCTCCAACCACAGGTTTGAAAAAAGATTGGCATGTCTTGCTACAAGCCTTGAAGGACCTACGCTTTCTCAGGATGAACAGTGCTCCGCCTTAATTTTTTTTTTGCAAACAGCCTTGATGTTGCATAGTTTACAGATACTGTTGAACTGATTCCTATGCAAATGTTAAGCTGTTAGCCTGCAGAGACCATTTGATATTCTTGACCCAGTGATGTATTTCTGTTAGCTTACCACAATGGCCTTTCCCTTTCTGCATGCACTTGCAGAATATAAAAATTGCTAACGTGACATGGATTTACTGAATCACATTTTATTGGGGGATTTAGTTTATTTTGTTTAATTATATGCATATAAAGCTCATAATATGATTTTGGTCCATTAAAAGCAGCTCATACTTTGGATTAAATCTAACGGAACATCTTAAAATCAAGAAACCAACTAACTTTTTGTGACTTGAGACTTAGGCAGTTTTTTAAAGTATATTTTAAGGTGGAAAACTGTTGCATAAGCAGAATATATTTATATTGGGTTTTACATAAACCTTCCGCTGGCCTATATTTACTGCCGAAGAGCTTGGATAAATATGTCTTTAATAACTTGATATCCTGCTGAAAAGGTTTGTGTGCGACCAACCCCTCCCCAAAAATACCTCACAGCAAAATCCACTCCAATAACAACACAATTAGCCCCCTAACTTACAAGTCCGAAACCTGTCTGTGCTTCCATGGCAACTTGAATCTGGATCTGGATAGTTGAGGACTTGACTTCACCTGTTTTGGCAATGATAAAAAAATTAATTAAAAAACAGCAAAAAAACAAAAAGTTTCAGCAGTTTTGGAGTCCAAAAAAGCAATGAACATAGTTAGGTAGATGTGTGGTGGAGGGAAATGCACATCATGAGAACTATGATGTCACCCAAAGAAAATGGTTTACCTCCTGCTCCAACCAAATTAAGTCAATTCAGTCGCCATTTTTCACAATAAGGATGCTGCCATCTTGGAGCCAGACGTCAGTAAGCAGTGATTGGTCCTTGTTTCTATAGAAACCACTCGTACCAATCAGGTTGGCAGTCCTTACCACTTGAAAGCGAAAATCTGTCAATCAGACATTTTGAACGTTCAATTTGAGACCACATACTTTTATTGAGACATCTGATTGGTCAGTTTATAACTTGCAATACATAAAATAAAATCAAAAACAGGATTACAAGAAGATGCTAAAAAAATGTAGCAGAGCAAGTATGGTTATTCTGACAAATAGAGTGAAAGTTATTTATTTCTAACTGGAAGTGTATGGGATCTTGGAGCCGGTGGGTACTTCCTGTTTGGAGTGCTTAGTCCAGCTTTCATATACAGTCAATGGTTTAAGACTCTGGCTCCACCTTTAAAAAAATCTCCAAAATTTGATGTGTGGTCTCAAGTTATTAGTCTAAAGTAGGCACATAAATTAATTAATAATTCAGATTCTGTAAACTTTTGTTTTTTTTTACCTTTATCAGGTATAGTGGCAGCTATATATTACCTTGTTTTTTGTTTTTTTTTTTGTTTTTTTTTGGCTTCTCAAACTTTTACACTCCAAATATTTTTGCTATCTTAACCTCGTAAATGAGTAATTGTGGCATCTACTCATGTTTTATGACTCTTTTCAGGCCTCGTGAAAGATGCGGCGCGTCCTGCTTACTGGGTTCCCGATCAGGACATTCTGTCATGCCACAACTGCCAACGTGAGTTCACTGCCAAACTGTCCAAGCACCACTGCCGCGCCTGTGGCCAAGGCGTGTGCGACGAGTGCTCGCCGGAGCGCCGAGCGGTGCCGTCGCGCGGCTGGGACCACCCCGTGCGCGTGTGCACCAGCTGCAACCAGAAGCCCGGAGAACTTTGACGACGGAGCCCGCCCGCCCTCAACAGTCTGCCACTGATGAACCGTACCTCTACCACGTCACGGATTCTGTCCTGTATCTGCGGAAAAGAAAACTTCAGGAATATGTTTAGCAAATCTGGGATCTTAGAGTTCCTGTGGCCTTTGTAGAGCAGCCAGAATATTGGGTTAGTTAACAAACTTAGTATTTTGATGAAAACAAAATCCTAGGTTTCCATTAAATAAAACAGTCCAACTATTTTTCTACTTTTAGAAATTATTTTAAAATGCATCATTTCAAGACTAATCGTTAGCTGAGAGTGCTGGTGAGTGATTAGTTCTTATCATGAAGTGCTGTTCCTCTAAGCTTGTACCAGAGAGATATTTTGTGTGGGTGCAGGCCTAACTGCAGGTTCCGTTGCATGCATGCATGCATTGCATTATCCTAGTTTTTGCACTTTTTTTTAGCTATAGCTTAACATAGCTAAAATATAGTAAAGCAGCTTGTTCTGTTGAGCTCTACAAAAGTAGATATTAGTTTGGGGATATCTGGTGTGCCAAAAATCATTCAGGTCACTGTGTCTGTTATGATATATTTTTTAAATGTTTGTGACTATATAAGGATATAAAAGAGTGAAATGTGGAAGAGTATTTATGTAATGATGATAAAAAAAATCACAATATTAATCATAACTTATTAGCCAAGTGTCATTTGGCCTATTGTTTGGTAGTGAGCGATCCATGGCCTTCTACATGTCCAGAGGTTAGTCTCTGAATCAAACCTCAAGCTCTCTATGACCCAGTGGCATTTCAGTGTATAGCTCAATTGTGTGCTCATATTTTATTTGAATACTTATCAAAATATGTAGTATTTGCTCGGGTGTATGAATATCGGCTTTCAGAGTTTAAAGAATATTAAAATTTGTGCTCACAATCCATTTGCATATTCTGCTCAGGCCTCTGCAGCTTGATAAGATAAAGGATTCAACATGATTTATGTTCTTGTCCAAACACTTTTTTGTGATCCATCATCTAAAAATATTGTATGATATATATAAATATATATATATACTTTTTTGGTTGTTGTCTGATATTCAAATGTATTTACTGTCTGTGTAGTAACTGTATCCAAAAACCTGATTTTATTTTTTTCTATTAGGCGACACATTAATTTAATCTTTAGTTGCTTCAGTGGAAATGTTGCATTCTCTAGCAACAATTTCAGAAAAAGCACAGCCTGTTAGCTTGTATGTTATTGTTGAGAACCAAAAAAAAAAGTTCTTTGTTAAATGTAGCATTGTTAGATGAAGCTAATTCTCTTTTTGCACTCACGATACACCTCTGATGTTTTGATGAGACGCTGTGTCTGCCTGGTTTTAAAATAGATTTATGTTGCCTGAGTTTTCCCCTTCAAACAGTCTCTGAAATGCTAATGTTGCACAGGAAAGAATGGATGAAACAATGACTGGAGTTCATTGTCGCGTGCTGTCTGGTTTCATTAAATCCTCCTTGTAGCTTTTGACAGATACATTTCTTCCAAATGTGTTTTTTTGTTAAATCAATATGGGTGCTATTGTCAACAACCCTTATTTATCACAGAGGCCCAGGCTTTAAACTATTTAAATGTAATAAATAAAGGCATGTCTATAGTGGTGGAAGATTTGCATAAAATTAAAGCTGCATGGGGTGGCACATGGAAGTCAAAACCTAATCTAGAACTGCCTACGTGTTTTTAGTGTGAGTGCATGTGTGTGTGTTAACTACTTATGTCATACCACTTTTACAGCCCTTTTCTGTATGTGGGAGGAATAGTTCTATGTGTTATAAGCTTGTGTTCAACACTTTAAGTTCAGGTAAAATATTTGTTCTGCACCTATTGAAATAAATTAGTGGTTATTTCCTATTTTAATAACAAATTAAGCAGCCATTTTGTGCTATTTCATTTATTTTCATTCTAAAATAAGTTCGCTTCAAACATGTGTGCTAGTGTGCTGCTGCTTTAAAAGTATTGTCATTTAGTTGTGTACAAAACGAATACAAGGGAAAACCCTTTAAAAATGATTTTGACAGTTTACCACATTAAGCCACGCCCCATCCGCCTGTCCCGTGCAGCCATTGGTCCATGAATTTACCCCGCGCTCTGATTGGCTCGTGCCATAGGTTTCCCTCAGAACTGCAGGACGCCGATATTGCGTTACATTGTAGCAAAATGGCGGCTGTCATTCAGAATCCACTAAAAGCGTAAGTAATTTTAAACATAGACATAATTGCCAGGTGTTACTTTCGAGTGTCGAAAGCGGCTGTGCGTGCATGTCATTCCCAGCCGTTAGCATACGGCAGGCGAGGCTGTCCAAAAATAATTTTTCCTACTTCTTCCATAGCAAAGTAGCTTCGTACAGTTCATTATTTCTCCAGACCTGAACATTTGGACTTGAAATTGTTGAGCAGGGCTGCTTGACGGTTTCACGGAACCGGGGGGAAGCTTCCCCTGCTCGGTTTAGCCCACAGACTGTCGTCTCTCCGAGGCTGTGCATTTATTTAAGAAGAAAAAAAAAAAAAAAAAAAACAGTCGACAACGTGTCTGGCGATGCAACGAATAATTAAAAGGCGATTTTCTTGGTGCTCCGGCCGGCCACAGCGGCGGGATATCATCTGACATTCCGAAAGTCGATTCGACTTGGTGTAAATTGTCGACATGTCAACTTTGGCTGCTCAGAGCGCAGACGTGGTCAGGACCCGGTAAAGCAAGACAGAAAGAAAGGGAGGAGGCTTTTTTTTTCTTTTTTTGTGTGCATGCTTGCTGGCAAATTCGACAAAAAAGTGACAGCAATCTGAGTCCGCTGCTGAATCTAGGCTGCTACCGCGTGCTCTCATAATATGTGCATTTTTATTCATCCTGAAGCAGATATTCCATCTTTTTTTTGTCCTTTGTTCTTTTGCATTGTTTCCACAGTACTATTGCTTAAGTTGGTTTCTGCACAGCAAAACCTGCGTTTAATGTGGAGCGAGGAGCTGGAGCTCCTCTGTGCCTTTAAGTGTAGGAGGGCTGGAGATTAGATTGGTCCAGGATCTTTGGGCCCCATCTGTCAGAGAGATGCTCCGACAGAGAGGAAGTGCTAGGCACAAGCAGGAGAACCATCTGCTCCTTCAGGGAGCTGCCCTGCCACCTCAGTGGACTGTCGGGCAAGGTGTGGAAGCACATGGGCGGACTCCCATAAAGGAGGTGCCGGGGGCACGTGGCTGTTAAAGGCCCCCTTTTAATAGGGGGGCACCAAAATCAAAATTTGTGACCAAAGTTGAATAATAATTCAAATGCTTGGGCGAATACCAAATAGTTAACAAATATTTATTTAAATTTGTTCATAAATATTGTATAAATAGTTAGAAGAGTAACTTTTAGTTTACTCAGATATTGTCATCTCAGTTACATTATTTGTAATCTTGTTCGGTTTGGAACTATTGTTTGCAAACTTTTTCTTTTCTTTTTTTTTTTTTCAAATAAGTTGGCCACGGGCGGAGTGTTGCTACCTTTCCTTTTAGCTGTCTCTCTCTCGTATTTGTTGTGCTGTTCTGGGAGTTTGGCTTTTAAATGACTTAATGCTAAGGGTTTTTGCACATGCACCCCCTCTTGATAATTCCAACATTCCATGCAAATTGCAGCTCTTTTGTAGGTCTCTGTCACTTTAAGATACCCCCACACATTATCCCTCCAATTGTTGGGACATTTGGAGCGGTAGTGGTAGCGGCGCCCTCAGACTGAATAGGAGGCGCCCTGCGACGATTCGATCGCCTCCGATGCAATCGGAGGGCATCGTAGGTCATCGAAAATTGTGTCTGGGATGCCCAAAATGGGTGTAAAATCTTGCGAGCACTCGTAGAATTTTAAGTTCAAAGTTGGGGGCTGCGACGGGTGTGGCGATGCCTAAAAAATCTGCGACAAGCCACACCCGTCCGGAAAGCGCCTCCGACGGGTGCAAAATCGTGAGATCTGTCTCAAGATTTTGTTCAAATTTCCCGGGTTTTACCCATCGCCGACGCATCGCAACTGATTTGTGACTGGGCCATAATCCCCGACAGATCGCCGACATTGTGACTGGGCCATTAAGGCTGTGTATCCTTACATCGGGAGGGTGTTCTGTGTCATGTTGTGCTGCAAAAGGAGTAACGCTTTTCTTCACTTGGGTGTGCTCTGATGCACAGAAGTTAACATTTAAATCGAAGTAATTAGTTTTTGTTTTAGTACGACTTTTTAAAGTTATAAAATTGATGTTATGTATTTATATATTTTCTGAGTGCTGGCAGCTTCAAGTTAGCGTATATGACCGGCCACTATTGACGACATCATTGAGTGGTAGTAACGTCCAAATTTTAAAACACTATTTTTTTTTCATATTTCTCAGTTTAGAAGGCTTAATGGAGGGGGCAGGGAAAAGCTCCCACCGAAGACAAAAAGTGCAATTTTTGGCCAAATATATATTTAGCGGCCAAATATTTACTGCATCTCTACCTTTTAGAGTCGATGACCCTAAATTAATTATTTAGAAAGAATTCTATGGTTGTTTTGAACAGCAGATGACTTAAGTTACTTGTTTTAAATTCTTTTTTATGTTGTTTTTTTGTTTATTTTTTCCCCCATAGGGTGACCTTACATCAGTGTGTGGTTGTCTTGCATTTCTTTTAAGCTATTTTGTCAAAGTTGTATTGTTGTTCTGTAACATTTAGCTAAATAACTGTATATGTATAAATTTGCCCAAAAAATTCTGTTGATCATAAATTTTCAATGATTAATCCTAACAAAAAATAATTAGTTAATATTAAATCAACTTTTACTTTGAAAATGTGTTTTGATTCTTTAAATAATTTAATTGATTTTTCATTTATAGTCATTTCTTGTGTGGTTTATAGACAAAATATGGCCCTTTTTCAAGACCTACTCCAATAAAATTTGTGTTCTTGTGAACATTTTTTGACAATGGAGGACATATGCAAAGACAATTAACCCTAAAATTGCATTTCTGTTTTTTTTTTCCCCCAAACAAAAACAGAAAAATGGTGTTGCAAAAGAAAATATATGTGATGTAGAAAATACGATGGGCAGGCCGCAAGTTCCCTGCTTGATCTACTACATTCTGATGCACTGACAAATGGATCCATGTACGTCTTTGTTTTCCTTGTATGATATTGCTCGCATTTTTTTGCTTCAGTAATGTTAGGTTGGGAATGTTAGGGGTAAGCTAGCGGGAGATAATGTAAACAGAAAGCTACTAGCAACAAGAAAGGGGGCGGGGTTGCTCCGTGTCAACAATCCTGCCCACAACTCAAGGTGCATTACTAATGAACTACTGCCTCTGCAAAAACTGTGCCCTTAAAACACAGGTTTTTCTGATTTTTAAGCTAAAAATGGCATAATCCTTGTTAAAAGACCACTGGGAATGCTTTCAAAATAGATCAAAAGATTAGAGTGGGACGTAAACCTACAAATTAATAATTTTAATAATGAAAGTGGCCATTGTGTTCAGGTTAAATCACTAAAACTGTGGAGTGATTTTCATAACCAAATAAAATTGGTTATTAAATCAAAGTTTGCTCAAATTTTAATTTTGCAAATAAAAACAGATTTTGGTATTTGATTCTTCTCACTAACCCAAACTCCAAAAGCTCTTATATTATTGCAACATCAGAACTAATCAATCATGATGTTGTGTGAAGGTGCCCCTTTTAATCTAAGGTTTTTGCATTTTAGCTGTTTTATAGCAGCTTTGGTTAATTTCCATTTCGTAATGTTAATTGCTTTCCATCTCTTTGTCGGGTGAAACTCTGGCCCCTTCTGACACATTGGGGCCTCTGTGTCTTATTTGGTTCCTTTTTCTTAATTGGAACTCCCATCACCTTAAAAATAATTAACATAGATAATTGTAATGCATTTGTATGCATCCTATGTTTCCGTGTTTTGTGCATTTGTAGCCAATTTTTAGGGTTTGCACTTGCAGCTGCACAGAGTTTTGTGGTCACCTTGTTGGACATCTCCGATGTCTGCCATCTTTTTTTGTCCGAAATCTTCTGGCATTTTTGATGTGGAAAGTCTCCTTGCTATAAGCTGTACTTAATGAAGTGTTTCAATCTGCTATAATTAGCCTCTGTCTCGGGTTTCTGACTTCATTTCACACGTTTGTCAGATTATAATTAGTCACACTTGACACTAATTGGATGTAGCTCCTTTGGACCAGTTTGACCTTTTTTTTGTATTAATAAGAATTTACTTTAGGGAAATGAAACTGGTTTGACTGTGTTGAAGAGATGCTATGAGCGAACAACCTCCCCCTCCACATGCTCACGTCTGTGTGCTGTCGGAACGCAGGACAGCGGTAATCTCCCAAATCTGCCGATTAAAACGGAGGCAGGACTATTTCATTAATATCTGTGCTCGTTAATAACAGAGCCACAGCTGGAGTTTGCAGGAAGCATCTCCCGGCAGCGGCTCTCCTGACGGCGCATCAGCTCCACGCTCCCTCATTTGTCAGCTTCGTTGTCACAGTTGTTGAGTAGACTTTGTGTGAGTCAGGCCCCGTGTATGTTTGCACTCCGATGTGGAGGTGTACCGTCTGGTTTTCCTCCTGCCCTCACCCAGACAGGGCTGCTCTGATTGGTGTAATCAGCGGTTGTTGTCAGGATGCAGTCATTCTGTTCAGCCCCCCCTCTTGTTATGTGGCAGCTTTGACTTCCTGTGAAGCAGAACTGCATCTGCAAACATTCAAACTCTCCCTCCATAAGACATCTCAAAAGCCAGAACTTGTTGTTGTTTAATTATTTCTTGCCTACATTGAATCATTTTAGGGTGGACGATGATGTGTTGTTGTGACGACGACAGATACACTTTTTTTTATTTTTTGCTAGACATGTGAAATGTGTGTGAACACATGCTCACATTAGGGACGCAGCCATGTGACAGAGTGAACTGTTGACAGGAACATGCTGATAGCAGAGGCCCCAACGGCCACAAGATTTACTTTTTGTTCTCCTCGCCCTCGCGCCGCTAACACTCACCTTTTTTTTCTGCTCAGCTGGAAGACAATCAGGACGTGTTGCACATTCCTGACATGCATGCAGTGTTTGTTATCAATGCAAAGCAGCTGGGAAGAAAAAAATACCATCATTCAGCTTTAGTAAAGTTAAAACCACTTTTTTGTCCAAGTTGCTTATCTGCTAGCTGCTTAGATTTGTAGAGTGTTGTGTTTTTGGTGATTTTAAAAAATTCTTGTGGCATTTTTCTCTTGATGGGCAACATATATAAAGTATTGCTGTTTGAAAAACCTTGTAATTGTTACATATAAACTACAAATGGGGGTCCACAAGCTTCCTGCTTTGCTTCATTCTGATGCATCCACTTGCAGACAAATATATCCATGTACGTCTTTGTATTCACGTCCGAGTTGGCATCTGGCTAAACTGTACGCCTGTAGCTATGACATTGCTCGCAGTATTTGTTGCCCTGCTAATCTTGGCTTGGGGTGTGAGGGGCTGTAAGAGTGTAAGCAAAGGGAAGATGGGAATTGACTCCGCAGCAACAGTCCTGCCTACAACTCGGAGGCAAATTTAAAATTAACTTCAGCAGAAACTATGTCCTAGAAAATTACAGGTTTTTTGACTTTGGCTAAAATTGCATAATCATAAGACAATGAGGAATGCTTTGAAAATCGATCAACAGATGATTAGAGTTGGTAGTTAAAGTAGCCATTTATTGCAGTGTATACCATTTTTTTGTGGTACACATGCCACACAGGCTGATATCGTGATGATGACGCCAAATTTTCTAATTACAACTAAAATAGCCTTTGTAGTTGTAGCATGAATGTTTGCAAAATTGATTTTAAATAGAGATTATTTAAATTAATATATGTAATAAGGGTGGACGATACTAGGAATTTGAGTAACGATCCGATACCAAGTAATTTCAGGGCTAGTATCGCTGATGTCAATACTTGAAATGTTGAATTATAGAACAATTTTAGAAAATATTTTTTTTTTTTGTCAACTAAGCGCAGGACAGACACTTTCAGCAAATGTATGTTAATTAACTAATTACTTCAATCTGAACTTTTTGTAATCATGACAGCTATTTTATATGTGTTATTTTGTATAACATATTATTTAATTTTGCTTACAACTCCTCATCAACGGCTCACGTTTTTTTGTCCCTGTTTATATGGAGTTGGTGGTGCTTTGCATCCAGCCTCTACTGGTCATTTGTGGTATTGCACAATACATTTTTCTATCCATTTTTGTATCTCAATATGTTTTAATGTTTTAACTCTAAAAAATAAAATCTATTGAAACCAACAAGACATATTTTTTCCCATCTTTATTTACAGTGTTTGGAGCTGGTGTTTTTGTATCCAGTCCCTACTGGTCTTATTGACTTATTGTGGCACGATAATTTATTTACAGCCATCTTCATATCTTATAATATTTTAATATTTATTTTAGGAGATTAGCAATTTAAGAAAGCTTGTTTCTAATTTAATATTTTTCCTTTTAAAGTTTTGGCATTATCAGGGTTTATTCATTAAAGTGTAGCTTTGTTATAAAATCTTAGCACGAAGCCCCTGGCTTAAGTTTTTGATTAAATTTTGGTTAAAAACTAAATGTTCATTCATGTATTTCGCTAAGAGGCAAAACGTAAACCTAAACCTCAAAGAAAGAAGTCATGAATACCACAGTTTAGATGATGAGTCTTTTTTTTTTTTTCTAAAGTTGTTTTCATTTATAACAGGTGTGATACATTTTTTTTTCACCTTTGGCTGGTGAACCTGAAACTTGGAGTGGTCTGAGAAATTCAAAACCCAATTTAACCCTATTTTTTCTTTTTTTAACCCGTCTTACCCCCAGCTGCACTTTAAACTCATCAGGAACCCCCTGTGCTTTCTCGGTTTGAGGAGTCACAGAAGTTTCTTGACGCAGGTTTGATTTCGGTGAACCTTTTTATGGCAGCTCTGCTTTTAGTCAAGCTGATGCATCTCAGTATGTCTCACGGCAGCTGTGTCTTGATGTTCAGGAATGGTAAAAAGCCACACAAGGAGTGAACAGGAAATATGATTAAAACGATTTATAATGCAGCTTTTCTTTATTGGCCAAATGTTCATCTGAAAACGTGATCAAAATTATGGCTAATAGAAAGATTCTGATCATAATATTTAATTTATTTTGATAAATGTATTATTTTTCTTTATCATTTGTGCAGATTAATAACATTTCTTGTGGTGACAGAAGCTCTGTTTGCAGTATTAGGAAATATCGGATTATTAAATAAGAGTGTGCCATCTGGGTATGATTAGCACACAGGGAAAGAGTCCCACATCTATTAGTCATGACCTTATTGTTAGCTGTTTTGTACCCCCCCCTCCATCGCTCTGCTTTTTTTTCTCCTCCTCTTTTCATCACCCCCCCTTTAGCTTTCCTACCTACTCACAATCATTTCTGCCTGCGACCGCTTGTTCGCCTTCGTCACGCTGACACACAGTGAAACTTCACACTCTTTGGTCTGTTTGACCTCAGATCCTGTGTTTTTTGATGCAGGACATCCATCCATTTACTGCATCAGATTAGACATGGAGCCAACAGTTCCTTATCTGTCATCAGTTTGTCTTTTTAAATGCACTGGAAAATTCTGAATTATATGTGGGTAATTACCATGCCACAGTGACCACTAGCTGGTATTTTCCAAATTTGCTCCATGACCGAACAGCAGACTCAAGCAAACACAAAGAACCACGCTGAGATTCCAGGGCTGCACTGCTTTACCTCTATGTTGGATCAAGCTAAATGGAACCTGCCCTCGTGCTTGGAACTCTGCAGAGATTAATTTAGTATGCTAATTACCCGAGCAGGCGTGTGGCAGAGATTGAGGGGCTTGAATGTGAAATATCCACCCCCATTGCCCTCTGAAAATTAACACTGAAGCCCTGAGGGATTGCCAGAATCTCCATGGTACAGAGAAAAGTGGAACTGGAGGGTGTGAGGGGTATGCTTGTGTGCAGATCAGAGAAGCGGCTTCACATCAGAGCGCAGATTCTGTCCATCTGTGAGTGTGCAGTACGGTTCAGCCCTAGAATCGGATCAAATAGAGTTAACGCTGAGCAGCGGACTTGAGGAACGGCTGTGAATGTGTTGTTGTTTACAAAATCTTCATCGTTCCTCTCAGATAATTCTATAAGCAGATCAAGTTCAGGGTGGTTTATTGTAAATTCCTTTATCTATGTTGTGGCTTCAAAAAGAATATCCACACACCTTAAAAATAATGGAATAAATAAGCCTGAATTGATTCATTTTTTTCAGTCCTTTTAAAAGCAAATAGGGAAAAGATAAATATCCATTAAAAATAGCAAATGGATAAGTAGGCTTTAGAAACTAAGAGGTTAGAAATGTGTTTTATCAAAAGTTATTTCTAAATAATTTTAGATATTTAGAAATAAGTTATTACATCTTCTTAGGCATTTGGAACTTCAGCAGAAGTCATAAAATTGACTGAAGTTTTCCTGTGACTTTTACCATCAGAGGAAAATTGTGTTTTTAGCATGGGCTTTGAGAATTTTTCTGATGATGGCAGACAAATATAAACAAAATGTTATTTTTGAGAATAATTTTTACATAGAAAATACGCTGAGCGGGCTCTTAACAATGGGGAGAGAAATGTGGGGCGAGGTTGTTCCGTGCTGACAGTCACGCCCACAATTCAGAGGTGAATTTCTAATGAACTCCTGCCGCTCTGCAGAAACTATGTCCTATAAAACGGCACAGGTTTTTGATTTTGGCTAAAAATGTCATAATGAAAGCAAATGGAACACTGATTGGACTGGCTCTTCAAACTTTAGGTATTTTTGCCTAGATATGTTTTAATAAGTATTTTAAAAATGTTATTATGTTGAGTAATAAAGTTAAAGCAGGGACACTTCTATTGGTTTAATTCCAGTAAACATTTAGATATTATTTTTTTCCATTTTTATTTTTCTATAAATGAATTTCTTCTATAAACAGAGACACTAGCCAAGATATCTGTGTGGATAAAGTAGAATCATGCGGTGAAAAAACTTTGCATTTGTTTATTATTTTATCACAGATTATAAATACAAGTTTCTGCATTCTGGAGCCAGACTGTTTTTATTTACATGTATTGTGAGCTGAGCTGTTTCTAATATAAAGATAAATGCGATAAACTTGCTTATATTAATAAATAAATAAAACACTTTGCAGGTAATTTCTGTACCAGGCACATTTTTTAAGTTTCAAGATTATAATTGTTTTTATTGCACATATTTTTAGGTTTTAAAAGTAAAATTGCAATCAAAACAATTTGAATGCTAAAACGTAAAAATATGTGCAAACAAAACAATTTTAATATTGCCTGGCTCCAGTCACTTTTGGTTTTAAACCAGCTTCAAACCGGACGTTTTGCCTTTGGCAACTTGGTCACAAGTGAATGAGAGTGGATGGGTAGTTCAGTCAAAGCAAATTGATGATGAATGTGTATTAGTACAGACTCTTAAAATCTATAAAATCTATCATTGTCCCATATTATCAAGAACTAAAAGACTATAAGAATTCATTAGATATAATTGTCTAAAATGCACATTTTCATATTATGAGAGCCAAGTTCTCCCTTAGAGACAGCTTGCTTACATCCTCACATCTAGGACCTGTTGAGGTTGTTTCAAAACGCAGGCGGAATGCCCCCCTGGAAAAAGTGTGACGTGCGTTTACCCTATTGCCCCGATAGTAGGTCAAGGACAGAGGTTATATCACAGAAACTGCCGTGTCCTCCGGGAATCATGAAAGTAGCTTCCCTGCTTCTTTGTCTTCATTTCTGGGCTTAAAATCCAAACGGTAGCTTCTAAAATTCTGACAAATATTTGAGATGTTGTTGAGATTGTATAGATCATGCACAGATTTATTTATTTTTTTGCTTTACTGTAAAAGGACTATTGGTAATTTATACATTTTCTATCTCCCATCGTGCAGCATCTGTCACTGAACTGTTGCAAATGTTGCTCCCTGCAGATTGGGTGACCAGTTCTATAAGGAGGCTATTGAGCAGTGCCGCAGCTACAATGCCCGCCTGTGTGCTGAGCGCAGCGTCCGCCTGCCTTTCCTGGATTCTCAAACCGGCGTCGCCCAGAACAACTGCTACATTTGGATGGAGCGCCACCACCGCAGCCCTGGTGGGCAAACACACTCCAAAACACTCGCAGAAATGATTTGTTTTGAGGTTCATCAGCCCTCTTTTCATTTAGAGCATTGCTTAGACTTGATGTTTGTTCTATTGGTTTCATTTCTATGCTATGTCGTCAGAATTTTTACAAATGTATTGTTCTTGATGTTTATTCTTATTAGTTTTTGAAATAAACACAACTTTTACTTTAAAAACAACATTATTTTGATAGAAATTGAAACATTTATGAACCAGTGAATTTTTTAAAATAGTTTTTATATATTTCTAAACAGTTTCCAGTAAATATAGACAATGTGGAGTTGCATATAAATGCATTTGAAGTATTAAGATCACTGATCTCTTTAAACAGGGGGTGCTCCGGGGCAGATGTACACATACCCCGCCCGCTGCTGGAGAAAGAAGAGGCGGCTGCACAACACCACAGATCCTCGCCTGGGCATCTACGGCCTCCAGCTCGGTGAGCTCCTTCCGCCTCCACCTGCTTCACTCCACCTCTCGCTCCAGCGTCCCGTCCACCACGTGACGGCTGGCGATGATCTGGAATGATCTCGCTAAAAGCATGGAGTGCCGCTAAGTAGAACTGGCTGCCAGTCATTTTCCAGCAGATGAAATGTGGCTGTGTTTGCCCGGGCTGGTAAACTTGTTTTGTAGAACATGTAATTAGATTTACCACTGCTGGGAGTAGCGAGACAGAGACCAGCCGCGGCAGACACTATTTAATAAATGTTACGGAATGGAGCTTGGCCTTCGCTGGCTGCCAATTGAAACGGCTCACTCAACACATTTTCCCCTCACTTCACTCACATTCTCACTTCTTTTTTCTATTTACCACCTTCTTCACTGATTAGTTTAGTCTCTTTCTGTCTGGCAGCTCTTTCATCTGTGGATCTGTGTTGTAGGCAGGGTTCTGAGCTCCTGTAGCTGTCTGGATATTTTATGAACTGTTGTACTTTTTCTAGCAGAAATGACAGATTATCGCACAAAGGAAGGAAATTACAGCTTTACATTTTTCAATAGCTTCTCAGAAAACCCAAAAGGAAACTCATTGTGTGTTTTGACAAAAATCCCTAATATACAGCAGTGGATGTCTGCATTGCATGCTGGGATAAATCTTTAGGAACTTGTGACAATGACCGGGGAGTTCGGGAAGACAGAGATTCTGCGATAGCATTTGAACTAAGCCTTTGTTTCCCCAAAACATCCCATTGTATTGTTTACTCCCCGAGTTCGCACCGGCTAAGACCCTCCCCACCACCACCACCACCACTGTGGAGCAGAAACCCGCTCCATCTGACCTGCCGTCACTTCTGTTGAGCGCATAGCAGAGGTATCCTGCCCCGGCTGCAGCCACAGTCTGCTCCTCTGCCTTAGTGATGGTGTGCTGGAGAGACTGGGGCTGCATGCAGAAGCAGCTCCCTGCTGCTGCTGCTGCTGGCTCTATTTTTAGCCCCCTCCACCTCCAGCTCCCATGAGTTGGGGAGGGAGGGATGGAAAAGGGGGGTTTGTCTCGTCGCGGAGAGGTGAAAGTCGACGTGCGCAGACACAATGGTGAGGGGCTGCCGCCATGCGGTTTGAGATCAGCTCGCATCACGCCTGCCTTTTGTGTCTGCTTTGAACTTTGCATTGTTCTCCGGTCGTAGCCGCTCGTTCCTGCATACATCTAGGAAGAACACAGGATGCAGTGGAGTGGGAAGTCTTCAAAGAGAGCAGATCTGCAAAACAGCCTGATGATTATGTGGCTCTTAAAGGGGGAGGAGATTCTAAATAGTTTCTCCTCCCATGCACAGTTTTGCATTTTGTTCTATGCTGTGCTTAACACACTGAATGCATTGAGTGTGGAATGTTAAGTCCAAAGGCACTTTAGCATGAAGGAAACAAACTACCATATCTTTTTAGACTATAAGTTGCAGCAGCCAAAAAGTTTAAAATAAAGAAGAAAACATCGTATTCATGAAACATAAGAAGAATCTAGTAAATGAGTGCATCATTTGAACAATGATTAAGATAACTGTAGTATAGGAGCATGCTAACAAGTCAACAAAACTCATTATGTCACTTCAGATCACTAAATTTGTTGAATTCTTCATCCTCAGTGTCACAATTCCGACAATCCCGCAATGCCTCTTCTTCTGGGTTGCAGTCAGTAGCAAATAATGATAAACACACATACAGTGCCCTCTAGTGGTTGTTGATATCTATTTAAATATTTTTAAATCACATTTAAGTTGCACCTGAGCTTAAGTCGCACCCCCGGCTATACTATGCAGCAAAATGCAACTTATACTTAAATCCTGTACAGACCTTCTCCATATGTGATCACAAATGTATTAGATTTATGAAGAAAGCTCTTTAGGAGGGGGCTTCCTGTTTGTCACAGCTGGAGAAGAATCGCTGCAAAGCAGCGCAGAATGGAGAAGGCTTCCATTTGGCGCCCTTGTAACCTATGATGTAGTTGACACCAGACGTAAGGTGTCGTGGCCGGCTCACACCATGCAGCGATTGATCGTTTTGGCTCCTGGTCTATTTTTTTGCATGACCCACAAGCGATACGTGTCAATTTTGGGAGGAAGTTGCACAAAAACACAAGAGAAAATCCAGTCAATTTTCAAAATACGACCAATTTTTTACAATAAAATACCGCCATTGACAAATGCAATCACATTTTTATATCTAAGCAGACTGTAGGGATGAGATCAACCTTGGGGGAAGACTACAGAGCAGGGGAGGTGTGGTTTGGGTGTCTGATGATGGCAAAAAAAAAGTTATAAATAACCGCAGCTGAGCAGAAGCACCTTTTGACTGTTGCAGAAAAACGTGTTTGGTGTGAACTGGAGATTAAGTGGATACCGCCACACTCCGCCCATAAACCGCTTCGCAGCGCTTCAGTGAACCAGACGTTACAGTCCATGTTTTAGAACTAACTTTAGCATGTATAGCTTGTCCTAGATGATGGACATGTTCAGATCTTCAGTCTATACCATGGACTTTATATGAGAACTGGACTGAGTGGTCCCTCCCCCTCACGTTCCAAACAGGAAGTACTTGCTGGCTTCGAGAAGCCAAAATCCTGTAGAATTCTATTGAGAAATAAAAATCTATTAGTCATTCTATTTGTCAAAATAACTATTCTTGCTCTGAAACTTTTTTAACTTGTTCTTGCTAATTCTGTTTTCAATAAAAATCTTTTAGTCATACAAGTTGATCATGTTAGGAACTGACCAATCAGAGGCCTCTAAAAAGATGTGGTCTTGCGTTTTCTATTGCGTGATTTCACACTCACACTGTCCAGTTCTTATACAGTCAAGGATGCAGCTCAGCTTCCATAACAATGACTACAGTTTAACATTACAATCCTGATCCTAAACTCCTGGAAAATCAACACTTCCATGCAAACAGACAAAGAAAGGTAGTCAGTAATGTATCCTGTTAAGATGTGACTGTAAAATACAGAATTCTTTAATATGTTGACCTCCTATTTACAGTAAAAATGCACATTGTAATGGAATACGCATCATCTTTTCTGATAGTTCCTGGACTCTTTTCATCTGCTGACAGTTGGCTGAACAAAGCTCAAGCAGGAATCTAATCTGCATCAGTGAACTCTGAACTTTTCATTATAAACCCTCACTTGCTGTCGAGGCGTCGATCACAGGCTAACAAACCTCACAGCTCCACCTGCAGAGTCGCTAAAAAAAAAGTTGTTCCCAGCTTTACTCTGTTGTTCTGGCTCTTCTGTTCCCTATGCAGATGGAGGCCTCATGTCCAGAGACTCTTTGCCCAACCAGAGCACGACACTGGAGGCTCTGCTACGAGGAGAAGGTCTAGACAAGAGGAACAACTCTAAGAACGATGAGGAGAGCCTGCTGGAGATTCAGGTGGGGTCACCAAACACACGATGCATCATGGGTTGCTGGTGTTGATGATGCATTTTAGGTTAAACCGACCTGAAATGAGCCTAGAAATAAGAAAAATGAGAAACTGTGGCTAATCCCAAGTTGGGTTTTTTTGTCAAAAAATGTGGAGTCTATATGGAAAATGTAAAACAAAAAAATGTAAAATTAAATATTAGGCTATATTTTTATATTGATTAATTGCATCTAAATGAATACATTTAAAATAATTAACCAAGTAAGTACAAATACATACATTTGTATTTAGATTAAACTAAGTATTAAAAGGGAAATCCTGCATGTCTACTGAAAGTATAAACATATTTATCCCACAATTATCACTTGTGTAACTCTAAAAGAACAATAAAAACATAACCAGTGTCTGTTCTGTTTTTAGAAGCCGACATCTATTAGTAAATAAAATATATTTTACAAAACATTTTCTGTCAAAATGAAACTGATTAAAACAAACAGATATGATTTAAGAGCTTTGCAGCAAATCCTTAATATGAAAATATTTAAAATAAATAATTCCTGCACTGCTGCAGCAGACTCCAGAACAGAGTTCAGACATCAGACTCTCCTCTTCTTATGTGACGAGAGTGATTCAGCCCAGACTGCAGAGGCTGTTCTTCGTGTTCTAACGGTTCTCACAACGCTTTTTAAGTTGTCAGAGCAGATCATCTAGCTTCTGCTTGTTTTTAAACTTGACTTCTACAGCGCCGTGTGAAAATGTCATAATGAGCAGCCATGTACCGGGTTTTCTTTTGTGTCTTCTGGGTTGAGATCTTATCAAGACTTAGCGGTAGAACAAATAAAAAAGATCAGCAGGTCTTCCAAAAGATAGGCTTCCTTTAGTTGTACCACACTGTTTTGTACCCAGCAAACCTGGTCTTCCTTATAGAGGATGAGCCACAGCAAAACAAATAAGGGGTTCTTTAACCTGTGTTTCTTATTAAATGTTTGAAAACATCGTGTCAAGTTATTTTCTTCACAATAAGACATTTGTTTTGTCCCGAAGCTGCACTAAAACTGGAGGATCTTCTGTTGATTGCAGTACGTTAAACGTGATCAAAACAGATTCAAGTGACAGCATGTGCAGTAGAGTGCCCCCCCCCCCCCACGGTGCTGTGATAACTCCAGGCCTTTATTGGTTCTGGACGCTCTTCCTCTCACAAACACACACCATTGATTTTGGCAGTTTCACCGGATATTATCTTTTAAGGAAACAGTAAACCCAAACAGTGGCCACATTTCAACAAGTTTCATTTTCACAGATATGACCAGGAACAATCACAATTCTTTTAAAAGGTTTATCTTATTTTCATGTAGCTAATTCTACCAAAAAATACTTAAATAAACACAGAGATGTGCTGGCTCTTGACATGGATTCTGATAATATGCTAAAAGTGCATCATGTTTCTCAATCCCAGAGGGTTCTGGAAGCAGATGCAGCAGAAGATGCCTTCAATGATGACGATGACTTCGAGGTGGACACCCCAAAGAGGAGACACCGGGGCAAAGGACGGGTCCGTAACCACAACTACCGCTGAAGTCAGAAGCTACACTTTTGAGATGCTAATGTTTGGTCTCCCACCTCTTCAGGGTCGTGGTTTGGGGCGCAGGCGGACCGATCTGGATGACGATAAGCCATATGTCTGTGACAGTAAGTAGATCCAGAAAATTCTTCTTTTTTGTTTGTTTGTTTTTTATTCTTTTCTTTAGTGATGCAGAACTAGGTCACCTTCTTTTCTTACATCTTTCATAATCTAACATTACAATAGTAAATAAAAAAAAAAAACGTTTTGCTTTTTGCTCTGCATGTTTTCTGTTTATTTTGAAGTAGATTTTTGTTATTTATGCCATCAACAGACAAATTTAAGTAAAATATTTAACAGATTTATAGCCCAAAACAAAACTGTAAATTTTATTTAATTTAAACACGCTTGCTGCTCCACCAAAAAAAAAAAAAAAACTCTAATTTTTTTTCAAATTTTCATTCACAGCCTCCTTCGACATTTCGAAAAGACAAAGGCCAGTGAGGATGACATAGTGGAAAGAACGATTTTAGGCCTCACAGACAATGAATGCTTTTAATTAGTGAAGCTAAGCAGCAGCATTAGTCTGGATTAGTGTAATTACTGTTTTCATCACCATGTTTTTCTTTTTTCTACTTCTTTTTACTATGCTTAGTACGTGTGCACACATCCGTCTGTGCACAAAAACTCCTTAATGCAATAAAAATAATGGAAGGCACTAGATCTTAATCATTAACACTTTTTAATGATTTATTTCATCGCCAAAAATGGTTTTGTTCCTGTCTTTGTTAAAAATCTGCATTAATATTTAGCTATTTTCACAGTTAGAATAGCTGTCCTCATCTGTGCCTTATTATAAATGCGTATCATGCTACCGTGGGCCAACAATCTCCACAGAAAAAGGGGAACTTTCCGCAACTGAGACAGCTAAAGTTAATGTGACAATCTATAAATACCTAGATACTAAATTCTTGTATAATCTGAGTCAAAGTGCATCAACATTGTGCATAAAGACTCACTTACACTAAATAAATAACTTCATGTTTTTGTGTTTTTTTAATTGGTTTTGCTCTGATCTAATGGTTTAGGGATTTTGGCAGCATTGCTTTAGTGCTCTGAAATTTGCAGGTTCCTGCTGAGATGTTTAAAATTCTGCAGCAGAATTTTAATTTAAGTTTGACTCCACAATAACACATCTCTTGTTTTTCCTTCAGTGGCCACACTGATCTGTTTGTTCTTCAGATCATTTTTCCACTAAACACTTCCATTTCTACTTTTAGTTTAGACATATGGTTACATTTCAAAATATATCTTTAATTAAAGCTACAAAAGAATTTGAAACCAAACTGTTGTTGTTAATATAACATGTAAAAATGTATGTATTCCTTATAATCTACTTTCTTCAAACCCCATTTTCTTTTTGTCTTTATTTCTGTTTGTTTATTAGGATTGTGACAGTTAAGTTGTTCTTCTACCTCAATTCTCTTTGTTATTTAAATTACCCGTATAGCTAATTTGCATTAAACGTATTCCTGCCTCTTATCTCTAAAGAGCAGCACACAGGTGATGGTTGTTAAATAAAAATATTTCATTTGGAAGCTGGTGTTTATAAGTAGGATCACTTTATTGAGTTTTTGGGAAAGAACAAAAAACGAAGAATTATAACTATAATTAGAATGACATATACTTAATCAAAAGTTTGTGGGGGGGTTTTTTGTTTACTTTTTTATTTGTTTTCTTCCATTTTTTGATACAATGACAACACTAACACAATTGACACTGACATAACACCAACAAATAAACAAAAAAGGAGGTACTGGTTACAAAAAAAAATCCCTTCAGAGTTGTATCTTCTAAGCTGCAAATGGTTGCTGTCTTCACAAAGCAAGTATTAAACAAAACACATTTGGATCAGGAGGTTTTAACAGACATAGATGTCTTAAATTTCTACAACATAGCTCTCCTTCAAGGTTTTAACATTTCCATTCATTAAATCTTCAAAACATATTCATCTCGACTCTTCATTCTGCTTATTCTTTTCTATGAGCATCTCTTCCATAAAAGGACCCCACGTCTTATTGTTCATTTTAAATATAGACTGCTCAAAATTTGCTATTTTGTCATTTCTCCCAACCATTCCCCAAAAGACGTTGTATTGTTAGTTTTCCGATGTCTAAGTATAATTTTTCACGCGGTGGAGAGGGCCGGCCTACACCTCAGCGTTTGCTGAGTTGTTATTAATCTTTGTTCTCTCAGCCCTATTCCTAATACACAAAGTCCGGGGTTCAATACAAATTTTGTATTTAATATTTTCTTGATGAATCCTATGAAGTTCATCCATAAATTTTGGCTCTGTATAACATCTTCAGGAGTGTGCCTTTGCTCGTGTTGCATCTCCAACACAAATCTGTGTCACCCAGTTTTAGTCTATTCATCTTACATGGGTCCAGTAAATTCTGTAAATGATTTTGTACACGTTTAGTCTGGTCTGTATTTCTTTGGATATTTTATACCTCCTCTATCTCTCCTCCCAAACCTTCTTAAGACCTGAAAGACCTGGTGGGTGAGATTGTCTCGTCAAACTGTAAAATGCAGATGCAGTTTTTTTGAATGGCTGGTTCTCTTGTATCATTTCCTCTATAAGAGTCTGCTTTACTTGGGGTACTTTCTCTCTTGTGGACAGAAAACAGCTCCTTAATTGAAGATGTTTCCAAAAATCAGTTTTAGGTATGAGATATTTAGAAATCATCTGTTCAAATGAAATTAATTCACTCCCCTCCAAGGCATCTTCAGTATATATATACCAATCCTAATTTAATCCATCTGTGCCAGTACAACACCTTTTTGTCCACTTTCAGCATTTTATTATTCCAGAGGGAAGTCTTGTGTGTGAAAAAAGGTTCTAGTCCTACAATTTGGTGTGTAAACCTCCATGTCTCTCTTACAAACCTCAAAAGGGGGTTGTCAAATGGGATTTCTCCCCCCAGTCTGTGTAATGAATGCATGAAGAGGGAAGAGGTAGAGGTTCTGTGAGAACACCCAAGCTGACCACCGGTACTGTAAATCTTAGATATCTGATTAAGTGAATAAGCAAAATTATACCAGTCTAATCTTTGCATTCCAAGGCCTCCATGTTCTCTGGCAGCATGCAGTTTAATTCTAGTAAGGAATAGTCTTTTACCTGACCAAATGAAGGTTTCTACCCGCTTGTTATATTTTTGGCGAATTGAACCAGGAAGACAGAGTCTTGTCTTGTACCTCTAAAGAGGGGAAAATGTGTTGATTTACTCTTAGTGGTTTTAAAAATAATTACTCAATTTAAATCAATTGAATTGTTTGTTTTATTAACTTTCAAGTGATTCTGTACCAATAAGGTTATTTCAAATATAACTATTTCACTTGATTAATGGCCTCTTTTTTTTGTTTCAGGCAGATACAAACAGAAGCAAAATTCAAAAACTGCAACTTCAGGTACTTTTAATAATCAATTTTTATATATTTTTTCTTTCGAAAACCTTTTAACATTAAGAAAGGAAGGTTGAATGCTAAAGAACATTCAGAAACAAATGTAGGGGTTTTAGCCATATGCTAGTTTCAATCTGCAATCTCCTGGATGGTGAAAAAACTTTAATAACAGCTATAATTGACTGGATTATTTTTAAATCTGCATTTCTGTTCACTCTCTTTTTTTTTTTTTTTTACTTCTGCATTTATTTGCCTGAATATGTGAACAAAGGTGTCACTTCTCTGCAGAACCTCAAACCTGTTTGACTATGAATTCTGCAAAAAAAGCATGTAAAGATGTCCATAATGGCATGCTTGTTTGTTACAGTCTGTGCAAAACGCTACAGGAACCGCACCGGACTGAGTTACCACTACACCCATTCCCACTTGGCAGAGGAGGACAGAGCTGGGGAGAGAAGCACCGTGGCGTCCCGCTCCCCCAGCGCTCCACAGACCGACCGGCACAGACGTAAGCGGCCGACGTCTGGCACTGATCTGGCTCCTCAGAGACATCACTGATATGCGGGTTTATTTTGAAGGTCCAAAGGGTCCAGGCGGGTCCAGCATTCCCAATAACTACTGTAACAAATGCCAGGGCTCAAACAAGAAAATGCTCAAGCCTGGGTTCCCCTGCTCCGACTGCCATCGCACAAGTGAGTAAAGAACTGGAAGCTGCATGTAGCACAACGTGGAAACTGCCTCATATTTAACCCCCAACCCTGTGCTGTTTTTGCCCCTGGAGCGTCACCCCCTCACTGACACGCTGCCTGGTTTCAGATGACCGCGGCGAGGAGAAGGAGGACGGGGCGTTCGCCGGCGCCGAGGAGCTCTTCGGCACCACATCAGAGAGCGACACTTCCACCTTTCACGGCTTTGAGGACGACGAGCTTGAGGAGCCGGCCACAAACGGCAACGGCATCCCCAGCCTTCACAGATAAAGCAGATCCGCCTGCACATCTGATCAGAACTGACATTTTTTATAAGGAGTAACCTCTGGCAAAAATCTGCTGCTTCTTTCCAATTTTTTTGTTTGTTTGTTTGCAGAAAGCACAAATCGATAATTTCAGGATGGACATGCAAGTGGTATTTTATCTTTGGACTGTTGTTAAGTAATTTATGAACATTTTTTTAAAGACATAATATACAGTATACATGAACTTTGAAGGCAGTGAAAGTTAGAGTTTCCTGACAAGTGGCTGTGGAGAACTGAAGAGGTCAGTGCGTGTGTGGAGATGTTTTTTTGTCCTCCTTAGCTGGAGAAGAAGCAGCAACAAGAGCAAAAGACACTGGAGAAATTCACAACTTTTTTTTCTTTGTAATGAAAGACTACTGGACATTTTTAAGTCCGTAGAAAGAACTTTGAAGGCCGAACTTTGGATTAAACATGTGAAAATGAAGGAACCATTAAAAGCCACAAGATGAAGAAGCCTTTCAAATCTCTAAGGAACGGGAGCGTCATGAATGCTAGGTAAGCAAAAGATGTGCACACAAATCACATATTAGCATGAATTTAAGCATTTTTTTAAGATTAGGCTAAATCCATAATGTTGGATTTAAGAGGGAACAGGTGCTCATCCTTGAGGTGTCGCTATAGAAACACAGTAAAAGCTTCAGTTTTGTTAGTTTACATGTGTAACAAGTGTTTGAATTTTGAACATCTCAGTGAAGATCGCTTTTTTTTATGTCTTTATTAAAGTCAAATTTTTCAATATTTTAACAGTTGGATAGATAACATAGTTTTCCACAAGTAGGATTAAAAATGACTCCAATGTGAATCGCTGCATTTTGCTGTTTTAGTGTGATTAAAGGTTATGATTTGTATTATATCTTAATAAAAAAAAAACCTTAACATTTTATTAGAAAGCAATGTATCAAAAATGACCTCCCAGGTGATGACACTCCTGGTATCAGATGTGTTAAGTGTGACTGTAAAAATTAAATGAAAGTCACAGTTTATAAGAATATAAAGGTCCAACCTTTGATATTTCATAAGAAATTCCTGGATTCATTTTTGAGAAGTGATACAAAAGCTGCAATTTCTAAAAATATACATGTTTTTTTTAATGCAATGGCCTCATGTCACAAACAAATCTAGAATTTAGAAATATAGATATGTTTAATTTCTGAGATTCTAAAGAAGAACAAACAATGGGATCACTTTTGACCCCACTTGTGAATCTAAGGGTTAACGATTGATTAGAACCCTAATTTTGACAAAGATGTCAATTTTATTAATGAAATTAAAAAAGAAAAATAGGGAAATGTTTTTGTGTCTGTGTGCCTATGTGAATTAAATTTAAGTAAAATGGTATAAAAATTAAAACTATCCCTACATTTACAACATGAAAAAAACAAATAAGATGACTTTTTATTTAGAGACGTCTTATTGGTTCATGCTTTTCTCTCAAAGTCCCACTCCGATCATCTTTTGATTTGTTGTAAAAGTGTTCCAAGTATGTTGTCTTTAGCCAAAATTAAAAAAAAAAAACAAAAACTGTGACGTTTTCTTGGACCTAGTTCCTGCAGAGCGGCTTTAGTTTATTGGAAATTCACCCCTGAGTTGTGGGCGGGACTATTGGCGCTGAGCATCCCCGCCCCCTCTTACCTTCCCTGTTGTGGAGCAGAGAGCTTGTTTCTGCATCACAAATGTGCGAATTTTTATATCTGCTCCAGATTCACAACAGTTTGAATAAAGAAATACTCAGAAATGCAATTTTAAGACTTGTTTTTCTGAATAATGTCTTCCGTCATCAGAAAATAACATTTTTAAAACACATTTTTAATCATAGTGAGACTTTAAAACCATCCCGAGATTCATGTTTGTGTTTAAGTGAAACACTTTGATGAATCCTTTCTTATTTGATCCTCAGCAGGTTAACTGGTCTTTGTGAGAGCACTCATCTATTGTGTGGATGTCTAACTGTTACTGTCTGTTTCACAGGAGCAGTCACACATTCGGTCTGGAACTGAGGCAGATAACTGGCGAAAAAACACTTACACCCTCAAAAAAAAGACAGACTTCCTTTAAATTTGGGCCTAAAAGCAACTGAAACAGATGACTGGACATCCACTTCTTCTTCTTCTTCCACAGGCTGTGTGGCTTCGCTGAAGCGACTGCTCCCTCCGTGAAATGAATGAACTCTTGAAATGTGAGCATCCGGCTTCGTTTCAGCCTTTCCTGCACCGGCTGCAGTTCCTCTCTGAACTACCAGAACACTAAAGGCCAGGCCTTTGGACTCTTCGTGCCCAACGGGTGCATTTTGGGGCCCCAGCGGCCCGGCCCTGCTCTGTGACCGCGTGTCCGCTGCGTGATCGGATGCGACACCGAGACATCATTACCCTCATCACTGTGCCAGCCTGCCGCTCTGCACTGGAAAAACCAGCTTTGACAGCCATGAATCCTCCCTTCAGACCCCGCCCCCCCTACAACCTGCAGCCATAGAGACGGTGCTGAAATCCACCACTATCACACACAGACCTCTGGACTACTGATGCTACATGAACACCAACGTCTCCCGCTTCAGTCTATTTTTCTGCTTCTGCTTTCAGATTTCAAACCAATCGCAGCCCAATATTTTTGCACCTTTTAAAGACAAAAAAAAAATGCTTCTCGGGTATGTTCAGACTTTACTGCTGCCTCTGTCCTGATGAGTTGCACAAAAAAACCCAGATGTCTCTCTGTTCTCTGCTGTCGATTGTTAGCTGCTCTGCCCTGATTTATGTGATTGTATTCAGACGATGAAGAATTCCACTAAAAGAATCCCTACTTGGGCGACAAGAAACTGCAATAACAAGCTTCAGCTTTGCCTCTTCTTCTTCCTCGATTTGTCACCTCCGGTTTATTTCAAAAACACATTTGAACTCCGTGTTTTTGAGGAATTCCCAGATTGCTTCATGAGATTGAGAAAGTGCTTTAAGTACTGTATGAGGCGCCGTTTAGGTCCACCGCTTGCACATTCAGTATAAAAGAGGTTCATCTCTGAAGATCCAGCACAGGCGCTCCGTTCCTGACGCTAACCATTAATCCTGTGCGTCTGATAAGACTCGCTTGTACATTCAGAGCATCTCTCTTCCCTCAGGGACCCTCCACACGGCAGTTTATCTCCACTGGACAAAGAATGCATCAGAAACGTGTCCTCTGTTTGTGTTTTTTTTTTTTTTTTCTTGTACCAGCTGTGGGGTGTTTCCATAGTAAAATGGGTCATTGTGCGTCTTATCTTCCAAAGTTGCTTCAGTCAGTGAAAGCACGTGTCATACTGTTTTGTTTTTTTTGTGTGTGTGTGTGTGTGTGTGAAATGTTTCTGTGCAGCCCTGAACAAAAGGAAAAAGCCCCTGCATTTGCAATGTCTGCATAAAACGATGTATCTGCTATCACTGAAGAGCCTGTTATACCTCGTCAAAGACTCAGCAATAGGCCCTGGTACTTTATTCATATTTTTTGTGAAGTCTGCAGGGGGGAGTAGTAAGGAAGAGGAGTAGAAATGAACATCATAGAGTAGGGTATCTTTCTTTTTTTCTGCTGTAAATACAAGTCTAAATGGAGCGAATGAAGAAGTCTTTGTTAAACTATTTTTATTGTTCTGGAAATAAAGAAAAAATAGCAAATGAGTACTTTGTTTTTGTTTGTTTCACGTTATACGTGATTAGGAAACATTTAATGTCACCAAGATCATTTGTGAAAAATTTTAAATTTAAGGTTTTTTTTTTTTTTTTAAAAGGTAAACTTTTGATTTGGAGATGTATGTTACTAAAAATTCACAAAACTGCATTAAAATTATCACAAACATTGTCAAAAAAAATTAAACACTTTAAACTACTAAGAGATTACTTTTTTCAGAAAGGAAATCAATCATTTGTGGTATATTTTTCTTTTTGGATAATGTTGCTGATTTTAGCAATTAATTAAAAAAAAGGAATAATAAAAAAGGAAAACCTTCACCAGAGCGATTTTCTCTTTTTTCTTCTTTGCTTTGGTTCAGTTTTTTGTCCCTGGAGAGGAATCTCCTGGATATTTTCTGCATTCTTTAAGACAAAAGGTTTTGTTTCTTATCAAGTCTAAAGATCCAGCTCTTTAGAATCTAGTGAGTCAAATGTATCAGTCTGTCCACATTTACTGGAAAACAAACTAGTTGTAGGAACGCTTTCTTGGCATATGACAATTATTAGTTGCAAGGCTAGAAAATCCTAAAAACAAAATTCTAGAAAACACAAATCTAAAAAATGAAGATTTGCTAAATCAACATTGGTGATAAAACTTTTTTGCCATGACCCCTAATCACTTAAATTTATTTCCAAATATGAAAAACATAGACCTTCTCATTCAATGTGTAGTTTTTATATTCATGACTATTTACTTTATTTCTTTTAATTTAATTGATCAGGACAGGGTAACAAAGATGCTTGCACCAGATTGTAGCTAAACAGCTCATTTCCATCTCTAGTCCCTCTATAAAACTATATATGATGGCTAAACATTATAAGAATACTTGCCAATTTAAAAGAAGTTTTTTTTATAAAAGAAATGCAGTATAAAATACATTTAGCAATTTAAAAAAGAAACAAACAATACAAAACAATATAATATTAAACATGTTTACAGATTAAAAAAATAGAAAACAATTGCACCAATTATCTGGTTCTCTCATAGCCATCAAATGTTATACACACCTGTTACCTGCAGGTTAATGTCAATGTGAGCAGGATTGATGCTTTAGAATCCTTTTTTTTTTTTTTCATTTTTAGTGAAAAACTACAGTTTACAATGTTCTTGAGATGCCCTGATATCACAACTATGAATATACATGTGGAGTTAATGTACCTAACCAAAAAAAGATGAAATAACTGAAATCTTGTTTGATATTCTTCAAAATAGCCACCTTTGCTCTGATGACTGCTTTGCACACTTCTGTCTCGATGAGCTTCAAGAGGTCGTCACCTGAAATGGTTCTTCAACAATCTTGAAGGAGTTCAGGTGTTTAGCACTTGTTGACCCCTTTGCCTTCACTCTGCAGTCCTAAAACATCTCAATTACTGTGGAGGTCAGGTCATCTACTACAGCACCCCATCACTCTCCTCCTTAGTCAAATAGCCTTTACACAGCCCACAGTGAGAAGCTACAATGGAAATAGTCATGAAAATAAAGAAACCCATTGAATGAGAAAGTGTGTCCACACTAGAAGATGCTAAATTAAGGTTTAGCATCTACAACATTTACCGTTTACACAAAAACCTTTTAAGACCAACACAACTACATCCTTAAATTGTGTGTTCTAATTCAGGAATCTTGTATTTTTTAATGCCGCCATATTATAATGCAGGGATTTTACCGTTATAAAAAGCATTAAAATCCTCTTTTTTTTTTTTTTTTACAAGAACTAGAAAAGTGTTATAGCTCCTAATTTTTTCTATAAAAAACGAGATTGTTTTCTTACAAGTTTTAACAATCATCTAAGATGCTTTAAAATAGTAAACTTAAGCTCTAATTATGCATTTCTAAATTAAAAAAAAGCTGCATATTTTTGAATCTCATTCTCTCAACATTAGATTTTTTCATGCCTGATATTTGTAATTTCCAAATGTATTTGTTGAAAGTAAAGGTGTAAAACCTAGAAATGCAGCAAACGCAAAGTTGCTAAAAATGTAATTTCAATTTTGTTTAACTGTACTGTTTTATTTTATTTATTATGCTGATGTGTTTTACATTTTGTTAGTTAACAAAATTAGGAACATTTTTTTTTTTGGTTCTTGTTTTGCAGCTTCTAGAACCAAAACTTCAGTTTGTTGGTGCATCCAAATATTAATAAAATCTTTGTCTATCCAAATCTAAAGAAAATTCTGTTTAATTTTCCAAAAAAGTTAAGGAGCTGTGTAAATAGAAGACAGATTTACCAGCATCATCAAACAGAAGCAGGAAGCAGAGAGGTCCAGAAATGCTTTTATTTTGGTACCCATCAACAGACAGCAGAAGCTCAGGTGTTTTGGAGTGCCAGTAGCCATCCTGCTGATAGAGAAACTACTGTAAAAGCACAAAATGCCCTGAAATGTTGCATGCATAGTAATGTGGCCACATCATAATAAAGTGTGCTTTCTTTTAATAACAAATGTAACCATATACAATGCACTCGGTACGCAGTGTTTTGAATGTGTGGAGGATAACATTTGGTACATGGACTCAACACAAGTGTCTCTTTCTACCTTATACCAGGAGCTCACTCGTTTATTTAGGATATAACGGATCATGTATAATAAGACCTGTACAGTGCATTGCAATGACTAATAAAAAAAGAATGACTCATCCAGCAGCATACTCTAGTTTCTCACTGCAATACCGTCCCTGGCCTCATGGGGGAGCTGTGAGACTAAAATCTTCAGAGTCCAAGCACTTCCTCTTTGTGGCGGAAGAGGCCTTTCAGTTCAGTGTAACAGCACCCATCAGGAGGCAAACATTGTTCCCACTGCTAAGTGTCCATTTCGCTGAGAGGTGTCCTGGTCCAACATGCACCACAAACCACACGGAGAGACAGAGATGGACGTCGGTTCGAGAACAGGAAAAAAAAAAAAAAAAATTTTCATGCAGTAAACAAAGCAACAAAATCAAAACAAAAACACATACATGATCCCGTAGTGGGTGGCAGGCCTCGTCGGATCTCCACGAACGGAGATGAGCCACATCGTGATGTCACTTGATGACGTGAACACAGAGTACAGTCCTGTAACACTCTGTCGCTGGTCCCCGTGGTCTCCGCACCACGCGGTGGACCCATGGCACTGGAAACGTTGAACACGACACTACAGCAGGAGCCAAAACAGCTCATGTGGACCCTACTTCACATGTGCTTTCTATCACTGTGCCTAAGCTACAAGCTCACAATCACGACGGCTCACACGACCATGCTTGGGAGGCACGAATACAGGCCTCAGAGTTTCCTGACCTCGCCTCAAAAGAAAAGACTTTGGAACCTGAAACCGGTCAGATGCGCAAGGAATTGGCCTATTTGAGTCTCATTGCAAAGCACTGTTGTGGAAACCTTCAATCTGGACTGGGACGTCTGGATGAAACATGCAACGGTGCAGTGGGGTTGCTACATTAAGCCCTTATGTCACATTCTGGAATGTAGTGAAAAATTACACCTTCAGTCTACTCGTTCACAATAAATGTCTCAAAGGGGTTGAAATTATGCTATGAAATCGTTTAAGGATATAAAAAAAAAATGTTCAATGTGTTTTATTATTGCTGGCTGCTGTAGAAACAGAAAATACACAAAATATTTTACGGTGTCTTTGATTTAATTTGTTTTAATGTTTGGCTTTCTTATGTATTTGTGTTGGGTAAAACAGCAGGTTAATGACCACAGAACAACAAAAACGGAGGGACTTAGTTAAACCTAAATTCCGACTTTGCACCTGTGTGATGAAGAGCAGGCGGCCCTATCTGGATGTGCTTTTATTTTGTGCTGCATGCCATGTGATGTGTTGGCTGGGTTCCCCTTCTCAGCACTGTGCTTTCCCCTCCGTCGGCACCAGCGGCGCTGTTCTACCAGCACGGCGGCGGGCCTCGGAGGGGGACCAGAGAGCCTGCGCGGCAGCACCGTCCAGCCCAGCTCCACCTGGCCCCTGTGTGGCAGTCCCCCAACCAGCAGGGTCTGGCTGTGTCCTCCCAGCACAGGCTGTGTCAGGACGACTGCATCAGGCCTGTCAGGCGCTTTCCCGTCAAAGACTTGCCCTGGAGGGTCAATTAAAACAGAGTGTTACAAACCTCAAGAGTGCCTTTTGCTTTACCGATTTTTTCTACAGTGAAATAAGCATTTGTATCCTTTTTTATTTATTTTTTTACATATTTGAATGAGTGTAAAAGGCCACTTTCAAAGTAAAAGAAAGAAATTAAAAAATTTACAGGGGAAAACACAAAAACAGGAAGTCAATTATTTAAAAAAAATGCTGTTAACTTATTTATTTGTTTTGTTTTCCAATGAATACAATTAATCTAAATGCACATTTGTGGTTTAGAAAAATCAGCAGAAAATTAAGTAATATTTTAACTGGATTTGTTCATCTTCTATAGAGAAGAATACCAGAATTATTTAAAGCAAATTTCACATTTTAAAACATCGACAAAACTTCAGAACCTTTTCAAAAGAAAACTTTGTTGCAAAAATTTAGCACTTTTTTTATTTTAGGAAAATCGGAAGAAAATTAATCATGGAATGTATTTATCTTATGTAGGAAAAAAAAGCCAGAATTCTAAATAAGACAGAAAAAATGTTATAAACACCTGCTATGAAGCAGCAGATTGTTATGACAAGCAGAATTTCCATTATTTAATTTACTACATATTTATAGGTGGCACTTTTGATCCAAACTAAACCTAAAAACTTAGTTTTATACAGTTTTAGCTGTCCATCTAACATACAGTGGGCCAAAAAGTATTTAGTAAACCACCAGTTGTGTAATTTCTCCCACTTAATAAGAGAGGCCTGTAATTTTCATCATATGTATACCTCAACTATTAGAGACAAAA
>NC_050533.1:14819347-14820643 GCF_002922805.2 Oryzias melastigma
TTAAAGATTTATTTTTAAAATTATGGTGGGCAATAAGTATTTGGTCAATCACAAAAGTGCATCTCAATACTTTCCTCATATACTCTTCATTGACAATGATAGCAGTCAAACGTTTTATGTAAATCTTCACAAGGTTTTCACAAACTGTAGCTGGTATTTTGGCCCATTCCTCCATGCAGATCTCCTCTAGAGCAGTGATGTTTTGGGCCAACATGGACTTTCAACTCCCTCCAAAGATTTTCTATGAGTTTAAGATCTGAAGACTGGAACTTGAAATGCTTCTTATGAAGCCCCTCCTTCATTACCCAGCAGTGTGTTTGACATCGTTGTCATACTGAAAGACCTGCCATGTTTCACCTTCAATGGCCTTATGGGTGGAAGGAGGTTTTCACTGAAAATCTGACCATCATGCTCCCATTCTATCCTTTACATGGATCAGTCTTTCTGGTCTCTTTGCTTAAAATCCAACTCAGCAAACAAACAGTAGGGTTCTTACCAAAATGTTCTATCTATAGGACATTCTCCCAATCCTCTTCTGGATCAGCTCTTTGGTCTTGGCCATAGTGGAGTTTGGAGTGTGAATGTTTGATGTTATGAACAGGTGTCTCTTATGTAGATAATAAGTTCAAACAGGTGTCATTAATACAGGTAACGAGTGGAGGACAGGATCATCTTACAGAAGAAGTTACAGCTCTGTGAAAGCCTGCTGTTTTGTAGGTGATCAAATACTTATTTTCCACCACAATTTGCAAATAAATTCTCTAAAAATCCGACAATGTGATTTTCTTTTTTTTTTTTTTTTTTTACATTTTGTCTCTAATAGTTGAGGTGCACCTACGATGAAAATTACAGGCCTCTGTCATATTTTTAAGAGGGAAAACTTGCACAACTGGTGGCTGACTAAATAGTTTTTTTGCCCCACTATATATATAAGTGGCCCTTTTGATCCAGACTAAATCTAAAAACTTTGTTTTCTATATTTATTAGCTGTCTATATAAAATATAATATTTGGTATTTGTGTTTAGGAGAACATTTTCAAAACAAAAGCACGACCCAACACTTAAGGAGGGATAGAACAGCTCAGATTTCTCACCACAGCAGTTCTAAAAAGCTTAGCACTTTGTCTTACACACAGACACACAAAGACACACATCCTGTTACACATGTAAAAGCCGTATTCGATTGCCATAATGTGATAATTGCCAAAAGCCACTGATTGTGAGCCAGCCAAGTGAGGATTGTGAAATGAACAGCCCCAGCTCCAAATGACTTACCACACTGCGGGTGAACTTCTC
>NC_050533.1:14820702-14830432 GCF_002922805.2 Oryzias melastigma
GCAGAAAGAGGGGGGGTGTTGCGTTGCATTTTGAGGGGAAATGGAGTGGGGGGTGTCAGTCACAGGCCAGCAGAGGGAGAAGTGTCCAAATGAGAAAGGGCAGAAAGGCTAGCATGAACAGAGGAAGCCGTGATCTGCTGAAAAGCTGTATAGTACACACTTCTACTGAGTGTTCAGACGAGCATCTAGAACTTGTCTTCAACTAGACGCCCACAAAGTGTATCTGTTTGTGTTTGATGTGCAAAGTTTTCTAAAACTTTCTGATTATCTGCCTGTTGTTGGGTTTGTGAAGGACCATGACACTTTCTAGTATTTAATTCAAACTAGTTGACCTTCACATCCTACATGTAAAAAATAAGGACATTAAAACAAAGTTAAATTAGAAGAAAAATGAAATGTATACATTTTTAAGGATTATGTGTACATTTTTATACATAGATATATATTAATGATAACAATAATCTGTTTAAAACAGAACCATTGAATCGGATCATGGAGAAAGTGGAGGGTTGCATCTCCACAGCACACGTTTGTTCATATGTTCATGTTGAGAGTGTCAAACATGCATTGTGCTACATTGAAAAAGGATTTATTATATATTGTTTTATTAAACCAAAAAAAGTATGAGCAGACTTAAAGGTTTTTGTTTGTTATTACTTGCTTGTTAGCAAGTTAAAAAAAGGATTTTTATACTATTATTGTTTTATAATACACCAATCATATAGCGAAACGAAACAAAACCGTTACCAAAAATTGAGACTTGAGCCGAATTGTGGGTAAAGTAAATCGTTACATTCTTAATATGAGTTTGGACTCTAACAATCTATGCTCAGAACCATGAACCGTGACTTTTTTCTGAGCAATTTTAAAGTCTTTTTTACACCTTCCAGTGAAAGTTCAATAGTCCATTAATAAAAACATGAAACTTTAGAAATTTTAAAGTCAGATTTTCAAGAAAAATATTTAAGGCAGTTCACTTTTCAATTTAAAAACATGTTAAATACAAACAAAATCCACAGCAATCAAATTTATTTTACATTTTTTAACTGAAGCAAATTAGGAAAAAACATTGGCGTTATTATTATATAATACCATTATGAATATAGTTTATTTGATTTAATTATTGTATTTTTTGCATACTTCTATTTCTGCCTTTTTAATCATGCTTTTATGACCTTTTATCTTGTGCATTCTTGGCCTTATATTAATCACATGTGTGAGCGTCTTTTTTTTAAGATTAATTCAATTATTTTCTATTCTATCTTGTTTTGCAGAAAACAGCATTGTAGACGAGTGGATTTGTGAAGTTCTGGTCTTTATCTATTTTGTATTTTTGCACTTTTTTGTCTGTACAACAAATTTGAACTGAAATGCAAACATTTTTATTTACTTTGAACTTCTCTAAACTAACGGACAATTTCAACAAAAAGTCATATCATGGTCAGTTTTAAAAATGACATTATTTTGTCTTAACAAAAAAAAAAGTTAGATGTTGAAATCTTGTGGGATTGGTTTAACTAGATTGTTGACTATTATTTTTCAAATGTTACAATTGTTCTTTTATCAGTATATTTATGCAAAAAAGAAAATATATTAACTGATATTTTGTATTACAGTAACATAAATATATTTAAAATCTGATCCAAAAGTTGAATTTTTCCATTCAGTGGCTTCATTCCACCTTAAATCCTGACCTTCAGCCTGTAATATTGGTCTGACCTTTGAGCACATGCACAAACGAGACACAAACCAGAAATGTCTTTTACTTCCTAAAACGAAGAATCACATGAGAAGAGCAGCAAGAGCGAGCACGCCGTGTTAAATGCAGAGACGAAGGCTGCTTTAGTGAACGCAGCTCACCTTCTTTCTGGCCAGCAGGAGGTCTTGGTAGATGTTGGATCGCAAAAATCGTGCATAGCTGTCACTTTTCATCAGCTTAAAAATGTGCTCCTGCAGGAGACGGACAAACAAAACACAAAACCAAATGAAGAGAATTCAGAATGGATGCACATCTGAACCGAAAACTGCATGCTGAGGTGAATGACGGGGTGATGGGGTAATGTCCTGCCAGAAGGAGGCGTCACTTAAAAACCAGAAGAATTCAAGCTGAAACCACTGAACAGCCAATTCCCACCATTACTCGGCTCATTAAGCCCCAACACAAACACACTGTCGTTCATCCTTTCCTCCCTCTTTTCATTCCCCTCTTGTGTTGCATGAGTGGAGGGGATCAATGTTTCTGAGGCAAGAGGGTGAGAGTAGGGGGTGAAAGCAGCTCCACTGAGTCTATAATGGAACATGTTAGGGAGTCCTTTAGAACTAACCCACCTGAGCATCTTCGTAGCTGTATCGACCCGGGTCTTTCAGGTTCTGGCTGGTCCGCTCATAGCTGTGAGAGTCCAGATTGATTGCGCTGGGAGCTCCTTCAGCCAAAAACTCCTGCCAGATCTCCTGAGCCCGCGATGGCACGTCCTGGAACGGCCTCCGCTTCAGATCCTGCACTGCTAACCAGAACCTGTGAGGGTGAAACCTTTTGTAAAACCAATCCTTTAATATTAGGAGATTTACTAAAATACAGTTCATTATAAAATGAACAGATACAATAACAATAACTCTTGATATGATTAAAGTCAGTGATTCTCATCCCGGAGGAGAAATTTAGAACACTGATGAAAATAAAAGGGTGTCCCTCGAGGCTCTGTTTTAGGTTCTATTTAGGTTCCTTCATTTGTTCTTATGGTTTAATTTAGCAAAATATTCAAGATTCAAATATTTATTACCTATCAAGCAATCTGTAATTTTTTTGCCGTGTATGTTATTCTTGAGCTGATGGTAAATGTGTTATATTTTCATGTTTTCAATGTTTTTTCAGTATGCGTGACCGTGTGTGTGTGTGTGTTCCATTGTCTCTTGTCCCGGTTTTAGGAGATTTTATCTTAATAAAATAGGGGTTAAATAATCATAATAATAATAATAAAAACAAAAAAAGTAATGCTTTAGTTAATTTCAAATTGTTTTGACCAAACAGAAATATTACTTTTTTCAATACAAAATCACTATTATATCGTTTTTTTTAATTTATTTATTTGCATAAACTGTCCAGTAATTTGAGTTTATATCCAAGTGTTAATACGTTTTTTTATAGGAGGAAAATACAGTATTTTATGTAAACTGAAACATTTATATTTGAGTTGAAATGTGTTATATTTATTAATCTACCAGCTAACTTTCTACTTTGGATTCTGGAGAACTTATATATTTATTGTATTTCCAGTATTTCCTCCCTTACTCACCATTGTGGCTTCAATAGTTTAAACTCAAGCAGACTTTCCCCATCAGTCATATTTCATTTATTTATTTAATTGTGGTTATAATCTAATAACCATTCAGCAGTTAGTTTGTTAGCCTGACAACAAATTAAAAGAAAAAAAGGTGAGTCACCTGTGTGCATATTTTGTAAGCTGATTCTGAATATTACAAATCTTTTGTTAGAAATGATTTATTATTATTCATTAGAAAAGGTTAAACAAACTAGCTCAATAAATGTTCTCACCGCAGGTTCTCAGAGCTGAACTCGGACTCCAGGAACTTCAAGAACTGGTCCCGCCCCGCTGGATCCTTCAGCGCCTCCTCTAGTGAGAAGCCCCACTTCTTCACACGCTGTTGGCTGGGGTCACGACTGCTCACCGCAAAGCAAAGGTAATTCACAGCAGTCGTGACACAACAACCATTAGTGCAGATGAGACATAAAACAGCGACTCACCTGGCCTCCAGGTCCCAGAAGGAAGTGTCATCGCTGATCCATGGGTTAGAGGGTTCTACAGGTGACACCAGCGGATCGTACTCCATGAACTGCTCAGTGTAGCTCATTAGACTGTCAGCCACTTTGGAAACCTTCATGCAGTGTCTGTCCAGCTGGATGTTCAGGAAGGTAATCTGAGGAAGAGAAATAAAGGAGTCTAAATGTGGTGCCAGCTCATCAATCTACGTCTCCGACTGTCATTAAGATGGATGAGTGAGTCCGGCCACTGGTAATGGTGTCTGGGGTAAAACATACATCACACTGCCACCCTACCTCCTTCTGAACATCCTCTTTGGTCGGCTTCCGGGCCGGCTGGGAGCTGATGTGGACTGGACTCAGTTGGTTCTGGCTGTCATCCGCAACCCCATAAACCGACTGCAAAAAAAGGAATTAAATCATCATTGAAAACGTACAAATTATACGTGATATTTTTAATTTTTTAGGGACAAAAACATCATCTTTCTGTTTCCTGTTTATAAAGGAAAGGTGAGGGAGTCTTCCAAAATGAGTGGATTTAAAATGCAAATAAAAAGTGAGCTTTGTCACCTTCTTCACCCTGTGAGGGTTCTTCTCTCTCCGGCACTTACGGATGTCCATCTCTGTGGTGTTGACACAACCCGGCTGTGAGAGGAATCAAGAGATAATGCATGAATCTGCCTCAGATGTTTCTTTATTCAGTGAGCTCAAAACAACAAAAGGCTTGCAATCTGAAGGACTCTTAGGTGATGTTTGTTTAAGCTTCAAATGTCAAAGGTGTCAAACAGACTTTTTATTTTTGCAGGGGTGAATCATGCAGTATTTTTTTTTTCCTTTACCACTGGTCGATGAACGTCCCAGAACGCCCTCTCCTGGCTGTCAAGGATCTTCCTCTCCGCCTTGTCCTTCTTTCTGTCAAGCCTGCAAGCAGAGGAAACAGCCTGCTCACACAAAGAGCACCCGCTGCTGAAATATCAGGTCAAACAGAACATGAACGACACAACCCTGAATTTATGAACACTCTCTTTCTGTTGCAGCCAGACGACAAAGCAAAGAGCTGCAGGTCTTGATCCGTGTGATGCCTCCTGTTGAGGTCAGACTCTTATATAACTGACAGAACTGAGGAGGGTACTCAGTTTTCAACCTTTTAAAGACCAGATGCTCTGAAGAATAGAATATTGTGGCACATAACTAACATTTACTGACAACTCCTTTTTCTCTGATATAAAAGGTTCCTGCATGAACCTTGACATTAAATATAATAGACATTAAATTATGGCCTTTTTATCCTAAAGACAAAGTGGATAAAAGTGTCTGAACTGACTAAAAAAGGTATATATCATGTTGTGTTTACACAACCCAGCCACCAGATGGCAGTGTCACAAAACAGTCAGACTGATGGGAAAAGTTTTTCCACATATAAAAACTTTGATTCAAGGAGCTAAAAACATAGTGGATTGAGCACATTTGGAATTTATCTCACTTGACTTGAGCCTCTGCTTGCATGAAGATAAATTCCCACTTTCGGGCAAAAGCCCTCTGTAGTCTGGCAAGATTCTCCTGCAAACAAGACAGTAAAGGAGAAAGCAAAGATTAATATTTCTGAAATAACATCCCATCAGTTTTTTCATATAAGTTTACTTCATAAAAGTCGTTCTACTGTTTAATTTTAGGAATTTAACTATTTTCTTATCCAGTTTTTGAGGAATAATTTCTCTGTCTGCAGAGCAAATGCAAATTTCTGAATAAAAATAAGCAAGAATTTTCATGTTTAGAAACGAGGAAAGAACTTGCTTTTGTTAGTACATTCCTATTTTTCCCAGTTTTATCTAAAAATTGTTTTTTTGCATTCCATTTACTCAAAATTAACTTACAATGTGTGAATTTTTGACATTGTGTGACACTTCATTGCAATCCTGACTACATCTAATCATTCTGACCTACTTTAATTGATCAAACTTTCCCCCTTAATTCTATTAAATTCCAAAATTATAACAGCTTTCCCATAATTAATGTGTTTTAGGTTTATTTTATGCATCTAAAGAGGACATCTACTTGTTCAGACATTTACCACATATTCAAACGTATAAAAATGTATTTCTTGTCAGCAATAGATACATACTGTACTCATTTGAACTCTCTCAAAAGAAACTTTTTTTAAATGAAAACAATACATCTGCTAGAGTGGATAAATGACACTTTGTGACTCGGTATCATATTACTGCAGGGCACTAAACATCGCCATATGTCCCCACAGCTTCAGAGGGCTCTCCCCCTGCACCAGCTCAGAATACAAACAAGCATAATTGTTCCCTAAGATGTTCTTACAATGCTGTGATCCAATAAAATGTGATAAAAAATCAAAATAGTTGGTTACTGTGCTAAAATAATAGGCATGTGAGGTTTAGGGATGCATTCAGTCCAAAACACAAGTTCAAAAAAAATCTGTATATCCCTATGATATAAATATATCCCTTTTATGTAAGAATACATGCAACAAACATGTCAGCCTTGAACATAAATAACATCCAAATAATAAAGAGAATTAACAACTCAACCAGAAATAGATTTTTTTTATATATAATTTAAAGGATTTGTTCCATAAAAATACAAAAAGTATATATTCAGCTATCTCAATCCCTGATGGGGCAACAAATACAGTTCCACAAGCTTTTGTGTGTGTCCACAGAAATGAATGGCCTCCCCAGGAGGCAAACTGGATCTGAGATCTAATGTGTGTTCATGCTTTTTCATGGAGAGGTTGGGATTTAAATCTTGGTCTTGTTAATGCTTCCTATAGGGCAAGACACTTAGCCCTTTTGCCCTCAGTGAGTGAAGCATAAGCACAGTGGGGGCTAAATATAGAGCAAAAATACTGACTTCAGATAAAGAAAGTGCAGTATGAGTGTAGCTTGATGTGGAAAATGGCTGAGTAGAATGACTGGAGTGCTGTGGAAATGTAGTTCATTTTACATAAATTGGAGCACTTGGGAAGCTCATTTTTTTCAAGCGCTTTTACCACATAAAGTAACCAATGTTACAGGAAAAAGGACTGCACCTACAGGCATCAGTTCAGAAAGAGATGACTTTTTGTTGCTCTTTAATTCTTGCTTTCCCCCACTGCCTAAATATTTTTTAGTTACCATATTTTCCACACTACAAGGCACACTTTAAAGCCTAAAAAAAAGTGCACCTTATAACGTGGAGAACCTTATGGATTAAGTCTGGCTCTATTGATGTTGATGAGAGATATACGGCGTTCAGTCAAGGTTTTTTTCGTTTAGTTTAGGTTTTTTTTTTTTTGAACATGTTGAAAACAAGGTTGGATGTAATTGTAAATCTGTTAATGCAGCCAATGTATTTTTGAGGTCAAACTCTGTTTTTTTTTTTTTTCAATGTTACTAACAAAGTTGGGAGTTGGCACAGTCACAGTTAAGTTTGTTTTAGCATTATCAGTCTGTTTTTTCACGTAATTAACAAGGCTGGTAAAGGTATGCGCTAACATGGCTAACATGTAGCATTGTTGGACTGTGATTTTATTGTTAACAAAATGCTTGGACGTTAGAGTAGTAACAGTAATGTTTGTTTTAGCATTATCAATGTGATTTTTTGTGTTGCAAGATTAGGAGTTACAGGCATTGTGAAAACGCTAACATGGCTAACATGGATAACGTGTAGCATGTCCAACTAAGTTTTTTTCGTGTTACTAACAGAGTTGGGAATTAGCGTAGTTAAAGTACTGCTTGTTTTAGCGGTACCCTATCAGTCTGTTTTTTTATGTGTTGCAAACAAGGTTGGGAGATACAAGTATTGTGAAAATGCTAACACTGCTAAAATTTAGCATGTCCGACTAGGTTTTTTCGTGTTATTAACAACGTTGGGAGTTAGCGTAGTTAAAGTAATGTTTGTTTTAGCTGTATCAATCTGTTTTTCTACGTGTTGCAAACAAGCTTGGGAGTTACAGGTATTTTGAATACTCTAATATGGATAAAGTGTAGAATATTACAGACAAGTTCTAGAATTACTGTGAATGCAGTTAGTAAAGTCTCACTGACTGACTGACGGACTTATCTCAGACTCGTCTCTCTTAATGCATTTAATAAACTTATATATGACATAAGTTAAAAAATTGACCATTTATTGACAATGCACCTAACAATCCGGTGAGTCTCAACCTTTCATGCATGAATTATGATAAAATCAGTTAGGATTTTTATTTTTACAGAGTGTCTTTATTCATCTATAGGTATACAGAATAAAGTTTTTTTTTTTTTTTAGATAAAAAAGTAAATAAATTTATCTTTACATTCCATAAAGCTAGATTTATCCATCCACCAAACATCAATGTAATTATATGGTAAGTTGCTGGTATAACTGTAAATTATTTGAAATATGATATCATGTTGTAATGGTGGTTCCTCTATCTCTATAGCTTAGTTTATCTAAAACATGGTTCAAAGACAATGTCTCTAAATAAAAAATAACGTGACAAAACTCAACTGTCACTGAACTCAACATCAATCATCAAAGGATCTAGCTTCCTATCAAATCCATGAACTGTTATTTCTGAGTAGAGCATAGTCTTTTTGCTTAGTATCTAATATATCATATATTTGCTATCAAAGTTGTCTGTACATTGTAGTGACCTCCATGCATGAAATGGATATACTGTTGAAAATATGATAAATTAGAACGTAAAATTTTACTGTGTTACATTTTTTTTACAGCATCCTTTAAAGTTCTTCAAAACTGGCTGGAACAAAGTGTAGAAAGTTAGCAAACAGCTAGAAGTCAAAGGCTAAAAACAAACACCAGATAAATCTTGTCGTGCTCACCAGTTTGCCCTACTTTATTTCAAAATGTATTGGTAGCAATTTTGCATGTTCAGTCCCAAGCAATCATCTCATGATGATATAATGCCTGACCTAACTGCAAAGAAAAAAACCTCCTACCGACAGAGGCCTTAACAGTAAGAGCAATGACGCCTGGAGGCACAGAGTGACCTGAATAGGAAAGAAAGGAAGTCAACTGGACAACAGTTGGAGTTGCTTCTTAAATATTAAAATGTTAGAGACTGTGGTGGTGTTTAAAAGCAAGGAGATCAGCACAACAGTAATGCTCCTCTTGGGACGGCATCAATCTACAACTTTTTTGTTTATGGTTTTGGAAACGGGGGAATGGCTGCCATTAACATAATACAGAAGCAATACTTGATTTCATTCAGCTTTTAAGCAACCACACAAAACAGCAAAAGCTCATTTTACTTACGGCTTCATAGTCGGCAAGTTCAAGCCTGGCTTTGTTCTGCATGGTGCGCTTACAAAGGTAAATGGCTGCAGGGAGACAGAGAGGACCACGTAAAGACAGTCAGAGAAGGATGAATAATTGCAATAGTTATCTCAGTTCTTTGTTTCTTTTGTAAGTACAAAGCACCATATCTGAATTTCTGCCTACAGAGCAAGTCGGGCTTGTGTTGGGTTTTATAGTCATAATTGGCCACATTCATGTCCCTATACATCAGGGGTATTCAAATCCAGGCCTCGAGGGCTGGTGTCCTACATGTTTTCCAACCAACCTTCCATTGAAGCTCCTGATTGGCTAAACATACCTGATCCTGGAAATTAGCAGCAGATAAGGCAGGATTTCTGGAAAACCTACAGGAAGCTGGCCCTCGAGGCCTGGATTTGAATACCCCTGCTATACATGATTCTCTCATGTAGATGTTACTCTAGGGCAGATACATTGCAGGGAATAGGCTCTGAGATCAATATTCAGTGTCAACAGTAGATCTACAGTGTTAGCTATAGTTCAAATCAGAGTAAATCTCACCATAGTCTGTGTTCTCAGGTTCCCAACAGTTTGAAGGCCAGAAGTAGGGAGACTGTTGAAAACACGAAGAAACATTTTATTTACTTTTTGTTGAAATTTGTCTCTGAGTTGTGGGCAGGATCA
>NC_050533.1:14830454-14838216 GCF_002922805.2 Oryzias melastigma
TATAGCCCCTCACACCCTCGAGCTAACATTACCAGTGAAAAAAATGGTGAGCAATATCAGAGCTATCCACCCGAACAGTTTTGAGCCTGATCCCAGATCAGACGAGCAAAACTAAGATGTTCATGGATTTATTTGTCATCAATCTAATTTTCAAAACAGCATTTTTTTGTCTGCTCCTGAGTAACTATTTGAATAAAGAAACACTCAAAAACGTAATTGTGAGCTAAATTTTCTTTAAATATACATCCCCTCCATAATCAAAAAAAACATCATAAAAATATGCTAAAAACATCGAAAACACAGTTTTCATCAGTGCGTTTTTAAAGTATATCCATAGCAAGTTTATGGATTTTTTTTTAGCTACAATTTGTACAGTTTGATTTGGTTTATTTCCTTCAAGGAAGTTCAGAATCCATATTGTCAAGAAATGCTTGACTATAAAAAGAAGCAGGTCACAGGAGTGAGGTCCAGCCCCACACTGCACGTCATGAAATTCAACACTCATCTGGTGCTGCTCAAACGGAGCATCATCATTAAGAAATGAGTTACTGGCTCTAAAGAACCACAGAGTTAATTGTCACTCTCAAAATATATGCAGTATATATCATGCAACACTGACTGAATTTGTCAAGAATCTTCTGTTCAGATCTGTATGTTATAGTATTTAACTAGCCAGGAGTCTGCTGAAAAAATGTGGTGGGTGTGGCTTTGTTCCAGTGTAAGCACCATTCTGTTTGTCATGAAATGATGATGAGGGGGATCATTGAAGCTCATGGTAACACACTGTTAAATAAACTTTTTTCTGATTGAACATAAATATAAATAAATTTGTCAAACTTCACAAACACAGAGAGAAAAATATAAATAAGACTGCAGTTGTGGATAAAGAAAAAAATGGTTTCTTTGACATCCCTGATATTCTGTGGTGGACTGTTTTACTGCTTGCCAGGTTTGCTAAATGATGATTTATTGAAGCTTAAAGTTTTATCCATTCTGTTTCCTCATATGTTGGTGAGAAAACCTGTAGATGCGAGTTACACGTTAGTCTGTAGAGTAAGTCAACAATGGCTGCCTGAGAAGCTAGCCATCGTTAAGAGTGTTTATGTATGGATGGTACAAAAACATCACAAAGAAAACAGACTTTAAATAATAAAATAATATTAGATGAAACAGCATTGTGGCCTCTTTAAATATCTTTGCGGGAAATTAAAATAATTTATCTTCATCCACACTTAACTCTGCATAGAAACTGATGCTATGGTAAAAAATGTTCTTTACCAAGCTCATCAATAATTTCTCGATCATTTATCATCCATTCTTTATAATAGGACAGAATTAGGATTTCCCACCCACATCTGTTTCATTTTTCACAAATCTAATTTATCTGAGGATGAAAGTATGGCTCCAGATTGGGGCACGTTAAACAGACAAATGGGCTTTTGCTCATGATTACTGTCTGTGTATACGCAAACATGCAATACAGTGACAAACTGTGGAGGACAGTCAGTGGCTGTTAAATCTGGGTCTACTACCAGTCTAGCATCTATTTTTAGAGTGCCACCGTTTTATGCAGTTCTGCTATGCAGATTGGCAAAAAAACATGTATGATTCACTGTGGACTCTTTTCAAAAGGTTCTGGTGACGTGGGCCTGTTGCAGCAACATCAGAGGGAATATTTTTAGCCCCCCCTCCAAACCGAATGAGCTGGCTGCCCTCACTACGCATGCACAACAATGCCGTTTAATCTGAAGCATAGCAGGCGGAAATGAGTGTGTTCATGGACTGAGGGGGAACGAGGAGCAGTGACGGGGAAAAGTGCAGCGCCAGCGTACGGTCGGCTCAGAGAGTTCCCGTCGCAGGGGAGGGGGCGGGAGGGTTAGCTCACTTTAACTAGCTTGCAAGATTAGCATAATCTCAGTTGTAGTTGGGAATTGCCATGGAGCTATCTCCACCTGACAGATATGTCAGAGTTGACGCAGAAGAAGATGGAGTGTGAATGAAAACACCTCGAAACAAGCTGCGCCGCTGACCTGTGCGCCATCTTCTCGCTCCACTGCACCGTCCAGCAAGGAAACATAGTATCGACCTTGATGTGATGAGTAATAGGCTTAGGAGGGATTGTTCTTAGCATCACACAGTAAATACATCCCACTGGTAAATTCCCATCATCTCATTATTCCACACTCCCAACAGATATCAAGGACGGTCTCTGTGGACCCCTCTGTACCTGAAAGCGATAAAGGGTTCCATCATCCTTTAGAGTCAGAACGTGGTCAGATATGGGGAAGATGTAGCCGTGGGCCGCGATCAGACTCCCGAGGTGGATGGCTTCAGCTGGTGACATAAGAGCAACGTTTGAAGCTGCCTGTGAGCCTCACACGTATCGACGGATTTCTCAGTAGGGTTACCTGGATCCTCGATGGAGAGGTTTTTTATCAGCCACTGAACAATGTCTGCACCTGTTATTCAAAGACAGACACTGGTCAGAATTGGCGTCACAATTACAAGCCTGTGAGTGTTTTGACCAAAGCTGCAATATATAGACACGAATAGGCCTCGGAGGGGTCTTTGTGATTCATCTGGTGCTGAAAGCTTCAGGTCAAAACTGTCAAAGCTGTCAAAACTGTCAAAGCAGAGTAGGTGTCTTAATATAAAGTACTGTTGACAGGTCTGCCGTTTTTTTTTTCTCTCTGTGCTCAGGCAGGAGGATTTGACCCTGTCTCTGGAGCAGAGTGGAGGAGTAACACAGCCTCAAAAAAAAAAAAAGAAGAGGGTGCAATCCCCTTTTCCAGGACTTGTGACTCATTTTCATACCGGCACACAAACAAAAAAGAAGGGCAGCTTGCAGACAAAAACGCACAAAGACAGAAAGGAGAAGGAGGAACATAACCTCTCTACGAAAAGGACAAAGACAGGATCAAACCACAGGCTGTTTCCTTACTGGCAAAGGACTTATGAGGGAAAACATCTTTTGCCCCGTCTGCAGTTGCAGAAGTCTCACAGAAGGTCAAACCTGTTTTAGAGGTTCTAACTTCTCTGTTATTATTGAGTCATTTGACTATTCAATAAAGCTATCAGAAATAAAAGATTGCAAAGAAAGACCACAATGAATGCAGACATGCAGCCACAAATAGGTGATTTTCACTCAAATACAAACCAGAAACGACACTTGGGATCTTTGAGAGGAAGCTTTTGACAGTTCGGATGGCTACACCTCCAGCCTTCTCATCTTGTATTCGTGTTATGATGTCTTCAATCTGTGGAGGAGGACAGTTAGAGTTTGCTTAGACGCACAGCATACTTTCAGCATCAAAGATTACAACTGCACTCAATGACCACTGTATTAGGTACACCTCACTAGTGCCAATCTCCTGCTGAACCAAATCCCAAATGTGCTCTACTGGGTTGAGATCTAGTAAGTTTGAAGGACATTTCAGTCTTTTTCTGACTATTGTCGTTTAACCTTAGAGATGGGTAAAAATCCATTTAGGTCAGCTGTTTCTGAAATATTTAGACCAGCCAGTTTGGTACCAATATCCATGCCAGATCACTTCAATCACCTTGCATTCATTCTGATGCTCAGTTTGAACTGCAGCAGATCGTCTTGACCATGTCTATGTCAGAATTTCCACCCAAATCCCTAACTACTAAAAAACTATCCAGGACCCTGGACTTTAAAAGTAATTCGGACACCATGCTCACTACTTTTTAACATTTTTTTAAACAAATATGACGCCACCGACTTCACAAAGCAAAAATCAAATCAATACGAATATTTTACAATGTCTATTTATGACTCCACTGTGTTTTGATCATGAAAACATTGATAGTTTATTTTGAAAAATTACATATAAACACATTTTTTTCACAAAACTTTTGAAACGCAATGCATTCTGGTTTATATCCGCCAATGTTGTGAACATCAATGAACACTGGATTTTTGCAAGGACTTCTGGGAAATTTTTAGGGCACTCGATTTTGGAATTGTAGAATCAGACAGCTCTAGAAAATGGTGAATGCATTATAGAGTTCAGACATAACCTATAACCATGTGATCTACTGATTAGACATTTGCGTTAACAATCAGTGGGACAAGTGTATCTAATAAAATTTGACATTCTTTAGGTTACATTCTCAGACTGAAACAATTGATTGAAATAGTTTCTAGGTTTCACATTTGAGGTGCCACTATTTTTTTACTAAATAACTAATAAAATAAAAATGTTGCAATATTAACTCTTCTTTAATTTTTTATGTTAATATTTTTTGCTATCTTTGACAACACATAACCTGACATTACAACGTAAAATCTAAATTCTTTTTTACTCGGGTTTAAAAGAACTCAAATGTCTTTTTTTCCCCTCTTTTTTATGCCAGAAAGAATCATATAAACTCCAAACCAATAATCGAACATGTACTAGATTACGTGCTGAAAGCTGTCATGTTCACTTCCACTGTGCTAAAGCAGCTTAAAGCTGAACATTTTAATATAAATATTTCTGCTGTTGATGTTGATTTGTGGTGACATTCTGCAAGACATTCCACTATGTCAGATCTTAAAACCAAAATGTGGTTTGGGTTAAAGATTCAACATAAGGAACAGTTGTCCACACTCATAGGATAACCTTACATTTGAGGTGACTAATTACATGTTATTTTAGGAACAAAAAGTGACAGTTTTCCCCTAAAGCGAACACGAACATCACACCTTTATCCCAACATATCACACATTAGCTGATTAAAATTATGCTATAGCCTGCAACAGCTTACACAACAACACAAACAGTATTTCAGAATGACCTTTTTGATTAAGGTTACATTAGGGGTCTTATGATGCATTTGTTCCAAACGGGAAACTCGCATCAAATTTGCGTTGGACGTCCCTCTTTTGACGCGCATCAAATTTGCTGCTTGAAGCCTGTGAAAAAATGTGCTTGATACTTTGATGCCCCAGACACCTGAGGGAGGAGCTATACCTACCACCAAATGTTTTTGTGAATATGTCACTACTATGCATGGAAGACATGTCGGATGTTTAGAAATCTGATTTATTCATGTTAAAAAGTTCTGCAACCATGTAAATAATGCCGCAAGACCTCAGATTGTGTCTATGTTGACTATAAACATTGAAACTCGATGGACCTGACGCACACCTCACGCTTTAAACTAGTTTAAGAATAGAGACTGCACATTTAAATATATATTACAAAGGGTGTTCATCTCCATACAAGCACATGCATAAAGTGTCTTGGGTTATTTAACACTCTGCTGGCCTCAGAATTGCCTACGTTTAAAAAAGCTGGAGCACTTAGATGCTAACACAGACTCATGCAGCAAGCCCGCTGTTACAGTATAATAAAGCAGCTTACTTTTTTGACTCTGTACATTCTACTTCCTGCACTGTTCATCCATCATTTAACATGAAAACCTTTCACTGAGACAGGCTCAAAAATGGCCCATTTGCTTGAGGAACTCTTGTGTGACTGTTCTTCTCCATGCTGGCTTTCTAAATAACTGTGCTTCTAGATGTTTCCTCACAGAATCTCTAAGAAGAATACAATTCTTTCTGAATGTTATTTTGCTTCATTTATAATTTATGTGGATGATAGGAAGACATTTCCACAGAAGAAATGCAGCCTTTTATAAGTGTCAGCCAATCAGATTAATGATAAAAGTGAAGGTGACAGACTATTTAATCACACATGGGATGGGACCACTGATTTATTAATACCAGAGCAGTAATTTTATTCATTTGAAGAATTAAGGGGAAGGTAATAAACGGTTCTGTGAAACAATTCATCCAGTTTATGACTAAACCTAATTAACCTATAAATAAAAGGGAGTTTCTTTTTTTAGTATCTATTTTAGTATATTAATGGACTATCCTTTCTTAAAGTCCAAAGCTGAAACACTTCTTTACTTTTTGATTTTTTAAGCTTTTTTTGTTTTTGTTTATTGCTTTATTGATTATCCACAACTTCTGAAGATACTATTTTTTTCTTTTTAATTGGCTGTCTTGATTTTATTTGAGGGGCTGCACGGTGGCGCAGTGGTTAGCGCTCTCGCCTCACAGCGAGAAGGCCCCAGTTCAAATCCCGGCTGGGACCTTTCTGTGTGGAGTTTGCATGTTCTCCCCGTGCATGCGTGGGTTTTCACCGGGGACTCCGGCTTCCTCCCACTGTCCAAAAACATGCTTCATAGGTTGATTGGTGACTCTAAATTGCCCCTAGGTGTGAATGTGAGAGTGAATGTGTGTGAGATTGAGGCCCTGCAACAGACTGGCGACCTGTCCAGGGTGTACCCTGCCTTCGGCCTTCAGTAGCCGGGATAGGCTCCGGCGCCCCCGCGACCCCGAAAGGGAAGAAGCGGTCAAGAAAATGGATGGATGGATTTTATTTGAACTTAACCCAAGGTTGAACCCATCCCAACGCAACATCATTAGTTTGGTTGTTGTTATTTTTTAGTTACAGCAACCCTTGATTTTTGTTTGTTCTTAAGTATAACCTATTTCTCTTAAACTGAAACTGCTGGCTTAACCATGTAAAGTCGTTTACTTTAATGAATTGAAAAAAAAAAAAACTAAAATAAATATGGAATTATGATAATTTTTAACTGCTTGATGACACCCCCCCCCAAAAAAAAAATAAATAAACAAAATAAACAACAAAAACTAAACGTTTTTAGTAAGTTTTTGCTCAAAAATATATTAGTTTAAGATAATAAAAAAATAGTAATAACATTATACAGGAAGTCTTTTCCATATAAAGTTGAAAAACATAAGCAAAACTTTTCCCGCCAAAAGTTTTATGGAAGCAGCCATTTTGAAATCAGCAGAAAATGCCCTTCTACTGCCCCTAGTGGAATGATGATGAAAACATCGACAGAATTAAAGGAGATGGATTTTTAAGGCAAGTTTGGATCACACTCATTAAAAAAAGTGCCTCAGAAATGCAATTATAAATACAAATGGTCACAGAAACGGCAATATTTGGAACTAATCGGACTGTGTCAAGCTTGTAAATAGAATGCAGAGGTTTGGTTCATGTTAGTTATTCTCAAAATAAAACAATGGCTCATTGCTTAGCATTTTGTGTCATTGATGATTCTTTTGTGTGGATTAGGAGGTTTTACAATAAAAATTACTTGAATACAGTTTTCAGAAAATGAGGCAAAAAATAATAAAAACAAGTTTATTTTAATAAGATCTCTGTGCATTCTATATTTTAATCTGTTGGTGCATTAAGCTGTTTGGCGAGACATGCATGTTCTGCTAACTTTTCTGGTTTTTTTAATGTAAAAAAAAAGGAGGTTTAGTTAAGGGACTCTGGCAGTGAATAGAGCAGACAACAACCCATTTCTCTGCCACCATTATACAATCAAAGGTAATTGTCCTCCCTGGTGAAGCTTATGAATGATTCATAAACATGCTCCATAAATTTACAGCAAAACACGTTTTTATCACCCATAATTCAGACTAGAGAAGCAAGACAATTGTGTGGCAGGATAATTAGGAATCTTTCACAATAAGCTTGAGAGAGTGCCTCAGAATGAATTATTGAACATGTACTCTGGAGAATTGCCTCAACTGTGCTCTAAACCATGTATGTGTGTGTGTTGGGGGGGCTGTTTTTAAGACATGCTACATTGTTATTTTGGGCTAAAATTCAAGGACGTCTGCCTTTAAAGGGGAACGCTTCGTGCGAAACAACATGAAATCAGAACAACTTTAAAGAGAGAAGAGTTAGATCTATTTCTGAAGAAG
>NC_050533.1:14838223-14876173 GCF_002922805.2 Oryzias melastigma
TTAAAACACAGTGTGTGGAAAAGGCTTACATCCTTTTGTTCTCATGTAATGGTAAGCCCTGCCTTGTAATGCTGCACAAAAAAAGCACTCATTATCTCCACATAGAGTGACAACAGACATGAAACACTTGGCACAGCCACAGCAAGTGGATGTTCTATCTTCTGCTTGTACAAGTTAATGGTGTGACGGACTTGTGGTGGAGGGCTTCTGAGAACTGAACACCGCTGCTTGCGTGCGATAACAGCCTCTCGCCTCGGTGCTCCGAAAAAAGATTATCAGAAAAACATAAGAGAACTTTCACCAACACCGCCCTGTGTGTTTGTATATTGATGCATCTGCAATTTGAAGCTGGTTCAAGGGCGTGCGCTGACCCTTTTCAGCTTATGCAGCAGCAGGGTGAAAGGAACTTTTATATTTTTTTCAATAGCAGCTTTGTCCAGACTTTTACATCTGCATGAAAAGAACATCTAAAGTCTACACTGACTTCTGTAATTGAGTTTTTATGAACACATTGGTGACATTTTTAACTAAATGCAAAACCTGAAGGAAGCAGACTGCAGCCGTGAACGCATTTATTCTTCAGATTAGTTGACGTGGTGCTCATTTAAAAAAAAAAGAAAGAAAAATGGCCAGAGACAAGGTTATTAAAGACCGACTCCAGTCTTCAGAAATGAGACTGGTGCTGCTATTGGAGATGGATGGAGCAGTAATGGTGCCATCAATGGTTCAGCATCAATGATTCAGCACTCATCAGGCGACTCTATTTCACAGCTAAAAGAGTTCAGGCTCCGTCATAAAAGTGACAAATGTCAAAGTGATGGCCCCAAAAAAAGTTAAGAAATTTTCATAGAAGCATGAATGCAACTAGTTGTTTCTATAAAAAATGTGAATGCATAAATACAAAACTACTGCATGGTGACTTTATCCATGTTTGAAATTTAATTAGTCTAACTTCCCTCCTCAATCCAATTAAGCTTCCTTAATTGTGTTCTATAGGGAACACAAAAGCCTTTATACTTTAATTTCTGCTGTTGAATTCAATTGACGTGTGAGACCAATAAAGTAAAGTTTTTTAATTTAGTTTCATGCTTTATTTTTGGCAACACTAAGGTTTTCACAACAATAGTAAAAGAAGTTGTTTCCTCTGATTTATTTCTGTGAAATTGCACCAAACAATGTTCCTTAAAATATATTCATGCATGGCCAGAAGTGGACAAACGTGATTTGTGGGACACAAAGTGTTCTAAAATTTGACGGAAGGGTCGAACCAGGAGAAAATTTGTGTTTTGGTAATCCATCTCATATAAATAGCATACAATCTGGTTAAAAAAAAACATGCTTTAATTTTGATTAAAAAATAATTGTGTTTATTTTAGAACTGAACACTTTTGAGCTTTTATTTTAAAACTGTGACTTTAGTTCTCATTTTATCCAGGGAAAACACAAATTAGAGAAATGCAGCATTCATAATGTTGTTGGAATGATTGGAAAAATGACTGTCGGTCTTGGAAAATACACACGAATGTGAAAAAAACTACAAATCTTCCAACAGCTCATCAATACAGAATAATTTTCTGCATCTCAACAAGTCAATTTATTTATAGTGCACCATCTATGGTGAGACACCAGAAGAAAAAACAACAATAACAACATAATTAATTCCATTTTGGCAGGCCAGATTAAATAGTTTCATGGGCTACGTGTGACCCTTGGGCTGTAGTTTGGAGGGTTGCTATTAGGGCGGTCACATGTTCCAGAGGCATCTTGTGGTTAGATTAGATTGATTCTACATTAAAGTCGAGTTTATTATGGTTTAAAGGTGAAACAAATGTTGCACAAAATGTATTTCTGAGGTAATTTTGGATTTTTTTTTTTATATGATCAGCAGTTATAATTTTATCACAGTCCATTTTTATTTATTTTTAACAAAGTACTTTCGATGAGCAATGGGTGCACCCTGGAGTTAATTAACTAAAGTTCAAGGACCTATATTTGCATTTGTTACCTCTAACTTGTTCATTTAGTTGAGGGGTCTAGCACTCTAGTGCTAGCAATTTTAATAAATATTAAATTAGTTAGTCGAGTTTAGCACATTCTAATATATGCTGCACCCTAGCATCTAGTTGTTGTTATAATGAAAGAAAATGTCATGTTTGACTTGTTTTTATTTAATCTTTCATTAAAAATCTACAGCAGCAGGAGGATCTAATTTGACAGAAAGTGTATTTTATTTTCAAAAGAACTTCTATTTCCTGCAGTCAAAAGTAAAGATGATAAAGTTATTTATAGAAAATATCACACTTTTTTAATATCAAACTTTTTTAAATTTAATTTGAAAGCTTCATTTTCTAAAGGAATAGCTAAGTTGGCACATAAAAATAAAGTGTATTTTCTAAAAAAGTAGTAGGATTTGGTGGGTTCTGGTCTGCCAAATGTCTCTTTTGGTGTTAAAGGCTGCAGACCCCTGAATTGGTTGATGAGAAGTCACATGCTTTAATATTTGACTTAGAGATAATTTGATTGTTTATTTCTGCTGTGTTTACATCTTCAACTATTCAGTAAACTGTTAAGGAAATGATCAAAACAATAATTTTAGATGCAGGTTTTTTTTCCACTTTCTGTTAAACAATGTTCTTGTTTAAGAAAAACCTTGTTTGAATATCCTGAGACATAAACTAAATTAAATAAGCTATAAAGTGACTAACAAGCTTTTTGCCTCCTAATAGATTGAAAACACCAGAAAACAATCTGCAGCCAGCTGCTCCACCTGCACTAATACAATCAATGTCAGTTACTTTAAAAAGTGGTTAAATTGCAGAGAAAATCTAATTTCCTTATATTTTCTTTGTGTTAAAATGCTATAGATTGTAAACGTTATGACTGAAACTTTCTTTATCTGACTCATTTCAGGTTAAAGACACTTGTATGGGAGGATGATTCTTTCGACCTAAAAATAAAATTAGCTTTTTCCAACATTTTTTAAAGCTTATTTATCTGGTTTCATGTGAACCTTCATGAATTCCAGAATACATGCAGCTTTTTTAATGCAGTCATTTCATATTCAGGACCACAACTTCCTTTTTTGATCTCTTTTGAAGAAACTTCTCGAAAGTACACAGCCTGTCGCACTCATCCCAGCGTCGCTTTGACCTCTGTGCCACACAAGCTGCATAATTAAGTGAGTTCCAGCTGGTGTAGGATGCCCTGAGGACTTAGGTGAGAATAAAGCCTGCTGCTTGAAGGAGCCGTGCCCCCCTCCCCCCTCCCCGGCGCCTCTCTCCTCTTGTCTTTCCCGCACTATCGTCACCACGTAACTCTCTTAGCATGCCAAGTCATGATGAAGGAGCTGCGAGAGGCTCTCTGCTGGATGTGACACACTGAGGGGATACAGACTGGAAAAGCCCTGCCAAATAAGTGTGATGGCTGGAAACATGCATGGAGACGTGTGAATGAATCACATTTGCACCCGCCACCCTGCACACTGACATGCTCACGCACAGCATGTGTGCACAATCTGCATCTGAACTGTGACACAAATACACTGGCCGCTTTGTTAGGTACACTTTGTTATCGTTGTTGCCTTCAGAACTGAATTAATCCTAGGTGGCATAGATTCAACAAGGAAACATTCCTCAGAGTTTGGTCCATATTGACATGATAGCATCACACAGTTGGTGCTATGTTGCATCTATGATGCCATCTGATGATGAGATCTGATGACTGTTGAGTCCAGTGAACTCACTGTCATGTTCAAGAAACCAGATGATTCCAGCTTTATGACATGGCGCCTTATCCTGCTGGAAGTAACATCAAAAGATGGTACTCTGTAGTCGTTGAAACCATGATCAACTGGTACTAAGGGGTCCAAAGTGTGCAAAGAAAATGTCTCCCACACCATTACACCACCACCACTAACATGAACCGTTAACATGCCAAATTCTGACCCTACCATCTGAATGTTACCCCATCAATGAAGATTCATCAGACCAGATAATGTTTTTTCAGTCGTCTATTGTACAATTTTTGAGTGAATTGTCACCTCAGTTTCTGCTTTTGTTGCTGTTTGTTACTGCAGCAGTTTCTGAAATACTCAGACCATCCAGTCTGGCCCCAACAAACATGCCACGTTCAAAGTCACTTCAATCATGCTTGGTTTGAACTTCAGCAGATCACCCAAATGCATTGAGCTGCTGCCATGTGATTGGCTTATTCAGAATTTTCGTTATCAAGCAGTTGGCAGGTGTTCCTAATAAATTGGCCACAATTGTAGATTTATTTAGATGTTCTCATCTTCTTTGTAATGTCCTGCTTGGAGAGGCTTTACATAACTTGTATCTCATTACGACAATCTTGTCTCGGATGAAAAAATACCTGGACGTGACCGTATCTTCACCTTCTTCTGCCCAGCATTACAGAACCCAATCAGCTAGCATGATTGAAGTAATACATAACCTGGATTTGCTTTTTAGTTAAGCCATCAGATTCAGATGAGATATTTAAATACGTGGCCGACAGTATCATTGTCTTCAGTTTGAAGGATTTGCATCAGAACTAAATTCCATCTGCGCCACAGACCAGAGTTCACCCTTTTGTCTCAACTCATTTCCACTCAAGCCCTAGTGATGTCGACAACCGAAGATCTAGAAATGCTGGTTTTGGACAAACAAGCTCATTTTGAAGCAGCCAGAGCCACACTCTAGTTAGAGTGTTGATGAGGATGTTTGTGACTTGTTTAGGCCAGTTGAAAATTCCCCTATGGAAACAAATGATTGTGAGAGCCCGCGTCAATTTAGATTTGACATCTCCAAGGCAACACAAGCGCCATGATGGGCTAAGCAATTAAAAGTTTGGCTCCAGCGCTGGGCAGCGTGCCAGCCTGACTAAATTACAATTTTTCTTTACGCAGACGGGCTAATCTTGTTTCCAGTGCTTCTGTTTCTGGAGAGGAATGAGCGAGCTCCTTGAAAGCTTCTGGGTTTCAGAGGAAAATCAAAGGTTCTACACTTTCAAAAGTCTTGTGAACAATATGCAAATGTGTAAACTGGCATGCAAAGAGGAGAGGAGTCTAAGCCTGCCCACAGTGACTCATCAGGTCACTTTTCTGTTGATGAGACTCAAGGAGAATGGGAAAAAAAATCCTCTCTGCTCTTGTAAATGTTTGTTGTTGGATACTCTACAGGTTGCTAAGGACATGAGTGCAGAGAAAACAGGAGGGTTTGAAAAGAGGGGCTGTCAGAAAAGATGGTCATCGGCTGATTCGAATCACTCTGTGTTATTTTTCTATATATGAGTTTGACTCCGTCATGCATACAACCGTGTGTGTGTAGTACTGCTCAAAATTGAGCTTGGTTGGTTAGAGCAGCAGCCGGCCACAAAAGGTCATTTCTGTGTGGGAGAGAGCTGCATTACCTGAGGGTAATTCATTGTTAAAAAACAGCAGCAATTCACATGAGTTCAAATGATTTCAACCTTCAATATATTCACTGCAGATAATCTGTTATTCATGGGGAGGAGATAAAGACGAGGAGATAGATATAGCCAGTTTCACTAACCGTTTCTGACATGGTCTATTCCATCTGTTGTCCACAAAGAAAAACTCTTTAAGGGATTGTTATCCTGAGAACTCAGCAGAATACTGCGAGATAGTCTGTTTTAACAAGCTCAGCTTATGCGAGTTAAAGAGCTTTTCTGGATGTGACAGTATTCTGAAAAACATGTTTACATTTGTTGCAGTAACAGAAATACTCCTGTCACATTTCCCATCATACACCCCTTTACAACACACTGTCAGCAGCCAATGAGATCTTTATATCTGTTTTCTATTAATACCTTTCCGCATATCTAATAATGTCATCATTAAAAAAACATGTTAGGGTTAGTATTGGAATATTTATGTTAACACAGTCGATGTAAATGTGAGACTGATACTAAGAGGTTGTTGGCATCATTGAATTTCATAAAAAATGGCGGTTTTTGCAGAACGTTAGCTGAGAACAAAAAAAAACTATTTCAAATTTGCATCACAGCATTATTGTAAATGAGTGGATTTGATGTCAGAAAAGAGACAGACATCGTGTGCCTCGTTTACACTGAGCGGGATGGTCTGGATTGGTTTTGAATGGTCGAGCCAAGACAACTTTTGAAGTATTTTAGTTTTTTAATCTTCATTGTGTCATTTTTAGCCAAAATCATAAAACTTGTCGTTTTCTACATAGATTCTGCAGAGCGGCAGGAGAAATTCACCTCTGAGTTGTGGGTGGGACCGTGAGGAGTAAGCCTGCCCCCACTTCCTGTCATCCATTTGTTTACATGCTCTCCTGCTAGCTAACAGCTTCTCACAACCTCAACCTAACATTACTGGTGCAACCAAAATAGTGAGCAAAATTGGAGCTATCCAGTTTTATTTCTTGATATATGTCCTTCATCATGGAAAGTGGCACAAAAAAAACACCAAAAACATAATTAAAATTGAAAAGCATCTTTAAAGTCAGTACAGTCAAAAAAGGCTGACAAAGCACTAACGCTGAGTTAAATTACATCTTAATGTCACCATCACAAGCTTAAAGAAAGTAATTTTTCACACAAATATAGTGTTTATTCATAGTTTGTAGTTAAATAATTAATAATTAAAAATAGATTTTTAGTCATGAATTTGATTTCTATGAGCGGTATGAGGAAAAGCCCCTTCAAGTGACTGAAATAATTAAAAAAAAAGCATCTCAGACTGATGATTCATCTGTAAATGAATGCTTTCGCCTTTTTTAGCAACATATTTTCACCTCAACTTGTCATCCATCCCTAATAAGTAAGGAAATTACTCTGCAGGAAATGAGTCCGAGGTGAGAAATCCTCTGGACCATCTGTCCATCTTTGATGTCTGCATCGTCCCCTGACACGCCGGTCCTGCCGGCCCCGTTCCTTGAGGTCTGATGGTAATTGGGTTAGAGAGGGAGAGAGGAGAGAAGCATGGCTGGGCTCCGGTTTGCCTCATCTCTCACCGGGCCCACACGCCGGATCTCGATGTTCTGGAGACCGGCTCTGTCTTTGCAGAGTCTGCTCATCTGTCAGAAGCAAAGGGAGAAACCCGGAGTTGCTGACGGGAGGAGGGGGTGGTGGTGGTCGGTGTCATATTTGAGAAATCAAAGATCACCCCTCAGATATACAGAATTTGGCAACACATTCAAATGTGGCATTTTCTTTGAAATGATGTTTGATTTTCCCGCACGAAGCTCCTCAGAAATATGAAAGATCTTCAAGCTAGCCGTCTCCAGTCCATCACAGCACATGCATGAGCCCGGCTGGATCTGCATGTTTGTGAGAAGCAGCATGTTGCAGCACTTTTCAGCCAGATGATGCGCACCATCATAATCAGCTTAGCCCCTTTCAAACACGCCTTTCTAAATGTTATTTTGTCTCTCTTTTTATGTCATGATTCTTTAGCACCATCTGCTCCTAATTCCTCCTCCCCGGCGACAGACAGCATGTTTCAATCTGCGGCACATTTTTCCAAGGAACCTCAAAAGGATTCTGTTTCTCTGCTCCTCTACGCTCGCAAGCAATCAATGCTAAGAGAGGCCCTTGACCTTTAAAGATGCATGGATTTTCTGTCATGGTGCCGGCGTGGACGAGGATTTTTACAGCTCCGCTGCGTATCATTAAGCTCCATCCCTTCTCTCTTCCCCGCTGCTGTTGTACTACCGTCGCCCACACGCAGCTGTTACTGCAGAACCCAAACTCCCCGTACCTGTGCTGACTCCTCTCACCAGTAGATTTTAGCAGAAAAAGGCGGATCTCTGATCTTTATGCACTCGCACAACTGTCATTAGGCGCTGCAGTATTTATTCTGAATGCGTGACTTTTAGTCTAATAATAAAACCGGGGGAAATAACCCTGTTTTCACCAAATGATGGATTTGTAATGCAGGCAATAAAGCCTCGTTACTTCCAACTTGCACTTAAAAGTAATGAAATTTGAGCATCTGGGCCGGCGTGTGGAGGGAAAGAGAAATCTCATCTTGCTGTGCCACGGGGCATCAAGCCGCGCCACACACCTGTAATATGCTTTGCTGCACTAAGTCCCTGCAGGGAAGGCTCCTCTCCCTGACAGAGACCTGCAGACACGTCTAGGTTATCCCGCCTCTACCACACACACTTGTTCAATCAGGATCTCTAACAACTGGCAGTGAAAATGTGAGGTGTACAGGTTTGCAGGAGGGAAGTCTTAAAGCTCTGCTGCGAGGGCTGAATCGATGGATAGTAAAGAGATAATGCTACAGTATTCTATGGCATTAAATCTTTACTTACAGCTGATTGATTATTCACAGAGCGAATCAATGTGTTTTTAATGCATTGTTAGAAGATAACACAAATCTGGAGTTGTTTTTACTTCAGGGGTGCATGAAATCCATCATCACTTACGTGTATGAAGTTGAAAGAACCATAACGATCATTTTCTGTTTGAGAAATTGAGCAGCTTTTTCTTTTCATCCATTGTGGTTCAATATTGTTTGAGGGTATTTTTTGAATAAATTGTTCTTGTCTGTTTGCTTCCCAGCTGGATTGTATCTGAGTGTGACAGCAAGCTGTTATTTAAGCAGCAAATTATGGGCTAGCCCCCAAGTGGCTTATGGGACATCTGACTTGTCCTCTTGTTTTTTGCACAATTGAACTCATAGAAGGCGTTCATTTTTGGAGAAGGGAATCATTAAAATTAATAAGAGAATTTGATTAAAAAAATCTCAACAAAAAGTCATCATTATCTTTCATAAAAGGCATTAGCATTCCATAACTAATTGGTCTTAAACGTAACGTCATTTTTTAACAAAATGTTTTATTTTTTACATATATTCAGGATATTTTCTCAGACATCAGTTCCTATTGTTATTGATTATCATTTCCACCTGTGGTTACTGTAATTTCAGAAAATGTGGAAGCTATCTAAATTAAAAAAAAGTTTATTGTGATTATATTTTCATATTAATCAGATGTTTCTTGTTCTAATTAAATATTTACAAACAGAAAATTGCATTTAACAATTTTTTTTGTTTTCCTAAGTCCTAAAATGTAACTAATAGAGAAAAGCATGCTTATCATTTTCATGAAAAAAAATAATAATTGCAGGTTTTTAATAATAAATACTGTTTATTTATATAATCTTAATATTTTTGACAAAAGTCAATAAACTTTTTTTTTACATTTTTAATAAATATTATCTGAAAATGCCCCAGTGCCTGGATAAATAGGGAGAGTTGTGTCAGGAAGGCCGTCCGATGTAAATCTTTGCCAAATCAAATATGTGAATCAGACCTATGATGTCCACACGGGATTGGTCGAGGCCCGGGTTAACGATGACCGGTATCGATGCTGTTCATCGACAGGGTGCCGAGGGAAACTGAAGGACTGAAAATTGGAGAAGAGAAAAGTCATGATTGTTGGACTAAGAAAAGGGACTTTGAATGTTGGAACTATGACAGGAAAAGGGGAGGAGTTAATTGACATGATGCAGAGGAGAAAGGTAGACATACTGTATCTTTATTTTGACCATAAATTAAATATTAATTTAAAAAATAAGCAAAAGAGTACAGAAGAAACTTTAGAATAATATAAAATGTATGGACTTTTTAAAATGGTTGTTGGTATTTCAATAGGAAACGTTCATGGGGGTCATGACTAAATAGTTGGTGTCTAATGATAAAGAAAAAAATTTATCAATAAAACATTAAGCATATCATTTTACTATTATTATTATTTAAATTAAACTATTAAACTGCCCTTTCCAGAGTATAAAGGTGTTTAAATCTAAAGCTTGATAACCAATGTACATTTCCATAAAAATGTATTAATGAACTTTCTATCATTTAATCCAAATGAGATGATAAAAAGTGTGTTTTTCAGCTTTTCAACTTCAAAAAATAGTTATTTAGTTTGATTTGAATAGAAACTTTTATTTCAGTTTTTAAACTTGCAGATCACGTTTTTTAAGCTTTTTTGACCATTAGAAAAAAAAATAGGTTAAATACTTTGAATCCATGACTGATACTTCTGTGTGAAACTGAAAAATATCAGGAAAAATCTACAGTCACACAGCATCATATTGCTTGATAATGGTGAGTTGAAAGATTTCTGAATCTGGAAATGTGACCTTTTACATTATTTTTTTAATGGTTTTTGATGTTGGTGCAAACGAACTGCCAACGGCGACAGCGGCGTGCTTCATTCTGAGCAAGAGTAGCGTATTAGGTTTTATCGTCATGCTGAGAACTTAAGTGAGAGATTTAGAGCTTAAATCTTTATGCTTGGGGCATGCCCTCACCGCACATATATCTCTGCTGAAACTCTCAGCATATTACACGTCTCAAATTCTAAAGCCCTATAAATTAAAAAATTGAAATCAAATTAGATTTAGTCATAATTAAGATGCTTTGGATAAAATCCACAAAAATATATTTCAATATCATATTTTAGAGAGATCCACACATTTTTAAGATGGTGTAACTGTATAATAAAGAATTAATGATCAACAAATTCTACATTCTTTCAATACAGTAAGTAGTCATTTAAAAAAATTAATAACAATAGATGAGTTATTCTCACTATAAAGTTTAAAAAAAATTAGCAAAGGTTTTCCCGCCAAAAGTGTTATTGAGAGTTCATGGGGGCAGCCATTTTGAAGAGTTTGCATCGCGCTAATGGGATAAGGGTCCCAGTAATTTACGTATTGAATATAATACGATTGATAAAAAATAGTAGATTTTTACATTTGGAAATATATATATATATATATATATATATATATATATATGTAGATAGATAGATAGATATAGATATATGTCAGGGGTCACCAACCTGGTGCCCCAAAGGACCATACAAGTTAGGACTCGCGGGTCTCTTCTAAAAACAGCACAACTCACACGTGATCTGCGTCTATAATTCAATTTTATTCTGTTGCCATTTTTTTTTAATTACACTTGCATTTACAAAGAATTAAAAATTAAAACATCTTAAAATGTCATCATGATTTATGAATTTTAGATAAATTTGGGTGACCTCTGACCTACTCCAGTTCAAAGATCATTAATTTTGTTAAATTTGCTCCAGATTTGGTCATTCTTCAAAATGTTACAAGATTTGTTTAAAAATGTGTAAGTGGATTTGTCTTTAACATTACATAATTGAGAAACATGGTACAACATATCGAAAATGGGACATTTTCCCCATGAAATGTAAGGATAATCTGAAAATTTAACAATTACTGAGATTAATAAAGTGCTGAATATTATTATGTTTTCTAGCTTGTTGTCATTGTTGATCATTAAAGTGAGAAATCAGTGTCTTTCCGAGTTGTGCATTCAGCTGGTCTGAATTCTCTGTAACAGTAGGAAAAGTTTTGCCTTCTGTGTTGGATGAACTCTGCTGAGTCTGCAGTGCCTTTTTTGACCTATAAAACCCTGCAGCCTCTCAGTGTGCACGTTCGTAAGGCTGGATCTCATCGTTGTTGACGGATGTCACACAGAAACCAACACCAGATGACTGTTGCTTCATTCATCAACTTTACTCTGCAATATTCAAGCCAGCCTGTGCTGGCTGCGGAAACTAAATCACACAATCATGAATGTGGATTTTCTGATTCCTGCCAGATGCACCTCCTAAGCGTGGGAATAACCATGTTATCTTCTTGTGGTGATGCCACCCAAATGCACAATAATTACTGCCTCGGCCTCTCTGGGCACCACAAGATTGATTTTGATGATTATTACATGCTTAAAAGCTTCCGTACTCTCTTCCTACTTTCCTATCCTCTAATGAAGACCAATTTTCAACTAAAGCAAATGCAGTGGTGTCGAATCAAAGCCTGGATGTATTGGAGTGTCTAAATGAATTAAGCTCATGCTGCCTGACACTTCTTAAGCTCCCAGATGCAAGGGGGGAGCGGTGGAGTTAATAATGGTTTGATGCTCTGCGCTTATGTGCACACGGCAGCGTACATAATGCACAACAAACTGCAATGGAAACTGATCTGAGGTTAGATCGTGCCTTTAGAGCAGAAAACCATTTTCTAGCCTCCAACAATCAAATCCCAAATGACCTCAGCAAAGATGAGCACTTTCATTTTGCAAGGTTCTGCTCACTTTGATTAAAACGGTCAGATCTTTATCATAGATGGGATCTTTAGCCGCTATTAACAGGACAAAAGGAAAAAACGGGCCATTCCATGGTTTGATTCATTTTTAAATGGAATCAGTCCAACAGAAAAAAGCTGCAAAAAGACTATCCAACCTCTCTGACTAGTTTCTGATAACGTAACCTTAACATTTTCTGCTTAAAATCCCCCCGTGTGCAAGGAAATAACAGTGTCATTTATGACAAATAGCTTGTTTGGACCTTCATGACTCTGGCTGCGACTGAACCGCAAGGACGCTTGTCCAATTATTTTTTAAATGTTGGGGACACCGGTGACAGTGAGGTTAACAGAGAAATGCCAAGAGGCTGGGTTACTGAGTCACAGAGGTCTGAAAGAACCAAAGGAAAGGAAATGTGAAACAGGGGACACCAGTCGTTCCGCTGGAACGAAAGCAGACGGCCCGGCCTCTCTTCTAAGCCATGTTTAGTCACAACAGCCGGCCGGGGTGATTAACATTCAGGCCCCCGGTGACTAATTCCCGCTTCTGTTTGAACCCAGAGACAATAACAGCCTCGCCGCTCCAGTTACAGACACTCCTGAATCACCTGCAGTTCAACGGTGCAGAGACACCACTGCATACCTCTCTGAGTGTGTTCTTTATTCACCCGAAGTTTACTTTTCTCTCAAGTATGACAACTTTTATCAGAGGTTTGAAGGTGCAGCACCCAAGAGGCATTTCAATAACGTTTTATTCTCTTGGGTATGCTATGCATTAAAAAAAAAAAAAAAAAAACTTAAATCTAAATATAAAAGTTTAAAAGTTAAATATATTGAGTTTATTCTAATCAATAATGCTACGCTCACAAATACAAATGCCACCGTGCGATGGCGAGGCATTGGTAGAATCCTTAAGATTTCATGCCGCCATCCTGATTTTTTTAAAACATTTTTGATGTTCTCATGAAAGTAGATGATGGAAGTCAGGACCAGTCAGGAGGAAGTCAGGTTGTAGTCATGCGGCACTCAGGTGGCAGTCAGATGGCAGTCAGGTGGCAGTCAGGTGGCAGTCAGATGGCAGTCAGGCAGCAATCAGGCAGCAGTCAGGAGGAAGTCAGGTTGTAGTCAGGTGGCAGTCAGGCGGCAGTCAGGCAGCAGACAGGTGGCAGTCAGGTTGTAGTCAGGTTGTAGTCAGGTGGCAGTCCGGTGGCAGTCAGATGGCAGTCAGGCAGCAGTCAGGCAGTAGTCAGGCAGCAGTCAGGCGGTAGTCAGGCAGCAGTCAGGCAGCAGACAGGTGGCAGTCAGGTTGTAGTCAGGTTGTAGTCAGGTGGCAGTCCGGCGGCAGTCAGATGGCAGTCAGGCAGCAGTCAGGCAGTAGTCAGGCAGCAGTCAGGCGGTAGTCAGGCAGCAGTCAGGCAGCAGTCAGGCGGCAGTCAGGTGGCAGTCAGGCAGCAGTCAGGCAGCAGTCAGGCAGCAGTCAGGCAGTAGTCAGGCAGCAGTCAGGCGGTAGTCAGGCAGCAGTCAGGTGGCAGTCAGGCAGCAGTCAGGTGGCAGTCAGGCAGCAGTCAGGTAGCAGTCAGGCGGCAGTCAGGCAGCAGTCAGGCGGCAGTCAAGTTGTAGTCAGGTTGTAGTCAGGCAGCAGTCAGGCGGCAGTCAGATGGCAGTCAGGCGGCAGTCAGGTGGCAGAATGGTTTGCTTTTTATATGCGCCCGGCCAACCGGGTGGCTGGTGTCATTTGATATGTGTCACACTGGACTGTCACCGCGTGACCTTGAAATGTGCCCCGGTGGCCATTGACCGAAAAACATTTTAAAGTTATAAAACTAATGTTATTATGTATTTCATAGCACTAGCAGCTCCGCACTAACATAGCTGACTCGGGACTATTGATTAAGTAGGAGTAACATCCAAATTTAAAGACACTATTTTTCCATAACTCTCCGTTTGGAGGGTTAAATGTAGTGGAAGGGAGAAGTCGTAGGAGTAAGGGAGTAATTCAGATTCGGCCCTACTGGTTTAACTATCAAAGGAGAAATTTGTTTGATTTGAGAGCTTGGAGCAATCATTATTGTGCAATTTTTGGCCAGCTCTTGAGTGAATATGGAAACAATACATTTAAAAAAGTATAAGTGGAAAGGTTCAGGTATGTTTGCTGCAGTTCCATGCTTGCAAAATGTGTAACATCCCGGAGCATCACAGTTCCTGAACATGTGAGAACTGCTGTCTAACGTTACTCAATAGGACAAATGAAACATCTGCCCCTTCATTCTTATTGCTCAATCAGCTATCAAATTTTCATTAGCCGAATGGAGTGAATTCTGACTTGTTCTGCGCCCGCTGTGCCGTGTGCTGCATGCACATGTGACTTGGGTTGCCACTTTAGTAATAACCTGTGCTCATCAGAGGCGGGTGCCTTGAACAGAGTTCCACTTTGTTATGCAACAAAGCAATGCCAAAGGGACAGGAATGAAAACCATGAGTCACTGACTGAAAGTTACTCAGCTTTTTCACCTCTTGATGCCTGAATTTATTTCCAGCTATAAAAAAACATATGTTTCTGCCTTCACATAGATAAATGAAGATAATTTTTCAGCCAAAGTGGTTTGAAGCATATTTGCATCAATAAGCGTAAAGGGGCGACTAAGTAACCAGAGTTCAGTGATCTATTTTTCATGACGACTCTTTTAAGGCCTTTCTGAAAATCATTAGTGTTTCTGGACAGAAAGAAAGACAGAAAGTGCTGAGGTTTTTGAATGCCTCTCTGGAAAACAAAGCTCTTTCATGGAAGGCTTTTAAAACATTCAGTGTGGTAAGATTTGAGGCCCTTTTTTCCATTCAGTGATCGTAGTGTCTCTGAACCATTTAATTTGCAAAGTGGACAAATAGGCGGTGCCATGTGGCTGTTACAGGAACAAACCTGCAGCTACGTTCACACCACCCTCAGAAACGCATGTTCTAGTGGTCTCTTCATATGAAAAGTGTATGAAAATAGGGTTTTCGAGCTTCCTTGTTCAAAATTCTTACATTCACGCATAGCGACACAATTTTTCAATGACCATTTTTGGACAAACACTTTACTATTGAACGAGTGCTGCAAGCTACACCCGGTCAAAGTTTGATCAATCAGGGACTCGGATTTGGTAGTGATGTATGGATGGCATCCTTTTTTATGTCACAGAAGTGCAAACCACTTGAAAATTGGTCAAGAAGGAGAAATGAATATTTACAGTTTGTGGTCGGATGGGATTATTTGACACAAGTCTTTCATTTTTTGGAATAGAGCTGTTTGGAGCAAGTTTATCGAGATTTGAACCACTTTGACTTTCGCACCTCTTCCAGCTTTAGGTGGTGGATATCCACAAGTAAACAGTAAAAAAAGAAAAATAAGAAAGAAGAAGGGCGAAAAGCGCATTGAAGAACCCGTGTTTAGCTTGTTCTTGATCTCACATCACATGCCTGGTGTGCCCGTAGTGCTAAAGGATTGACGTTCACTTAAGAATAGTCCGACTTACCTCTTGGCCTCTTATACTAAAAAATAAGTGAAGTTGAGCATGAAAATTGTAGCAGAACATAAATAATTTCTTATTCAACTTCTCTGGTTTCTACAACTCTAGAATTTAAAGGGGCCATACCATGTTTTTCTTAAATCTTTCAGAGTAAACTATATCCATATATATGATCATATAGTACCGTTGGAACACTAAAAAAAGTATTTATGAAATGAGTTATTTTTGTGACCTATTTTCATACTAAAATAACTACGAGGCACTGCCTTTTGCTCCTTGAGGGTGCTTCATGACGTCATTCTAGAGCCATCCTCATCAGCATGTCACCCACAAAAAACATGCAATTTTTAAAAATATTGATGTACATACTGTGTAGCCTGGGCGTTTATCCCAATAATTTGGCCATACAAAATGATAATAGTAAATTGGTTCATTTTGAGATGAAATTTGGTCAAAAAATGACACCAGATGAACACTTCAGGATTTATTGAAATGATGAGAACATTGTTCTCATTAGCACTGGCTATGAACGTTTCTGTTCTTTTTGAAACTTTTTTAATCTCTGTTTCAAAAATCCTTTTCACGCGTACCTTTCTGGCTTTTCTCAACAATCCATGTTCAAACCAATTCTTCTAATTCAAAGTTCTCTTTCTCCACCAGAATATTGTCTGCTCCCTTTTTCCAATCGAACATGTTGGGCAGATTCTTCTCCAGAAGTTTCTTCACGAAGCTTGAATGCTAAACCGAATGAGCGCTTGTCACTGTGTTCACCTAACAAACCCTCTTTGTCCTCTTTAGCAAAACTATCATGGAAGATCTCCTCAATGCTATGAAAGCTTTTTTGTTTTTCTTCATGCTATTTTTCCCCACTTCCCGTTACACAGTCCAGTTCTTTACTAATTCACTGCGTCAGCACCTCTGAAGAATTACAGTTCGCCCATGAAGCCGGTGCACTCAGACCAGCCGCAGCATCACCTCCAGGGACGGAGAAGCAGCAGCTTTTACCAGCCTGATGGCAAACCTGCCTGTCAGCATTCAAGGTTTTTCAAAGTTTTTTGTCATAAAAGGTTTGCTTAGGTATTATCTACACTTTTTTTCTCCACAGTGGGAGCCCAGTGTCCTGCAGAGATGCTGAAGTTATTCACAGCACAGCTGAAGGTGTTGGAGGCGAGCTCCATCCATTGTGGCATTCCAAGCAGGCTTTTCAGTCAGCATTAGAGGGAAGGCTTTGGAGGTTTTTGAGGGCGCAGAGAAGTGGGACACAGCAGTGCCAGCCATTCCCCCACATTAAGCTCCATTCTATCACCACTCTCAGCATGCATACATAGTTTCACACTTTCCATTAAAAAGGGGAAAAAAAATCCTAAACCGGCGGGAGTAATAAATAGGCCTCTTTGCTGTGGATTTGCAAACATGTATTAACTGCAAGATGCTCAGAAAGGACTTCCCTCGCTTCAAAAAAAAAAAAAAAAAAGCCTTTTCACTTCAGACACTGTCATCTCAAAGGATGAGAGAAATAATCCTGGCAACCAGCTTACAAGCTGCCAAAGCATTGCAAGTTATTATCCACCCACGGTTTGTTTTCTGTGGATTTGCGGGATTTTCATGTGTTGGTCATTCTGCTTTGCAGAGAAGAAAGAGACAGGCCATCACATTAAACAGGCAGGAGCTGGTTATGTAATGGATAGGGCTCCGTGCTCGCACTGTTGTTTTATCTTATTGACACAACCATGAAAGCAGCCCAACAACCCACACTTGCACTTAGCATCCAGGCTTCAGCTCATACCAGCGCCTCAGATAAAGAGTCCCATGGTGAAAGGGGAGACGCCGCTAAAGCGCTTGTACTCGATAAAGCTCGGGGTTGACTCGTCCGTGCAGCCGCGGGGAGATGACATCCAAACAGCTACTTTAAGCGAACACAGGGACAGAATTTAAAGAAGTGTCTGGCATGGACGGCTTTAATGGGAAGCAGCAGGGAGCTTCCTTCTGACCACAGCTCCTGTTCGGCCCCCCAAATCCTACCAGCTGTCCTCCCTGCTGTGGTTGGTAAATCAGTGGTGCAGGAAGCTGCTATTTAAAGTCTTCTAACGCTGCCAGTCAAGGGAAACATCCTGCCCATCTGTAGTGAGATTCCTCTTTTTTTTTATCCATATTTACATAACTTACATGCAGGAGGATCAGAGGGAGCTCCTTCTGTGTTCTCTGAATACTCCTGTCATCCCAAACTGTCAGCTGAGGGAGGTAAACATCACTGCAGTTTCTTCTTCCTCAGCCACTTTGTTAAATCTAACCAAGAGGACCTGGTGTCAGACAAGATGGCGGAAATTCCACGAGATTTCAAAGTTGTAGTGTTTAGGATTATCTTAAAATGTATCAAAAGAGATTTGTGAAACTGTTAAGACTTTTACTTTTACTTTGACTGCAGTTAGCTTCAACACTTTACGCAATCAAGGTGAATCAGTTCTGTCGCAGGGAAAAGCGGCTTTGGACTGATTTAAAATTACTTTATGCTAGTAATGTGTTGCATACTGGTGAAAAATGTTGCTTAACAGCGCAAGACCAATTTTGCAAATAGTTCATATTGATCATATAAGGAGTTATGGTATGTCAAAGAACATTGTAGGTTTTGACAGAACACCTCAGGTCATAAAGGTTGAAAGCTTAAAACACACACAAACACAAAAAATATCTGTTAGGGTCGCCAGTTGTATTAGTCTTTTTCGACCAAAAATAAGAGTATTTTTCGTCTGAAATGTGGGGGGCGGGGGTTGGGAATATGTTCCAGTCTTGGACTGGAAGCCTTCATCTTTTCTGCCACCAGGTTCCACTAAATCTATCACTTATCTAAAAGCTACCGTCAACCCCGGACTCTGAAACTTGAGATAAAGCAACCACTTCCAATGAAAATTCTGCGTGAACACATGTAAATGTCACAGGTGTTCTTGGCTCAAATTGTTTAATTCCACCAAATTCAGAGTAAATAGTTGTTTTCCGAACATTCCTACCTGGGCGTTTGTTTGTCCGAAGGTACTTGAACTCACCACGGTGATGCAGCAGGCTAAGAGAGCATGCACTCAGACGTCCATTCTTTGTAAAAATGTGGAATTCTGCAGTGTCAGATTTCCTTTGTTTTTCTTTTCATTGATGTTTATGTTAACTTTTCTTTCTTTTCATGCATTTCTCAATTGTTAGGGGTAAACACGGATGAAAATTTGGGACAGTAATGTCATTTTTGTTTTTCTGTTGACCAGGTATAGTGTTTTTTTTTTCTCATTTTAGTATTTTTTTCTTGTTTTATTTTACGTGCTGTTAGTGGATTTGCCTCGTGCTCTCCGACAGCTGTGGACCATGGCTGAGGGGGAAACACGGATGACAATTTGGGATAGCAGTGTCATTTTTGTTTTTCTGCTGACCAGATTAACTGAATCAACGTCCAAGCGTGATCTTTATTCACTGGCGCACACAACGCAGAGAAACAAAGTCAAAGCAGTGACATAAACACACGTTCACGCCGTTTTCAGACTTTCAGATAAAACATGCGGCCGTTGAAAGCTAAACTAGGTTGAACTTTGACCAATTAGGGTCTCGAATTTGGTAGTGACAAATGGATGATGTCCTTTTTTAATTCATGGAAGTGCCAATCACTTGAAAATTGACCATGGAGGAGAAATTAATAATTGTAGCTTGTGCAAACCAGCTTGAATTTTATGTCTTTCATATATCGGAACAGAGCTGTGAAAGATAAATTTGTAAGATCTGTTGACATTTCGCAACAAGTCTTTTCCAACTGTAGGTGGCGGTCATGCGCTATTTAATGTTAGATAATGACAAGAAGAAGAATCTACTTCCTGTTTGTCCAGTGTGAACATCATGGGCTAAAGGTACGTTCAAGAACACGCTTTCATCACGTTCATGTGTCTGGTGTGTATGTATGAGGAAGTGACAAAGGTGTTATAACATTTTAATCATCTTACAGCAGATTCTCAAGGGTCACGTGTTGTAAGACTTTAATCTCCTTGTCTAACCACATTTTAAAGGGCTAAAGTAAAATGTTTTCTGTTATAAATGCAATAAAAGTGAATGTGGTTCATGCTACGTAGGTTTCTGCATGTCGCTCTGCAAATGTAGGGCATCAAGGAATAAAAATACAGAGCGATCCTGGAAAAACCTGCACGCACGAGAGGACGGATGGATAAGTGAGAGGGATATGATGTCGAAGAGGAGCAGGTATTTTACTGAAGATGGAGAGTTTGAAATGGGCCTCAATTATTAATTAGCAGGAAGGGGAAAAAAGCTGGAAAAATGCGGCGAAAGATGAGAAGCAGAAAGATGGATGCAGTTATTGGAGGAAAAGAAAGGGCCGTCCTGGAGGCATCTTTGAGAGGCGGCAGTTTGAGTTGAAATATTATCAATGGTATTTGTACAGAACAGCTTAGTGATAAAATTTCCATTGTTTCGATTTGACAATAGGGTTTTTGGTGACATTTAACCTGTACTGTGTAAAGAAAGTCAGTGCAACACTGGATACATCTGAACTTATCTGAGCTGCCACATTGTGGCTTTTCTTGTGCTTCCATGTGCTTGTCCCAAGTGTGGAAAAAGCAGAGGATGGGTCTGGAAGGGCATCCACCGTAAGCCAAACCCATTGACTGTATGCGGGCCTCCTGCTGGTTTTCCGGAAACCCTGCCTGATTTGCAGGTGAGTACCTGGGTCAGGTGAGTTTAGCCAATAAGGAGTTTCAATAGCAGCTTGGTTGGAAAACATGTAGGCCCTCGAGGCCTGGATTTGGACTGGTATATGAGAACTAGAGTGAGTGACCCTTCCTTCCCCATCCCGTTCCTGCAGGAAGTACAAGGCGGATCGAAGAACTCAAAATCCCGTAGACTTCTATTGAGAAATAAACAGCTATTTCTCAATCTTTTTTTTAGTCAGAAAAAAACATTCTTGCCTTTTTTTAAACATGATATTGATATTATGTTTTTTTCTGTAGTGCAAGTTATTCAAGTTATCAACTAGCCAATCAGATGCATCCATCCATCCATCCATCCATTTTCTTGACCGCTTCTTCCCTTTCGGGGTCGCGGGGGTGCCGGAGCCTAACCCGGCTGCTGATGGGCGAAGGCGGGGTACACCCTGGACAGATCGCCAGTCTGTCACAGGGCCTCAATCACACACCCATTCACTCTCACATTCACACCTAAGCCAATCAGATGCATCAATAAAAATATAAGATTTTACGTTGAATGTTCAAAATGTTTCATTGATTAATTCTGCCCAGCCAGATTTCAAGTGGCAGGGGTGTGGCCTTCCAACAAGCTCGCTCCTGATTGGCGAGAGTGGTTACCATAGAAATGGAGACTCAGGCCGACTTGGCCCAATCACTGCTTACTGAACTATTCATCTGCCCATCCATCCATCCATCCATCCATCCGTCCATAAAGAAGTTGTTTTGTCGTCGGTTTCTCACAGAATCCTGAAGCTGAATGTAATCACAGTGGCTTGTCAACAGAACTGTGAATCTCTCTGCTGGTACACAGCTATCACACTTCAGAGGAGGCTTTGGCTTCCACCTCATACACGAGACAAGAGGTGTTCTCTATTAATAGTTTTTGAGCTTCCCTCCACCAGAGCAGATCCTGAACTTAATTGCATTTCCGAGCCGACCGCGACAACCTGATCAGAAAACACGAAACGCAGTATAGAACAGGTAACATACTCCACAGTAGCACCAGTGTTAGTATATATGTCTGTCTGTTTATTTTTTACTTTTGGGGCAGTAAAATGTCTTGCAGTTATTGCCTTGTTTTGCTTTACTCTTCTCTCGTGGGAGGACAGAGACGATAGTACTGCAGCACTTCCACTACAGATTTATCCTCCTGTCCGCTACACTTCTCCTATGACTAAAAACATCACTTCAGCCTGTTAGATAAGGTTCTTTTTGGGATTTTAAAGTAAAAGAAAATATATTTGAATGTAGATATAAATAAAAATAACTTTAAATCATAGGAGCAAGGAGATGCTTCCAGCTGAGGTGGGCTCATGCCTTTGGGATGAGGTGTTTTCCCAGGCGACAGAACATATTGAAAGCCATCTGCCTCTCTGCGAGCAGCGCCTTAACGCAGCGCCAGGCTGCCCATCCACGCCGTCCGCAGGCCGTGGGCGCTCAGCTCACACAGACCTCCTCAGAGCCAAAAGCAGACATACTTAAGATAATTGAAGGCTTATTTCCTTTTTTTTAAACACCAAAAAAAGGATCTGAGTTTGTATGAACACAATTGTTTTGCCGTGTGTATCTTTGTGCGTTACATTCACAGGACACTCTCTGCTGCGCACACAGGGTTCACATCAAAAATCCAATTTACAAAACAGAAAGGGCAGAAAGTCCTGACACCATCAGAATAATCTGTCTGCTGTCACTGTGGATGACTGGAACATAAAATGACGAATATTCCCCCGGGCGGCTCTCTGACAAGCAAAATCTAGCCTCTTAAATGCACTGCCTCCAGGCATGTGCTGGGTTATGTAATGAAGCTGCACTGTGAAATCCATAAAGATGCCAAGTGTAACATCCAGCTACAGTATGTCCTCTGATGCAGATTCTTGAAATGCATGAATGTACAATTGTGCATGAAGAACAAATCTGTTGCAACGCAGCAGGGGCGCGCAAACACACAAATGATTCTGACAGCCGCAGAGGGGGGTCACAAAATAAAGGGGGGAAGCCGACTGGGAGAGGGCGAGGAGCTGGACGGCTTTGTCACGAAAACAACGTAATTTGAACTGAACCACTCTCAAATCTCCACTCAAATATACCAACAAACTGACCTTACAATATTTACTATCATATTTTCATGTTTTTTTTTTCTAATGATCTATTTTTGTCTGTACAGAAGTGAAACGTCTATTGTTGCTGCAGGAATTTTCCTCAGTACGAACTACTTATTCATTGTTTAAAGATCTACTCTGATAAAAAATATGTTTGTATATGTACACATTAATACATTCTTTTTCTGGTGTCTCTTTTTAACACGTTCTTGCAAAACCTTTTTTTTTTTTTCTTCATGATATATTGTCTTTATCGCTAGTTATTCAAATTATAGAGCATGTGGTTCCCACTGGCCCCACCTCAAACGTTTGATTGACAGATTCTCGGACCAATCACTGCTTGCTAACATTGTTTGGTAGCAAAATGGCGAAATTGTGACATATTGGTAACGCGGAAAAATGGCGACTGAATTTGTCTTCATTGCAACCCCGAGGTAACAGCTTGTTGTGTCTATCTGTTTCATGTCAATGTTTCAGACTCTTTCTGCTAGCTAACTTGCTGTTGGCAGAATATTCTATTGTTGCAGATTTACAGGGGAGGATGAAACCCTCACATGATGAGTCCTATGCCATCTCAGTGATTTAAAAAAATAATGGAAATTATGTTAGAAATATTTTTATTATTTAGCTTGGGGCCCCAAAATTGTTGGGGACCCCAGGTGGTCCCCTACCTTTGCATAATGGTAAGTCTGCCCCTGGGCAGCTCTCTCAGCGCTGTGCTGCTTGACTTAGTCGTAAAGCAGTGTTGTGATCAAGTGGATCAGCGATCTGAGGCTTTCTAAACATCACTCAGTGAAAGTTCAGCAAATCTTGGTTTCAAACAAACTTGTTGCTAATTATCTTGGCTGATATCTGAGCCGAGTGAAACCACACCCTAAGAGGTTTTTCCCAACTCTGTAAATGATGTTGCTTCATTTCCGTTTTCCTGCTCACCACTGACATGTGACACTTGTGCTGAGAGGAACAACGGCTGCATCAAGATTTGTCAAGAGGAGGGCGCTCCCCGTTTATTTATTTTTTATTTTTTTCAGGGTGGCTGCACTCGAGTTATGGATGGAGATTGTCAAAAACTCCCAGCAGCTGTCAGCATGTTCTAAATTTAATAGTTAACTAACGGCCTTCCAGACTTCATTTAGCATCCTGACAATTGTATTTACCTGGCGTTGTGGATGGACTGCTATTAGAAGCATATGGAGCAGAAGCTGTCACCTGCTCCGCTGGTTCACTAATCAGTGATCCTGTGAGGAACTTCTGTTTAAAAAGGAGATTTCTTTGAGTGTTGCAGCTGAGAAATAAAATCCTTTTTTTTTTGGATAAAGAACTAAAAAAATGGAAGATTCTACCACCTCACTTAAGAAAAATAGTCAAAATTGGACTCAAAAATGACTAATCCTCAAATCAAAGTTGCTAAAAAAGTGAGGTGGCAGAGGGGAGGAAGTAATTACCCTTGACACCAAAATGACCGAGAGCTCATGATTAACTGTAGGCCAGTCTGATGAGTGACTAAAACCAGACAGATCCAACCCTTTTTTTTCTTAGATGGTTAAAAAAAAGTGTTTCTGACACATGACAGTGAAACCAGTGAGAGGTATCTGCACGCCGCTACAGACCGCTGCACCGTCAGGAGCTTGTGCACGGGTCACTGCTCCTCTGCGAACGCCGGACAACCACAACAAACATCCAAACCACGCCTTACCTTTCTGTAGACGATCATGTTGGGGGAGTCCTCCTCTGGATCCGTCGTGCCGACCCCTCCCTGGTCTTTGGACCCCTCTGCCATTCTCACTGAGGCCTGGAGGGAAGCCCCACACACAAAAACAACACATTAGGACGATGTCCCTCAAGGTATGAGATCCCACAGTGCAAAAACTGAAAAAGATTTTGCTTTTCAAAAGATTTTTCTTACAAGACAGAAAATATATTAAAACACCTTTCAGTTTTTGCTGCTATTTTCAATCAGAAAAAACTTGACAAAGATAAATAAATATCAGTTTGTTTTCTCAAATAAGTTTGACAACTTTTGAGGCATTAAAAAAAGACTGCTGTAGAGTAGAATCAGGCGCTCATCTGATATAAATTATAGAAGAACAAATGCAGTCGAATGTGTCGGCACAGAATAATCAGTAATTATGTATAACCCCTAAAACCCCTCAGCTGCCTCGCTGTGATGACTCATCTGTGCTAAGATAAAAACGCTGTTCTCCTAATGAGTTAACTCTCACATAGGTGGTCATGCTAGTTTCAAAGCTTTTTATAGCTACTCGCTAATACTCAGAATATGTTTACTGGATTTTTTTCAGACCTGTCGGTAGTTTCCCGGGCTGGGTGCTTTGGGAGTTGCTGTTAGGGGGATTTACTCGACCGCTCAACATTCCCAGGCACTTCTAGGAAGTCGGCGACAGAAATATTTCTGCTAATCTCAAATTTTTTTTCGCTTTTTATCAACCACCCTTAGGCAAATGCAAGCTCTTGTCACTGGAAGCTGATTATTGATTCTTGGATCCAGAGGCGCCAACAGGACTAACTGATGTTGGAAAAAGAGGCAGGATGATGATGTAAAACCTTCATCGTCTCACTTCTTAAGTCGTGATTTCAGGAGATTTAGGGCATTTGTGTTACATAACTTATGAGCTAAGTGGGGAGAAAAAAAGGAAAATAAAGGTTTAGTGCCATCATTGGAAAACAAGTAAAGATGTTAGAGCATATAGTTTGGTGAATGAGTAACCTTCTCCTTCTCACACTGGTTGTTATTGCCACAAGAAGTGCAGACTCCCCATTGGCTAACAGCTCTCTTAAGAGTCCGGGCACATTAGACGGCCCATATTTGTATTCACATCAGAGGCCAAACACAGACATGGACTGTCATACCTGTTCAAGCAAAAAGATTCAACGTGGGTTTTAGAGACCCAACTTCCTCTAGAATGAAATCAAAAGCTGCCAAAATAAAAGCCTCAAAGGGTGAAGAGGTGACGCAGGTGGAGCGGACAGTGTGTTTGTGTCAAATACACACACGGCAAACACCAAGTCATGAAGGGGGCAAACAGAAAGAGGGACTTTGCACACGTATGCAGTAAATGACACTCTCACACAACATGCGAGCGGTGCCCCAGATGCATGCACACTGCAATGGAGAATCCCCTGTTTGCCCCCCTCCCGGCAGTGCAATCCCCACGTCTGTGCCTGTCACTGAAGCGTTCATTACCTGAAGAACCAAAAAGAACAGCCGGTCCCCCCCACACAACCCACCTTAGCAACAAACAGCAGGCAGCTTCATGGTGTAATTGGCAAAGGGAAGTGAAGAAAAAGCAGCAAAAGATAGAGGTTAAAAGGAGGGAGGGGGAGAATAAAAAGCTGGCAGGTCACTGCAGTACTCCTTCAGTCCTCCTTTTCTTCTTCTCCTCCTCCTCTCTTCACCAGTCCTGCATTGCCCTGGCAGCTGAGGAGCTCCTCACTTGCGCACACCTCTCTCATCCCTCCTCTTCCCCCTGCCTGCCTGCCCGTCCGCCTGCATGCGTGCGCTCCAGACTGAGCCAGGAGGAGTGAGGGGAGAAAGGAAGGGAGGCTGTGCAACAGAGAAAGGCAGGGGGGGAAAGGGGGAGGGATGAAGGAATTAGAGAGAATAGAAAGAGGGAGGAGAAAGACAGGAGGCGGCGGAGATGAGGAGGGGAGGGGAGCGAGCACTAGAGATGCACAGAGGAGAAAGGAGGACAGGGGAGATGCACGTCGCAGCAGCGCCCACTGACGCTGGAAGTAATAAACACTTCATTAAGACATGCTGAGACAAAAACATATGATTTCATTTCATATTCTTATCATTTTCAGGATTTTTCTCCAGAGATTCTGCACTTTTATGGAAAACTTAGACGGCAACCTAAACTAACAGTCTTTTTTTCTCTATTTTTAGCGAGCCAGTAAGGAAAATACATGACAATTTGTGAAACAACAGACACAGCAATACAGATGTTTGCATCAGAACAGTACAGTCTGATTATTCTTATTGTTTTTTATTTTTAATTTTTTATTTTTTTTATATTTTTCCATCACTTTTCCTTGGCAGGGATCCTGGATGGGGTGATGAAACTCTGGCATCATGGCCCTTTTTTTTTTTTTTTTTTTCAACATTTGTCATGCTTCTAGGGCTCAGGAAAAAAGAAGTTCCCCCAATGGGGGTTTAATCAAGCCTGACACATAAAGTAAAATCAGATCTCCTGTCGCCTTTAATTTCTTAAGAAAAAAAAAATCAAATTATTAAGAAGATGAAGCGGTAGCTCTGTGTAAACTTGGTAACCAAGGGAAACTAAGATTGCCTTGTGTGACATATCCATTTACATGTGCCACTTGGTCCATGTAGTGGACAAAAAGCATGATAACACAACCATCCATTCTCTTCTGATGAGAGGATTTGTCTGCTTGGTTAGTGCGAAGGAACAATAATAATTTGTGTTCATGCTAAATCAACAAAAGAAATCTCTGTTTCTGGCAAAAAATGAAGACAAATCCAGACTAAATGTTAAATGATAATTATTAGGCTGCTCGCTAGGTACAAATATACGTCAAACAATAAAACTATTTCTTTGACAAACATTCTTTATGGTGAAAAAGTGCACATTGAAATTTGTTAACAACTGCAACTTACTTTGATTTCCTTTTTTAAAATCCACCTTCAGGGATCTTTGTTTTATCTTTTTACAAAACAAAACAGCAGCAAAAAAACATCTAAGGGCAGCATTTGGTTTCCAACAAAGTGACTCAGAAGTTTATTTATTTCTTGTAGAAGACTAATGATAAAAAGACACTTTAGTAAAATATTCATAACTTAAATCCTGGCAGAATACATTATAAGCTTTTTTTAAAGAAACACAAACATCTGCATTTTTTTAATTCACAGAAAAAACATGTTTAAATGTTTGAGAAGTTAGAACAAAGTTCTAATGTATCAAGGAGAATATATTGTTTTCCAGCTCATATAAACCACATATATACTTTGAACTATTTCTCCAGAGTTTTTATACTTTCTGTGCCTAAAAGAAAACTTGTAGTCTCTTCATGGCAAATTCCAATAGAAAAAACAAACTTGTCTTTCGTTTTCTAAATTTAAAGGTTTATATATTATAATAATTAAATCGATGCTAAACGTTGTTTGGAGGTCAAAATATGAAAACTGATGTGTCCTCTTCCTTCATAATGACACTGATAAAAATGGTCTTTTTGTGTTTTTACCATGTTCTTGTGCTCATGATGGAGGACTCATATAAGATAGTTGAGCTTAAATGTGCATTTCTGAGCATTTCTTTATTCAAATAGTTGCGATTTAGGAGCAGATGAAAAACTGAAGTTGAAAAAAAGGGCTTATTTGTAACAGAAAATATGCGACAAAACAAATGAACAAACAAAAAAACAGGTGAATCTTCCCAAAAAAGGGATAAAATAAAAGTAAAGATGTTTTCTTTAGGTGTTTTTGAACACAATAATTGCCTTTGGGATAACATTTTGGTAATGTTGTTGAGCATGAACACTCCATTCATTCCAGTGCGCCAAAAGGAATTAATTCATATTAATAAAATGTTACTTCAATAACTGAAAGAGTGAATATTTACTTTCCTTCTTACTAATCATATAGAAGATGCTGCAACAGAAAAGCATGTAGTCAGTTTCATTCAATAAAATATCTTTAATAGATATTAACATATTTTACACATCACAGCTCAGTGGAAACATGACATGCTTTTACACTGTTCATAATAAAGGGCAAAAGGGGAAATCTGCTGTTTTAAGGACCTGGAACTGACTTTTTTTATTTTTTTTTTAAGAGTCCGGCTCAAACCATTGTCCCCCCACACACACCTTTCTTGACATTTTCCTCTGCTTGCCAGTAAAACAAAATATATAAAAAATGACAGTAAAAAAACAAGAATTAAGGTGCAAATTTTGATGAATATTAAATTCTTCCTATATACATTTGCACAGTGTCTCCAGGCATAAGAAAGGAAATAGTTACAGTATGAAAATGAAATATGGATCATTTGATTATCATATGGGCCATATTTATGTAGGACTTTCAGAGGGGCATTGTGGGAAATGAAGGAATTATACTGTATCTCACTAGATAGACACTAGACCGTACCGATTTCATTTAACTACAATTCAGATTGAGGCAATTGTGCATGCTGTGTACAGAAAACAGGGTTTGTTACATCTTGTCAACACTAGGTGGCACTGTTTATCAATTCACTGCAGCAAGCAAGGCATTTCAGTTTAAGGTACAAAGAAAACAAAAAGAAATTCCTAATCTTTTGGTTCTCCATCTTCTTAGTTTTTGAAATATAGGATAAACTTTGTTTTCTATAAGAAAATGCCCCCTACAGGTGTATGAGAGGAACTGCATCTTTTTCTTGGCCTTTTGTCATAAATCCTCCTCAAATTATCATTTCCTGAGAGGGAAAGAGAAAAATAATTGTTTACATCACATATTTAAAATAGTTTTCTTTATTATATTGGTATATTTAATGGCACCAACTATGCTTTTGTACAATATATATTCTTTTTTTTCCATGTTAAATGACCACTGTTCAAACACTTGCATAATTCTATTTGACGCTTTCCCATCATAGCTCGTCTTTTCCTTTTGGTTACTAATACAAAAATAGGATATTTTTATTTACTGAAATTATTAAAAAAAAAACATAATGTCTCAAAAACAAAGAGCTAAATTGAATAAAGTATCAGCTGTTTTCCAATTCCAGAAAAGAACATTTTGATTTGACTGAAAGGATCTTGATTATAAAGTGACGAGCTGAGACGCTATAAGGACAGTCTTGCTTTTCCTGGCATGCAGGGGGCGTCGGGAGTCCGATCGGACGCACAAATGTTTAAAGGGAGAGCATGCTGATAAAACTGGCACACAATTAGAAGCTCTTTTCTTCCCTTTCGTATTTCATGTTTCACGGCTGAACAAATATAGAATGGACATAAGCTGACATTGGCACAGGTTTGTACAAACCCAGAAAGTGTGTCAGTAATAATAGCACTGAAGTTGAAATGAGCTGGAGCAGTGGTTAAACTCCCAAAAGCAGAGGAGCAGTCAGTTCATGTCGATGGTGTTGAAGACCCACTCTGTGAACTTCTTCAGCTTAGCCGAGGCGCTGTACGACTCCTCCAGGAGGCGCTGGTTGTCTTCCCTCAAACTCTGGATCTGAGCCTGTAAGGAGGCCTTAGCATCCTTCTCCTGGTGGAGGGAAAGATACTTGTGAGCTACGACATCTTCAGGGAGCACTTTTGACTCAAAGAAAGGTGAGAGGAGGGGAACCAGCAGACCTTCTTCAGGTCATCCTGCAGCGCTTTCACCATGGACTCCAGCTGGTCGACTTTCCCCAATAAGACGGCTGGAGTCTCTCTAGAAAAAGGAAAATTGAGATCACATAAAGTTCAATTCAATTCAATTCAATTTTATTTATATAGCCCAAAATCACAAAGAAATTTGCCTCATTGGGCTTCAAAATATAAACAATTGTTAAAAACTAAACAGACTACAAAAACTGGTTATCCCTGCCCTTAGACCCTCCCTCCCGGTAAGGAAAAACTCCTAAAAAAACCTGAGTCAGGAAAAAAAAGAAGAAACCTTAGGGATTCCCACATGAAGGAGAGATCCTATCCCAGGACGGACAGGCGATACCAGAACAGTTAAAGAAAAATTAGCTTCGGGAAAGCTTGTAAACCACTGGCTTTAAACGAAGTGAAATCCTTCAAAATGAGGAAAGATTTGGGTCTAAATGTGTCAAATAAAGGCCAGCTGTGGGCTTCAGGCTGTGTCTGGAGGCTCCTTACCCTGGCAGAGGCTGTCTGGGGGGGGCTGCCTGAGGCTCGGCCTGCTGAGGGACAGCAGCTGCCGTGGCTTCAGCCGCGGAGTCCTCCTCTTGGGCTGCCAGAAAAGCCAGCCGCTGTTCTACGATTTAAAACATGAAAAATAAAGATTTCCTCTGTTGATAGTAGAGGTGACAGCAAAAGGAGCTCTGCGTACCTTCAAATGCTTTGGCAGCATCCACCAGGTGAGCCCAGTCCAGTGGGCCATCCACCCCGGCATCGGGCAGAGGCATGAGGGCTGGATCCTGCTGCTGCTGCTGCTGCCTTTTTCTCTCCTTCTCCAGCTCTGAGCTCTCAGATGCAGACAGATCTCCTGGAAGAATGAGAGTAAAACCACCAGCAGGATCTTTAATTAGCATTTCATTTACTCTGTACGGAGAAAAAATAAAAACACACAAACTTTCATGGCTTTTAATGAGATTCACCGAGAGATTTGTGTGATGCTCTGCGGTTTGACCCATGGCGGGTTGTGGGGGAGCGTGGCAGGGTGGAGGAGGTGAACAGAAGGTCAGAGGTCTCGTGCGGCCCACTTGAGGACGACTCCCTCTGCCCGCCGTAGATACTCTCGTCTGACAGCGTTCTCTGAAGAGAACGACGGCTGGGAGGTGGACCAGGGAACAGAGGCTGCAGAAAGGAAAACCAAAAGAAATGTTCAGCTAATGTCACCGAGGTCATGAAGCTCATGAACCCCAAAAAAGGTTTATCAACTATTCCCATCATGTTCTGGATACATTCCTCTCAAAGTGCAAGAAATTTTGATTATTTTTCCTACTTTCTAAAATAAAAGGTAACTCTTAAGATGAGGTCCTGCAAAACACTAAATATATTTTTAAAAATAATATTAACCTTATTCGACTTATTGTGCTTATAAATGTCTTATTAACACTCTATAAACATATTAATGTTTGTTCATGGTTAATACAGCTTGTTAAGAATCTTATTATAAAGTGTTACCAAATAAATATTAAAAAAATAGTTTTGTGAAAAAAAGTACAAAAATAAGCATATTTTTTGTAAAAACAGCTGTAGAATTTGACTTTGACAAACAATTACTTTAATTTAACACTAAAATATATATAATATTTGCTATTTTAGCTACTTGTTATGTATCAGAACTTTAGCAGCTATAAATGAATAATTATTTAATAAAAGTTAATTTGAAAAAGATAAATGACCATCTTTCTGTTAATTAAATTACTGATTGAACCCACTATTTCAATTAATCATCCATTATTTGTTAATATTTTAGAGGATATAAGACAAATTATTTTTATTTGTTTGAATTTCAATATTTTGCTGGCTATTTAAATATTTTCTCCATTTATTGCTTTGGTCAATATATTTTATTTAACAATATAAAAATACTTTTAGTTTAACTTTAACATTTTCTAATTTCTTTTATTAATTTTGTTCTTAAGAAAAGTATTTTTTCTACTTACCAGCTGGAGATTATTAAACAAAACTGCACATTCATCACCTAAAAAAAGGTTTTTGGACTTTTTTTTTCTATTAACACAACAGTCCCTCTAGGGATAAGTCAAAAAATCCTCAAATTTGGGGAAAAAATTCTTAAAATAATAAAAAAGAGGGGGTAAGAAAAATGGTTTGTGCTAAAATTCTCATTTTATAAATATAAATCCTAGTCTCCAAGACATCTTTCAAGAAAAAATAAAATTATTTTACTTTTGAAAACATTCTTGCAAGTCAAAATTTTTGCAGTGCACATAAGAATTACTCTATAATTGTTTTTTATTCATGTTTGTCATCTCCTATTTGGGGTTTACATTTAACTAAGATTAAAGACACACATTAATAATCCACTTTAAAGCTGCAACCGTTATTTCTTTTGCCAGTTGAGCATTTTCTGCCCCCTCAGATTGATCCTCCCCCACAAAAATCATCAGAAAGAGGAAAAGAAAAGCGTTTCTCTGCACCTTCTCCTCGGTGGTGGTGGGTGGAGGGCTGTCAAGAGTGATGAGCTTCTTCAGGTCTTCTTCCAGGCTGGATTTGGCGGTCTGCCGATGGGGCGACTGACAACCACGGAGATTGGCTTTTAGCTGGGGCGGACCACCCAGCAGGCCATCACTCTGGTGCCGCCTGGAAACAAAAGCCAACTTTTTTTTTTTTTTCTAGAAGCACCTTATCTTAAGGCCAGACATGCTAGACAAAAAGCAGAGAAGTATTTTAGCTAAAAACACGTGAATCAAGCAGGTTTCAGACCAATGGAATAAATGAAAGGATTCAATCCTTTTCTACTCCACCACTAGGTGGCACCATAACCAAAATCAGCTTTCAAACCGGCTTAGCTTTTTGTGCTCAAATGGAAGCATCCACGTTCTACAGTGAGTTACAGCCTGCTGCACGTCTGAGGCGTCTTACTTGCGAGTGCTGGCAAACTCTATAGAGTTCACAGTGCTGCCCGGCTTCTTCCAGCCGATGAGGTACTTGGAGGTTGCTCCCTGTCGAGGGTAGAAGCTTTTTGTCCCGGGGGACTGCAGGTTCTGCGACGCAGCTGACATGTTTGCAGCAGCTCCCTCGGCAGCCTCCCCCTGCACCGCCGGACCCTCAGAACTGAGGGCATAAAAGACGAATTAGCTGCTAAACATATTAAAGTCTTATAAAATGAAATGCATTATTTTAGGACAACATAAACATAAAAATAACCTTCAGGAATCGGCATCTCCAACTATAGCTGATTTTATAAACAGAAAATAGGACACAATGTCCTTGCACGTCATTTTTTCTGCTCTATTCAATATTTTTTTATAATGAGTGAGATGAAAGCTTATATTTTTATACCGAGTTCTGCGCCTGCGGAGCGTGCAGATGCGTGCGCGCACTGCAAAACAAAGCTGGCGGAGTAGCGGGCTTTTAGAAGTCGGTTATTTCTGTCTAAGCGAGAAAGACAAGGAGGAAAGATTTATTTGATTTTAAGGAAGCAGGATTTAGAGGGGTGGTGGAGCAGAGTGGAGCTCACTGTCTGCATGTCTAGCAGCTTCAAACGCATCTTTGTGCTCCGTTTCTCCCATAGATACCATGAGATGGAAATGCATCTAAAAGCAAAGACATTCTAGCAGAGTTCTTTTTAATAAACTGCAGAGCTTTGGACTTTTTTTTTAGGATCAGGATTCCGTCGTGCTTAATGAAACATTGGACCAATTCTGTAATAGTAGGTAAAACCAAAACACACCTGGATGGGGAGATGGCATCACTTATGCTGTATGAGCCCCCATCAGGACCACGCAGGTACACGGACGAGATTTTGGCTGGAATCTCGCTGCCGCACTGTCCAACGACAGGAGCGTCCGGCGTGGGAGGTGAAGTGCTGGTGGCTCCGGGACTGCTCTCCGCAGACTCCTCCCCCTGGGTTTTATCCTTGGCCCTGAAGGCGGCGGTAGAGGACGAGGTGCTGCTTTGAGTGGCGGTGAAGGAGGACGCGTCGATGCCGCTGTCGGTGGACGTGCCCTGCAGGTATCCGTTGAGCTCCAGGTCACTCTGCACTCCCGAGTGGGAGCCGACTTCGTACCACTTCTCGTCGCTGTGCGCAGAGCTGGAAGCGTTGCTGGACAGCGTGTTGCTGCTGGACTGGCTGGACGAGTACGGAGCATCGGTCTGTTCAGAGGAGAGAAATGTGGAGATCAAACCATCTGTCTTTTTAAAGGGAAACCAAACCCTAAATCACCTTTTTTTGGCTTATGACCTCTATAAATGGGGCTTTAAAAGTGCTGTCTGTTGGTCATTGGCCAAATTTTTGACAAATTAAAATAAACTTGTTTAATTCTTGAACATATAGTCAAAAATCATCTGTGTGCTGCCCCCTACAGGTTGAATTGAGGTTTCGATTTGAATTTCATGATTGGTCAAACCATTTAAGCCCATGTTAAGATCTGCGGCTCCAGTAATGATAACAGTCCAGTTCTCCAGCCCCACCCCTCTGACTGGATTTTCAAATTTCGACTGTGGGCGGAGTCAGCCTCCAACTTCCCAGTTTGGTTACCCTTTAAGGTCATCTATCTGGATTCGGAAGATTCTTATAATCATAAAAACTAGATTAACTTCTCTGATCATTATTATTTCTCACCTTAGTGTTCTTGTTAGGAGATATGCGGCTGCTCTGATCTGACGGCTGGAGCCGGGGAATCGTTACCTTGGAAACCACTGTGTCTGGAAAATGTAAGTAAGTTAGAATAGACTCATGCAAACAGGTGTGTGTTTTGTTTAAACTTTGCTCACCTGAGCTGCTTTTGTCTCCTAGTCTGCTACATGAATCCCCCTCGCCAGTCCGGATCCAGCCGACGCCAGTGCTTGAGCTGGCTTTCATCCCGTTGACCCCGTCGCCGGCTGCCTGCCGCGCAAACGACGCAGGCGACTGGCAGTTGTTGTTGAACCTGAAGCACACAAAATCATCACCATTTATATACTAAGAGAACTGAACAAGCAAACAAAGTTTATTTTGCACCATTTGAGGCCAAAAAACAGTGAAAGATTACCCATCAGGCATGGACTTCTGTCTCCAGTGGCTGGAGCTGACGGTTTCGGCGTAGGGCAGGTTGGAGGCGGTGCTGGTGTTGTGCAGTGTGTGACCCATCACAATGGAGCAGGCCAGAGCGTAGTTGTCATTCCCCGGGGAATATCTGTGAGGATACATATGGATGACATTAAGGACATATGTTGCAACCAGCCAGATGGCGGTTCAGTCTGTCTCTCTGTTGTGTAACGGCGGCAGTGTTCATCCCGTGACCTTTTCGGGTTCAGAGGCCGACCGTCGCTGGAAACACTGCGGGGAATAGCAGCAGAGTTGCGTTCGCTGAAGTCTGCGGGCGGTGCTTTGATCAGAGTTCCTGCCGTGCCGGCGGCACGGGTCTGCGGGCTGGACGAGGTCCGCGGCCACTTGGCGTTGCTGTTGGCTGGCCGGAAGGGGAACTTTAACTCATAGGGCATTCCTTCTTTGTGGTTTTTGTAATCAACCAGGGGCATGTGGTAAATCTCTGAGCAGCCTCTGTTACACAATCACAGAGAGTCATTAGAGAAAAACCGCCGATCCTGCAGCTCAGCCTCCGAATCCAGCGTCAACTGTACCTGCGCGGCGTGGAGTCTTCGTGGGGAGGAATGATCACCACCTTGACCGTGACAGACGTTCGGAGCAGGTCGATCATCTGCTCGTGGGACAGCGATGCCACTGAGACCTTGCAGATCTCCACGAGTCGGCTGCCCTGCCTCAGCCCGGCCTGCCAGGCGTAACCGTACGGCTCCACCTCGGCTACGATGCCCTCAAAGTTAACGTGGAAGCCCAACTGGCCCAAGGCGTTGCGGCGTAGGGTCATCTCTGTGGTCTGACTGCCTTTGGTCAGCAGCTGCAGAGCAAAAAGAAGGAATTGAGTTATTTTACAGCTGCAGAAATGTAGATATTAGGCAGCAGTGAGAGGCTTTTTTGTTCAGTTTTCTTACTGAGGTCTGAATTTTTCAAAAAATTAAAATTTAGCGGATTTCCTTTAGTCAGATTGTTTCATAGCAAACATTTTAGACAGATTTTTCAGGGTTATGAATGAAATTAACATTTTAATAATTTTAAAGAAAAAAAAGAACATCTTTGTTTTAAATTGTTCTGATGTAAGAAATCAAGTTATTATACAGTTAAAGACATGAACTCAGATTAAAGACATGGACCAAGTCTAAAAAACTAAAATAAAAGGATCATTCTCTGCCTATTTTGACTTTTTTTTGTAGAAATAGCAAACCGAGCTCTGCATAACATGAATATGAAGAACAAAAGTTCTCATATCATCTCAGTTTCTATAACTTCTGGGTCCTTTAGGAAATGTGGACCAAGAACTCAAACAAAAAGGTGGCCATTCGTAAAAAAACTAAAAATTCTGGTTTGATCTCCAATTTTCTCATTTAATTTACAGCGTTTTCTCTTTTATAGCTGGAGTTACGGTCTAAAAATACCCTGCAATAACAGGTGAAACCCGCAGAGAAGTCATATGATTTTTTTTTTACAATTATTACAGCTGTTTTAAGGCTGCAAAACCTCTCACTACCCACTTTCCACAGGCAGACATTCATATTTTGCTTTTTTTCTCTGGCTTTATCTTTCAAAGATAAAATATTTATAAAAAAAAATAAGTCGAGCACTATAGAATGAAAACAATCTACAAAGAGTTATGTGAATTTGGCAAACGGAACACTTTCTGTATGAGAGACCCAGTACAGAGATGAATGACAAAGTCTACAGCCAATCGGGACACAGAACACATGTGCTGTTTAAAAAAAAAAATCTGTTATTTAAATGTAAAATAGTACTAAAAAAATCAGTGAAATAGCAAGACTTTGAATGGTGAACCAGGATAAAGTGAGAGAACACTTTACTAGGGTCCTTGAGGAGGATGCTGAACTCCATCATCTGTCATGTATTTGCTGAAAACACCAATAAACACTAATAAAATGTAAAAGAAATGCAAGTCATCTAATAGTCAAAAAGTTTTATTTTAAGAAGCCATTTATAGACGTACTTTCTTTTTTTAAATCTAAAAAGTTACTGATTTAACCTTGGACTTATTAGTCTCCAAATTTTTCAGGAAATCAATATGAAAAAAACAATCCTACAGTTTGATTTTGATACCTCTCCAGCCTTAAGGGAAAATTCTATTTAGAAAGTGCTGAGAATAATAGTTAGTTTTTGCTTTTCGGTAAAAATGTCTCGACTTTTGCTCCACCCTAATCATCGAGTTTATGAGTGGGATCTTTCTAGAGCGCCATGCAGAGTGACGGCTGACTGACCTCCAGTCTCTTCACCACCTCTCCAAAGTCCTCGGTGTTGTTGTTGATGGAGCGCAGTGACACGCTCTCTCCACGCTCATAGTAGATCTTCATGGAGGCGGGGCTCCCCGTCGACCAACCGATCACGTCTCGAGTGGCACAGTTGAACACGACCACTTTGGCCTCCTGGTCCAGCAGGATGATGAAGTCGTTGGAAATGGCCAGCAGGCACTCGCGTTCGGCGCCCGCCACCTGGTCCTCGGCGTGCACCTGCCAGGTTATGGCCCCCAGACTCCTCAGCTCCGCCCCGCTGTAAGGACGAAGCTTCTCCCGCCGTTTGTGGGCCAGCGAGATGAAGGGGAACTTGGACGTGGGTTCCACCGGCGTGCTGGTCACGTGACGCTCCGCCAGGTCCCGGAGGTATTCCTGGCGAGTGCGCGTTGCCATGGCACCGAACTTCTCTGACTTGTGAGCTGCTTTTTCTGCGTTTATGATTTTGGCCAACAGGAAGTCCCGAAAGACAGAGGACTTAGGGAAGGTTACGCTCTTGGGGATCGGAGGCCCGAATGAGGGGACGTCCTGGGAACGAGTCACAGCAATACTGAGGAAGTAGAGGAAGAAAGAATGAGGTGTAAAGACTTCAGAAAAGTATTTCAGAAATATTCAAAGCAGAACAAAACGCATTACACAGATTTGTATTTGAGTACAGAAGTAAAAGAGTTGCATATTTTGTTTACTCCAGGTATTGTTACCTTTGACCTCTTTCACCTGTGAAAACAACAAAAGGGTTCAAATCCCTGCAGGTGGATCTCCTCCATTGGTTCTTTCATCTTATTTGCACATAATAACTAGATTTAAATTTCAAAAAGTTGAAACAGGTTT
>NC_050533.1:14876250-14886794 GCF_002922805.2 Oryzias melastigma
AAGCCCACAAATGATCAGAAGCTAACACGCTGCACTGGATTAGTTAACATGACAATCTTTAAGGTTCTCTGTCCCCAGCAATAAACAAATGATGCGGGCATCGCCTGTAGGATGGATGCAGCTCCCAACGCCTGATTAGTCTTGACATGAAAATAATATACATCCAATCACGCAGGACAAGCTAGCTCCCAGTGTTGTCATCCTGCCACGGTTTGCTACATCAATGTATGGAAAGCGAGCAGTGCAGCTCCAACTAGCAACCTACATTTCCTAAACAAACGTCTAGTTATGTAACACGCCTGGCCGTCCCTGTGTGACACTGATGCAGCGCTTGAAAGCAGCAGATTAGCGCCCTGATGGCCCTGGGCCTTTTACTCCTCTAATGCTTTGGACTGGCTCAAAATGACATGAGGGTTTTTTTTTTTTTTATCTTAGTAGCAGACGACAACAAGCTATTATTAACCAGGTGGCCCTACAAGTCTATTAGACACAAACAAAAAAGGGTAAATATTTGCAAAAAAAAGTACAATCTTGCTTAAATGGATGGAAAAGAAGGTAAAAATCATCAACATTTCCACTAAAGTACATGTCATAAATGTGCTGTAGTGTTTGTAGTAAAGAACCCACTCTAGTCAACACTTATGCAACCAGTTTTCCAATTTTTTTTTAATGTCACCATCAGTCACTTACCTTAACTGTTATTGCAAAGTCTCAATTCTCCTTGCAGCAAACTATACTCAGTCTCTGTTGTGTCATGTGATGAATATTCTTCATTAAATTCTCAGGACACATCCCTTAGACCGTAGCAGCCTCCCAACCAAAGGTTTGTCCGCACAAAGAATTCCAGTTTTTCCAAATCCTCAGGGAACTGCATCTTGAAAAAGTCTTCTAACACTGTGCAAGTTCTAATTCAACCCACGGAAAATGAATAAAACCCAAAGGAGGAAAGCGTCTGGATCATCCATCAGAATTTATCTCTGTTTTCTCCAGGAGATGATGTGATCCGCACAGTCCGATTCCAGAAGAATTGATGACCCTTTGGATGGAGAGAGGAGACAGAGTCTCTTGACCCTTCTGCACCCAAGAGAGGACTGAGAAAGACCGCTCTGCACGGTCCCTTCCCACTCAGACGCATGTGCGGGTGAAGAGAGCTCTTTATGTGCGTGGTGCTAACTCCTTCAGACCACTCCGTCTCATGCTGCCCTGAAGGCAAAGTGGCAGGCAGTGGGGAGGGAGGGAGGGAGGGGGTGAATATGAGTGTGTGAAGAAAAACTCTTTGAATTAGTGTGCAAGCGAAAAAAGAAAAGTATGTGCATAAGCATGTATGCAGTGTGTGCAAACGGGCATGAGAAGGAGGTAACATGGAGGAACGGGAGCAGGGAAGTAAACTGGGAGCAACTCTGTGTGTATAATGTGGGTAGAAAGTCAGTGGAGTGGCACCGAATAAGCAATACAGACACATAGTTTGATCATCGCAAGGTCAGGAAGGAGCTGCAGAAGAGCAGCAACGTCAATATAACGGTTAATGCAAAGCTAATATCTGGTGTGCGATCACATTCATAAAAAAAAACAGCTGAAACAAAGGAAAGGAGGGCACAAGCCGAGCAGCAGAATGGCCTTTACACACAATGCCTCGGAGTCAATGCTTTTGTCTTAATGCTACTGCAGCAAAACCCAGTTTAAACCGGGATGCTATTGTGCAGCTTTTAAGAGTTCCTAAAGTAGATCTGGTCCTGACAACAAACACTGGAGCTCCAGCGTTTATGTTCTTATGTTTACTGTAACTTTTCAACCATTAACACGATCAACGTAATTTCAGCAGATTTTGAAGGAGAAAAGTGGCTCACAATTAAAAACTTACTTAAGATTTTGTGTTGAAGCCTCACCGATAACGCCTCAGGTGTTAAAGGGTTAAAGGACACAAAACAAAATAAAAGTACATCCTGCAGACCATTACTCTCCACACCATTAAAACGCAACTCTATTATCGGACTCATTTAGAAACAATAAACCAATAAGACTTTATCAAATCCATTCAGGGGAGTGTTCATCTCATGCTCGGAGTGTTACCTAAATTGTTTGTTGCAACATGAGTCATAAACTGCTCACCACTTTTTCTGCTTACCTTTGAAACCTATTTTTGTTCCCTTACTATATCACCTTTTGCAGATTTTTTCAGAGTAATTTAAGTTCTGGGTTCTGATTGGCTGTTGTCATTTCTCCTGTCTAGAATGTGTTTAGTTTGCTACATAAATCTTAAATTACAATCAGATCTTTGTTTACTTCTATAGTACTGGACTTATATTTCAATGAATGAACTTTGAGGGCTTATTTATGAAAAAAAAAGTGCGAAAATGTTTAATTCTGATCTAAAAAAAGGATATTAAGTGTGTAGAGGGGTGTTTTACAGTATTGAAACATGTATAATCCTAATATGTGGATTTCACCAATCGCAGGTTATTTTTAGAACGTAATTCCCATCATAAACGAGGGAGTGGCGTTTCATTGAAACCAAATGCCAACAGGATTAGTATGGACAAATGTATAATTCTGACTTTTTAATGAATATTTTTGCTGGTCTCACCTGTAGCAGGTCTTGTCAGAACAGGGGTTGTGCACACGTACGATGATGAAGACGTGCTGAAAGTGGGAGCGAATGTTCCTGGGAGTGAAGGGGTGAGCACCTGGCTCCTGGAACACAATGGTCACGATGTCGTTCCCAATGTGGCGTTTCCTCAACAACTAGAAAAAAAAGTAGAAGTTGACACTTTAGAAGTGAAAGCAAACTCCGCTTTTGCTGTTAATTGAAGTCTGCTGTGAGTTTTAATGTTTGAGTGTTTTCCTTCAAATCGATGTCCTCCCATCCTACCTGCTGTTTGTTGTTGGGCGTGTAAGGCAGCAGGGTCGACACGTGAAACATGATCTCGTAGTCTTTGTAGGACGTGTACAGCGAGTGAGTGCCCGTGGAATCCGCTGTAGGAAAGCAGCAGGAATGTTTACAAACGTCTTGTGAAATGAGCCATATTCTCGCTCTCCTGAGCATGATCAGAGCTTTCTGTGCATGACAGGATGCTGTTTAGCCACAGTCTAAACAATAACACAACAGTGGAGTGTGGATTAATGTCAGTCTGCTGCAACAAAGGCTGCAAGTGGAGACTGCTTTGGTTTTTTTTTTGATTAAGTGTAAAAAGTCAAAAATGCACAAAAACATTCAGGAGTAGTTTAACCATTTAAACTGTTGGGATATCGTCAGCAACATCTAAATAAAAACACACGCTCTTTGACGTAATATAACTCTTGAACCATTTACAGCATGAATCAGCTGATTCTGACAGAGAAAAGTAAAAGCTTTTTTACATTGATTACATAAGCTTTACTGGAAAGTTTTTCTTACAAGTCCAAGGCTGATATTTTCCACTTCAGAATTAGCTGAAATTATGTTAATCGCATAAACGATTGAAGAGTTATGGTCGCTGAAAGAACCTAAAGAAGAAGAACTAGGAGGAAATAAAGTTGCCCTTGCACTAGTGAGCTGAAGACATCTGTCTTTAGTTGAGCAAAGCATCAAACTGAGCAGTGGTGAGCGAGTTACTTTTGGTGTCCAGCTGGGCTCTGTACTTGGTGAAGCCCTTTAGGCGGACCTTCTCCCCCAGGAGCTCCAGAAACTCTTCAAAGGCAGAACCTGCCGTCTCGTTGTTGTACATCTCCTCCTCGGTGCTCTGCCCGGCTCGGCAGTACATCACACCCACCTTTACCTGAAAACTCAGCTGGATGCCAGAAAAAAAACAAAAAACACAAGCTGTCATTCTCTCTGAGACCACACGAGCAAGAGAGGGTTTCTAAAGTTGTTGCCCTCCTAACCCCTTGTTCATCCAACTTCATGAGCTGCTCTGTGACTTTGGGTGTGTTGAGGGCCAGTCGGAGGCAGGACAAATCCAGCTCTGGGAGAAGGTACTCCAGCACCTCTTTGATGGGCAGACCCCGGGAGGTGCCGTGCTTAGATGTGGAAGGCACTGCATCTTCCAGTATGGAACCTCGGAGAGTTGTCATCTGACAGAAGGAGAGAAAGAGGAGATTACAGACAGGAGAGTGCAAATGCTGGAATGCACCTCAGGAATGTTTGATGTGCTTTGAACCGTCTCCTGAAGATCAAACACGCTGATAGCAACATAAGCCTGCCAAAAAGAAAATAACCAAAACAAACTGCAGAGGTTCCTAAAGCAGCGCCAAATAGAAAGATGCTGACACAAAACAAGGAGACTTTTACGAATCGAAGCTTTGGGTAAAGGTGGAACTGAAGAAGAAGACAGTGGAGGGGCCAATCCGCAATCTCTGTGTGTGCACAAAGTGCGCTCCCTATTGAACTTAACCCCAATAACAGTCAGAGAATGCCTCTCCTATAAGCTGATGGTTTTTTTCAGCCTGCATTTTCAGTGGAATGAGCTTAAATGAGTAGAACCTCACAAAATGACCCCAAATGAAATGAATACTGAATTGAGGAGATGTAACGGTTCATGGAGAGCTCTAACATTGATAACAGGCTGGAGGATAAAGGCATTTTCGGAGGTTTCCTTCACACGTTGCTAACATTGAGGCCGACAGCTGAGTAGCTCTGAGGCCGGTTATATAACAGCAAACCAGGACTCTAATTCAACACTAATTCGACAAGAACAGGAATAATTTGATCAAAAATGAATAAACAGTTCCCAAATTCTATATTTCTTCAATGGTTTTGTATTGTAATTTGGTAAGCCACGAGGGATCACTTAAATAAGTCTGAGGTGTGGTTTTCACAGTAAAAACTATTTTGTGGGTTTAAGCTTTATGTTCAACCAGGCGTAACTTAGTACTCAAGCGATTGAAATCTTTCTGGAAAAAAAATAAAAACTTCACTGATTCTAAAATCAATGTATTCATTTATATCTATATAGAAACTTTCAGGCTTAAAATCAATTTTATTGTTTAAAGTCTAATATTGGAGAAAAATCAATAAATACTAAAACGCAGTTAGTCATTATATAACTAAAGACTGGCTGCTAAAATCTCATGTCCTCTAACTCAGGTACTGATTAAAAGCTGCATTGATAATCATTTCATGACTCGATGCCTCCTGAATCGTAATCGAATCGTGAGGCCACAAGGTTCCCAACATTACTTGTTTATATTCAACATAACTTGATTTTCTGTCAAATGTGCCTTAAAAATGTTTTAGAATAGATTGGGTGAGAAGCAATCAGAGGTTTTAACTACTTGTTTTTAGTAAAATAGCCTGTTTCTTTATGAAGCCTTATTTTCTGCATAATTACCATGACAGGCCAGATTTATCCGTGGCAATTGGCCAGGCAGTGATTGAGAAATATTGGACTCCAACCCTGGTGAATATATAAAAACTACATGCTTCATTTTTAACTGTGATTGGCAGATTACTTTAAATTAAAAGAGAGTTTTAAGCAGAGGCTGGCGGCAGTAGAAACTGACCTCGCTGGTTCTAAAGATGATGCGGTAGTTATACTGCTGACTGTGCTCCTTATCGTCCTCCAGCTTCTCTCTACAGAGGCTCACTGCAACTGGACCCAGTGCCTCGTCAATCCCAAAATAGTTCCAGTGATCTAAGGGGGCCAGAGAAGAAAGCATGGTTTAACTATTTAACTAAAAGCATTGATGAAAATCTTTCTAGGAAAGGTATTTATCTCACCCCGAGAGTAGAAGAACTTCCGGTAATAGTAGGCTCCAAGGTCCATGTGCTCCACAATGTACTGCTTGCCCTTTTTTTGGAGCGTGCTGGGTCCCTCCTTACATCCCTCAAGAACTGAAACTCCAGCATTGCTATAGTGTGTGCTTACAGAGGTTTCATACAAGGTAACTTCCCCGACTGGGGTCCCTGAGCTTGCTCCACCACCAAGAAACACCTGATGCCCCAGTCTGCCCCTGCCGTTGACATCGGTACCAATCTCGTTGCGAAAGCAAGGGCAGCTTAGCAACATTTCGTTGCTTTGCTCATCTCCAGAGTCCAGGCTTGGACTGCCTCTAGAACAGAGTTCTTCTTGACTTCCGCTGGGGGAGCTGTAAGGCAGGCTGTGGGTTGACGACAGAGTTGAAGAGGCGGAGGCGACGGCAGCAGCAGATGCGCCGGTGGTGGTGTTTTTGATTTTCACTGCAGTCTGTCGGAGGTGAATAATTTCATTCAGATCAAATAGAAGGCTTTGAACGTCGTAGTGGGCAAATCCTTTCTGACACATCCAGCGCTTTAGATGGGGGCCAGTGTCCTCTGTCCTGCAGTCCTCAGCGTCAGAACCCCCCCGAGAAGAGTCCAACTCACCGTGCACATTTCTAAGTTTCCGGAATATGGACTCCCCTCCCGTCTCAGACTTAGTACGTCTCTTTGGAGGCTTGTCTCTGTCCTTGGGCTTCAGAAGATGGCCATCGATTGCATCTTCCTGAGCTTTCTCTGAAGCTGGGCCACGCTGGTCCGCTTGTTCACTTTCGAAGCCCTTTAGCATTTCCAAAAGGCTTTCTCCAGAAGTCCCGTGTTGGTTTATAGAGGATGTGCTGCCATATTCACGGTGCAGAGGGGAGAATTTGGACCCTGGTGATGGACCCCACTCTTCTCCACTGTCACCACCAGCGTCCATCTCACCAACAGCCATGTCACTGTTGCTGCGCTGGCGGACACGTCTCTGTCGTGGGTTTCTAGACGCCGGACTCCTCTGGTCCCCCGGGGTCAAGTAACGGGTGTCAGGGCTGTAGTTGTTTGGTTGGACGTGCGTTCGACTCTTCAGGCTGTTGTGGATGTTTCGCAACATGGACGAATCCTGAGGACTCAAAACAGGTCCTAACTTGACGTGACTTTTAGGTGCAGCAGAAGCATCAGCCTCTGCGGCGGGGTGCCACGGAGGTCCCGGAATGTCTTTTCTTGGAGGCCAGTCAGCCACTCGAGCCCGAACACCCATTTTAGGCACTCCTGTAGTCACAGGTGGGTGAAGGTTGTCGGCGCGGGTAAGGGCGGCCCCTCCGTTCACCATGCGGAGATGGCCAGTGTAAAACTCATTGGTGGCAGGGATGGAGCCCCCGACGGTGCGATCCATGGGTGGGAGTTTCAGGCTGGTCATGACACCAGTGCCAAAGGCTAAAGGCACTTAGCATTTAAACATGGCTGCTTGTAGGAGGCTATGTCGTTCCCTGAATTCATCAGTAATTCAATTGTCCGGATCAACAACAGGTGTAGAAGCTCCTCTGCCGCTGTAAACTTGAATGATTTCTCCTCAACTGCTGCAAAAATGTGCGCAAGACATCTTTTTGTTCCAAAACCAGAGCCCTAAAAATAAATGAGAACAGAACATTAGAAAAACTTGCGATGTGTGATATTAGTGATCAGTACTGCAGTGATTATATGACTTGTGAGACATGACCGCGTAGCAAAACAATTAATACATTTCCATTTCACTGCATCAGTTTTACTTATATAAATTCAACAGAACTTAAATTGTACTCCAAAGGATCCAAGTCTACATAGGAGGCGAGTATGAAACATAAAAGAGGTCAAATGTAAAAAAGGCTCTCTTTAATTTATTAAATACGTTAAGTAGCCATAAGGTTGTTTTTGCATGTATAAGCATTTATGGTAACTATTTATTGCAATTTAAGCCGTCTTTTTCGATATGTATGTGGCACAGGCTAATATCGCAATGTTGATAAATTTGCGATGTATTGTGCAAGCCTAGTTAGTACAGTGCGCCCATAATTTTAATAAATCCTTTAGATTCTAAAAACCTACACTGATCATTTTTAGCCATTTTGAAAGCATTCCCATTGGTCATTTAATTATGACATTTTTTCCCCAAAATTAAAAAAGTGTTCTTTTCTAGGGCATCATTTCTGCAGTAATTACTTAGAAATTCAACTCTGATTTGTGGGCGGGAGCATTGGTGTATAGCAACCCCTCCCACTGGTGAGCCTTCTCCATTAACAAGCTCTCCCACTATCTTACAGCCCCTCACACATTCAATGTAACACCACCGGTGCTAACAAAATGACGAGGAATATTGCCATACAGTTTAGAGCAGATGTGAGCTCAGACGAGGAAAACAATTTGCATCAGAATGAAACAGAGCAGAATGAACAGAGCATGTTTATTGTTTTTTTTTTTAAAACACAAATACAATCTTTATCAAACTTCATTTTTTCAGCTGCTCCTGATTCACAACACTTTGAATAAATAAATACTCAACTGCAGTTTTGATCTTAATTTTCTGTATCATCATCACAGAACATGTTAAAAACACCATTTTCATTAGAGTGGGTCTTTAATCAAACTCATCCATGTGGTGACGTGCTAAACGTGCTCTGCAATGACACATCCTTGGAATCAGTAAAACCTCATTAAAATCACAGCTTGGTGTGAAAAATTATGTCAGCTTCAATTTGTGTCACTCTGAAGAGTGTGCTCATGAAACTACCTTTATCCTAAATGTCATCTTTATCAAGTGTTTTTTATGAGTAAATCACCTAAAAAAAATACATCAATACTTCTTCCCATCACAGCAACAGAAATAACATGAATATGTGGGATTGATGAACAAATGGATCTGGTTTAAATATATGAAAAGCATAAATCTATCTTGTAAACTTCTCTGCTATTTTTAGCTCTTTAAACCTCTCTGGAGTGCAGGGATCTTTGATTGTGGTTATGGTTTAGTGGTAGACCATCACAAAAGGTCAGGGGGGTCAATAGGTCATGATAATTGCTCAAGCAAGGGAAAAGTGAACAGTGGATTCACTTTGAAAAAGGAAAGTTGTGTCAAAAGAGAAACATCACTAGAACATCTATCCATCTTAGGAACTAACAAACCTTCACATCCAACCAAAGGATTGTTTGAAATCTAAAGACGTTAGCAGGTGTGTGGCCTTTTAGGTAAACCTGAACTTGAAATATTTTGTTAATGAGAATAATTTAACTAACAACAGGAAACAGTGAAAAAAATATGGAAATCAGATAGAATTTTTCTTTTAGTTTACTGCACTTAAGCATATTTACACTGGCCTGATAATGTCGAATGCCACCCATGGGGATTTTGAAGCATAAAATGAAGCCAGGACTTTCTTCCAGCTAATTCACCAACTTTCCAAAAATAGGCGGCAATTTATTTTTTGGGTAAACTTTTTTTTTTTACCTGGGAGTCAATAGGAAATTGTTAATTTCTTACACTAGCATTTAGTGGTAATTTAGCAAACTTAAAAAAAATGTATTTTTGGCTTTTAAAAAATTCAGGAATGGAAAATTGAGTTTTACGCTTAACACAATAATTACAATAACGTAATAATTTGCTAAACATTTACAAACACCGCATGCATCATCTTGATAAGTGAGTGAAGTAATTTTGCTTGGCTCCATAGGTAACATTTTCAAGCTCAAAGGATTCAAAAGTTGTGTGAAAAACTGAAGACGGAGACTGTGCCAAACTGGCAGTGAGGAAGGAGTGTGCTGAGGATTAAGCCTCTTTTCACTGCACTGCTTTCCTGTGATCACATTAGCCACCAGTTATGTGCAGATCATGATGAGTCTGCAACACAGCCACCTTCACACGTCAAAGATGTGCTGCACAAAGGGAAAAAACAGATCTGCTTCAAAATGGTAAAATCGTTTAAGGAGTGCTTCACCACTGAAGGAAAATTCAAAGGACATTGTGTCCAAGGAGAGCGCCAAGGAGCCATGCTGCATTGCAACACTGGGACAATCATTTGGGAGATGGGTCAAACGCTCACCATACAGCTTATAGTTTGTTTTAATATATCAGCATCAATTTACAAGTCAAGTGAAAGTGCAGAGAAAAAAAAGCTCAAGGCTCTGCAGTGCAGTTGATTCCATCTTCAGCAATGCCTCAGGCGAAGCAGCTTCAGTCAGCCAACACACAACCCTGGATTTCAACAGTTTATGTCTAAACCAGAACGGCATGGTCAATCCTCTAGCAGCACACTGCAAAAACAAGATTGTTTTTAAATCTCCATTTTGGGGCAGCAATGGTAGATATAGAAGTCTCCTTCCAAAAATATGATTAATGAGTAACTTATTATGAAATAAATTATTTAAGTAAATCTATTTAAGGGAATATTTGAAATTAAAATGCAGGCGATTAAAAAAGCAAGAAAATGTACAAGTAATGATGGTAAAAGGGTTACTTGTGCAATACAGGAAATATACTTAATCCAGTAGAATCTGACACTTTAAGACGAATGTAAACAAATTGTTGTCAATAAATGCATTTTGCTGATTGCGCTTATTTTCGGACTATAAGTCACGTTTTTTTTAGCATAGTTTGCCAGGGGCGGCAACGTATACTCAGGAGGGTCATACGTACTTTAAAAAAAAAATAAGTAGGAAAAAACACTAGAGGGCGCTACATGTGTGTGTATTAGTATTTGCTACTGACAGTAACACAGAAGAAGTTCTGCTCAGTCTTGATGGAATTGTTCAGAAGCAACAGAGGATGAAGAATTCAATAGATTTAGTGGTTTCAATTGCAAGCACGTTCTTTATGTTACGTTAT
>NC_050533.1:14887000-14892526 GCF_002922805.2 Oryzias melastigma
GGAAACTGTCTTCTGGGGTCCAGATGACCCCACCTCCAAGGTCAACAAACCTAAGATAGCACAAGGGTTAAACATAAATAGGCACATTTAGTCATTATTTTCCTACTAACGAGTGTTTGCCCTTTAGCTGATGTTTCTGCCATTAACCACTAGAGGGAGCTGTATGTGTGTATCAGTATTTGTTACTGACATTGCAGAAGAAGAAATGTCATCAAAACAAACATGGAGGAGAATCTGATTGTTTTTCTCTTAAACTTTTACATTTTTCTGATTTAAATTGAAAATTATCATTCTTGTTTTTATTTTTTGCGCCCTTGGACTAACGTGGAACAGAAAGTAAACAAAATTGGGTTACAGAGAGAGACGGAAGAACAGGTAAAAGCACAGTCATTTAGATACAGCTCCTGGAATATTGAAGGTAACGATCGCTATAAGTAAAAAAAACGACTGAAAGATCTTATAACCAACGATTTTGTAGAACTTTTTAAAATAAATAAACTTATCTCTCAATATCATCGTTGTCTTCCGTGTGTAATAAAGAAAATATACAGTCAATGCGTCCAAGTAGTGATGAGGCGAAAAACTTGATGGTAGCTTCTCCCACATGCGACAGGAGCATCTAGTTTATGAGAACATTTTAGGACAAGCATTGAGCATCCAATTTGACTCACGTCAAAAAAGGCAGTGAACGCAAATTTAATGTGTGTTGAAAAAATATAGCTGAGTATAGATTATAATTTCCAGAAACATTTCAATTTGATTCATAAGAGCCCGGATCGATTTTGGATTCTTTCCATTCTTCATTTCAATTCAATTTTAAGTTTACACATTTACACACATTTGTTTAGAAATACATAAATAATCTACCATATGTTGGGAATATATTTATATTATTCTGTTACAGTTCACATACTGTAAAAAGTATTTGTGAAATAATGAGATTGTTAATAGCATACAGTGTTAAAGGAGAAGTTCCAACAAAAATGTTAAGATCATTAACATTGCAAACACTGCTTCTACTGGAGGGTGTTTCAGTTTGGCCACTAGGTGGCGATGAAATAAACGTCAGACTTTTCTAAAAAATAAAGTGCGACTTGTACTCCCGAGAGACTTTTATACGGTTTTCTTCTTCTTGAATAAACATTTTTTGCTATATGGTATAAATACAATATGTAATACTGACTATTCATGACATTTTTAATAACAATTATAGCCAACAATCTTACATAGAAAAAACTAAGTTTGATGTAAATCTTTTAAAGTGTGAACTGTTAAGTGAGTGTGAACTGGGAGTGAAATCACTGCAGTTTGGTTGTAACAAGCTGCTGATATTGATGGAAATTACTATCTTCTCATCAGTAATGACCGAGTTCTTGCATTTTATCTGCAGAAGATGCAAACAAGTTTAGACTTAAAGACAGAAACATAAGCAAGTGTGAAATCTGCTTTCTTGATTTATATTTGTTCTCTTTTGGTCTTATACTAGACTCAGTACTGGCTGGTACATTGAGACAAAAATAAAAGCTGATGCCATTTTGTGGTCACTTATCATTTTAAAAAAGCTTAAACATAAAAATGACTCTTTCAGATTAAAGAAAGTGTTTAAAATCCCTCGTGTGTCTCTAAAACGATTCCACTACCTCTTCTAATTCTAGCTCAGAGATAAAATATCTTCAATATCTTCCTTTTGTCACACAAGGAGAATTTTCCATTTTTCACCACACCCACATGAATAGGATTCTATTCTTTGGGGCATGACAGCAGATTAGCAGTCTCTTGATTAATTAAAAAAAAATCTATTAATGTCTTGCTGGAATGCGGCTTATCAAGAATTGAAAACGATCAAGGAATGTAAATTAAAAAGTGTTTCTAGTCCCAGAGCTATTTTCTCTCATGCTGCACATTTAAGTGATCACGCACACAAAAACTGGCGTCTAATCTCCCAACTGATGAACCCACAGAAGAACTGTCAGATTAAGATAAATGCCCTACAATAGTGGAGTATTTTGTGTTTTTAGATGACATGACACTTTCAACCCATTCCAGTCTTGTTCCAGCTCATCTTATCAGTCTCTTTGCTCGGGCAACTTTTTTTCCACAGGTAGGACATGTTCAGACAGCTCTCGTCTGATTGTGTTTATGTGAGTTCTCTCAAATGTTACTCTGACCTCTTGGCGTAAACTCCAGCTCCTGTAATATGAAGAAACGCCTTGGAAAAGCCACAGATGAAGGGATGAGACGTGACTAATAAGAGAGTCATGACTTGTGGGCTGTCCAAGATCTTATGAAACACTGCACATACTAGAAACATGGAATTAATACAACAGGACAGACAGCAGTCAGTCAGTCAGAAATGTAGATGAATCACAAAAAGAAGGAGAATGATCGACATCCTGACTCATTCTGTTAGATGGAGATATTCCAATAAAGAAAACCGTCTACAGGTGGAGAGAGCTTGCGCTATAGAAGGTCAGAGGCCATTTCCAAGGCTGGTTTGGTCACTTGTCTCTGAGAGAAGAGGAACATGTTGAAATAGTCTTCAAACAGAAAAGGAGTGAAGTTTCCCAGCACACTGGGCAAGTGTTACCCCATCTCCAACAAAAGAGGCGAAGGATTGCCCTACAAGCTTGTAATTACTGCCTGCTTGAATGGGATAAGAGGCTGTTTGCCTGACACCATTGGCTTCCCAACAGGCACCCCACCATTTAGTCCACTGGCTCTCCCCTGGTTCCTAATCTTTCCTGCTCGGAGCGCTGACTGGGACGCTGGACAGGAGGCACAAAGGTCCCTCTGTGCTGGCTTGGTCAAAAACCGGGGCCCCATTCCAGCACACTGAAGTCTTTGAAAATTGCCTGGCACGGGAAACCAGCGATGGCCACGCATGAGGCCTGCCAGAAAAACCAGATGGATTAAATGCAAGGGGAGGTGAGAGCTGAGCCAGAACCTGATTTCAGAAAGAAGAGAATAAATAGAACAGAACGATAAGAAAGTAGGATATTGCAAAGACAAAAGAGGAAGTATTTCATCTGGGCCGTAAATGAAACACTTGAACAAGCCACTTGCTTTTCTTTAATCTACTACCCCACTGATCCACACATAATGTTTGGCAGATGACAGATTTTGTGATGTAATTTAGACAGTTTAGCAACCTTTACATAGAACTACATACCATCACATTGGGAGAATTAGGGGGTTTTATAGGATTGTACCTCATATGAATACTAGTCTGACAGGAAACTGTGACACATCTCTATATCTCCAGGTTCTCCTCATGTCTGGCACTTTTTCTCTTCCTTAATGAATCTTCCTTCCTCCTGTCTGACGGAGAACCAGAAGCACATTTTATTGAGCAACTTGAGAAACCAGCACCACGGGAAGAAAACAAGCAACCATGGAGATACATAAACACAACAAGAATCTCCGGGAATCAATGCAGATCCTGGAATTCTGTAAATTTAGGGAAAAGCAGACGATTCACAGAGACCAGAGGAGCATGTTGGGGCAAAGCTATTTCAACACCGACCTTCCAAGTAATAATCTGGTAGAAAAAGCTTTTCTGCACCAGTCAGTCACCCTGAGAGCTTTGATCTGTGGGATATCAGGTGGGATAAGCCTCTTGGGCCAAAAAAAAGCTTCACTAAGACAAATGCAAGGCCATGTGAAGCTGGAGAACTTCACAAAAGAAAGTCATTGTTCTGGGTTGCGCTGCAGCTGCATCGCTGCTGTAATTCTCAGGCCGTCTCACTATCACTGCAACACAGCTCAGTGAGTAATGGGCAGAGCTAACCACTGGCAAAGTGAATTTTACTCGCAGCCTTACACAAGGGGACAGTCTTGGATGGGGGCCAGAATATATCGAGAGCCATCATCTCCTGCCGGGTGTCCTTGGTTGCTCCTTTTCTCTCATCAAGACAGAACTCCATCAGGGTTTGATGAGGGACGGCACAGAAAAAAAAGGGCTTTAAACCACTTGACATGGTTTAAAGTCTGTGATGGTAAACCTGGTAACCTACTTCTAACTACTTGGGTGGGCCACAAGTTTTACAATGAAAGCCTTTGTTCAAATCCCGAGCAGGATTTATCCTTCAAAATGCTTTACTACAACTTCTCCTTTAACGGATGACACATCTGTCAGGAAAAGTGAAAGACTGAGTCTTTTCACAGATTTATACCCCATCGAAACTGATGAATCTATAAACACTACTACGCTTCGCCGTTATAAATGACTTGTCACAGGCAGAAGTACTGGGAAGCACAGAAGAAAAATAAGTGTGCAAAACAAAACAAAAAAAAGAAAGAAAGATGCTTGGAGAGGAATGTAAAAAATCCCAAGGAGGAAGTAGCCAGAAGTTGGGAGCAGAGGTTTAAAAGTGGCAGTTTGCTCTAGGCTGCACTTTCCTTCTCCTCTTTGGCTGCATCCAACACTAGGATTCCATTAGAGACAGTGAGCTGCCTCTACACAGACAGGTACATGTCGAGACAAAAACACGCTGACGCACAGCAGCACATGACCAAGTCCAGAGCCCCCACATCCACAAAAACAACCCACAACACAACAGTCCATTTCTGCACTAACTTTATCTATGATTGTTGTGTTTTTGTTTAACAGAACTCCTTACTAAAGACCCACTCTGACTTTTTTGTAACCCTTGTGCTATCATAGGTATGTTGACAATGGGAGTGGGATCATCAGGACCTCAAAAGACAGCATGCTGAGCTTTTTTCCTCAAATGATTTTTAATTTTCACTGGTGTCCATGGCAGACATGAAATCCGGTCCACTTTCGTCCACATTTGTCATGGGACAGATAACACGTCAATGTAAGGGTGGGGTCATCTGGACCCCATAAGATAGCACAAGGGTTAAATATATTTTAAAAGGTGCTTTTTTAATTATAATTTTACTGTTTTTAGCCAAAACCATAAAACGTGTCATTTTCTAGGACATAGTTTCAGCACAGCAACAGCAGTTCATTAGAAATTTGCCTCTGTGTTGTGGGAGGGACCGTTTGTGTGGAAAAAAAAAATCCGCCCCCTCCCCCATTGCTGAAAGCTGTCTGTTTACATGTTCTCCCACTAACTTACAGCCCCTCACAACCCTAATTTAACATTATCAGTGCTCAAAGATGTAGAGCATTAATGGAGCTATCTAGCCGTACAGTTTTGAGCCAGCTCAGATGAGGAAAACGAAGACCTGCATGGATCTAGTAGTCTTTTAGACTTTATTTTCTTTATCAGAAAAATGCCAGAAATATGTTAAAAACACCAAAACCACAATTTGTGTTGGATCTTCAGAGTAGCTTTGCATCAAACTATAATTTTTTATGATAAATATTTCCTAAGGAGTTTAATGAACGATCCACCTTTCCTAATGCAGCCGCACTAGATGTCCACAAGAGACAGTTTTAAAAACATTAGAAAGTATTGAATTGTTTACTGAAGTTATTTTTATGGGATTTTCTACTTTCCTTCTAAATGAAAAACAAAAATGAAAACAAGCACCTTCTTGTCTTTCCACCATCTGCCA
>NC_050533.1:14892765-14914996 GCF_002922805.2 Oryzias melastigma
AGGGATAGATGGGGCATATTATTGTTAAAATGTTTTTTTTTTTAAGTATTGAATGTTCAGTTTTCTGGCGGGTTGGTAACTGCAGGAAGTGCAAAGACGAATCACATTAGGGTTTTTTCAGTTAGCAGTCAATCACAGAGCTCTCAAAAAGCCCCCCTCCCTCCACAGATATGCTGGGACAAGAATGTACCTCACGGGTCAACACAGCTGCTTTCTAACGCACAAAACTAAAACTCATTTTTTTCCCCCAGCAGTTTGGATATTTTCAAAAAGGGTATGGCTTTAAACACAGGCCACGTTGTTTTCCCAGAATGTGTGGGGGTCTCTGAGATAAACCCTTCACGATATCCACCTGCATTGCCACAGGAGGATTACAGAGTTACTTCTGACCACTTCCTGCTTCTCTGGAAAATGTTTGAAATGAAAAAGGTCAGAGTCTGATGTTGTGATCAAAATAAAAAGCAGAGTGTATATCTGGCACTATAAAGAAATAACTTAATGCCTGAGACTGTTTGCAGGTTGTTAATAATTGATATTGCAGTTTAAAGTCCATTCAGTCTGAAACAACTCCAACACCCACTAAGCAGCTATAGACGATTCTGTCACTATTTCAGTAGCTGACAACAAAATAACATTAACCATTTGAGGGGACAACAATATAAAAACAATATAAACTTTGTATAGCTTTATGTTTATGTTCCTGTGAGGTATTTAGAAGTTTTTCAATGTAAATAAATATAAAATATTCAGACATAAAAAAGTTACTGGGGCTTTATGCCAGGGAAATATACTTTGAACAATTACTGTTGAAAATGTTCAAAATATATTTAAAAAAAATGACAATAATTTCTGCTTATTATAGTATTTTTTAGCTTTTATTAGCAGCAAAATCAGGTATTTCTACAGAAAAAGATCTAAAAGAGAAAGTTTTTCTTTTCAAAACTAACCCAACTCTTGGAGATTTCTTGTTTTCTATTTACTATTTATCAATTATAGCCAAGCATAAAATTCAAAAGACATTACAGGCAAAAAGATGCTTCCTTAAAATAGTTCTAATTATCTTTACACCATCTAATGCGCTTATTTTAAACAAATAAAACATGCTTATCTTGGTGTAGACATTTGTTTTAATTTATTTTTTTCAGTGCTAAGTGCTAGGATTAGTCAGTTTCCATCTGTTTAAGATGAAAATAGAAGGACAAGAAAGTGCATGCAGAATAATTAACAGTGTGGATGTAAAAAGGGAGGCTTGAATGAATAGACTGTGTGCTTGCTGTCTATAATTCAGCCTCCCCACGTGCCAGAAGATGGGGGGAAGGGAATAAGCCTTGGAGGGGGTTAAAAAAAATAGCACTTCCAACCCTACTATTACTTGATTCTCAGATCACAGACACTCCAGAGCAAAACAAATTAAGCTCTCAGTAAAGCTGGCATGTCTTATGTACCCAACATGCACAGATTGATTCTGACTGCTCCACAGGATCAATGTCACGTCTTCGTTAGCAGCACCACCAGAGATGTGGAGTCCAGTTGGAACATAGAGGAAAACCAAAACGCCCATTAGATAGTGGCAGATTTTTTTTGTTCAAAGGCTGGCGCTGTATGTGATCAAACGTGCCTCTGCACCTCTGGTGATTTCCGCAGTCACGCAAACCAAGTGTTGCATGGATGTGTGTGCCCATCAGTGAGTGCTGGTCAAATTCTATCTGTGCCTTTTTAATCCTGCGGCACAAGGATGTCACGAGGGAAAATGAAACACACGATTATAGCAATTATTTTCTGCACAGAAACAATGCCAATAAAAAAGAAAAAATAACCTGTTTCTCAAACAACCACTGAGATTCACTTTCCTTTATGCAAACAAACTTATTGATCAGCGCCTGACCAGCACTGAACGAGCTGTGGACTGATCAATTATGACTCCAGGCCAGTTGATCAGATATGTTTGGTTCTGTGACAGACATATTTATACAAACATACTATTAAACTGCACTACAAGGTTGTTATCTAACAGGAATTCTCCTCAAGAATTTGCTCAATTAGCACAAAGAGGATGTTTAGAGTGAAAAGCAAGTTGAGTTATGTTGGAAACCCTGTTCTCCAACATCTTCGGATCACTTTGTAAACTAAAAGTGTTATGTTCATCTTAATGTTTTTGTTCTTAATAACATATTCAGACTGGTAAAATAATTTGTTCTGGTCCTTGACGACTTGATTTGTTTTGGATCCAGTCCTGAACCTTGCGTTTGGTCTGTATTCAGACTGGTGTCAAGGGGACTTTCCTGTTCCGGAACAAAGCCTGTAAACAAAACCATGTGATTGAAGATCTCGTCACTCATTGGCCAGGAATTTTTAGGGCAGGACAAAACAACTCAAAAAGTCCTGTCTTTGGAATCTTTGGGATAATTCACCACTTCAAACTTTATATTTCGCCGACCAATTTTGAACATCTGCATCGGTGTCGTGTCAGGTACAACACCTTTTACTGGTTGTAAGCATTTTACTGGCTAGATGACAGCTATGAAGGTAGGATGATCAGTGTTTATGTCAGGATAACAGTGTGAGAAGCAATGTGGAAACTAACCGAGACCACCTTGAAAGATGGGTCCGAGAGCGGTTCCTGGTCCCAGACCAGGGTTTGGTTAGGTTTATTCAGACGGAAGATTTGTTCCAGATTATCAAGGGTAACCAACTCTGGTTAACTTTAAGCGGACCAAATGTGTCCAGTCTGAATACACCTCTAATGAAAGTTAGTTTTTTTGTGTGTTTTTGTGGCATTTTCTCATGAAAGAGGACCCATCCTAACAAAAATCAGGCTTAAAATTGCATTTCCGAGTATTTCTTTATTTAAATCATTAAATAAAGAAGGAGCAGACAAAAAAAATGTTATTTAAAAAAGCTAGTAGGTGTGATATAGATCCTATAATTGGAAGGCCACAAGCTCCCTGCTCCACTCCATTCTATTGCACCTACTTGTAGATGGCTATAACCGTGTACGTCTTAGTTTTCTTCGTCTGAGCTGGCATCTGGCTCGAAAATGTACGGCTGGATTGCTTTAACATTGCTTGACATTTTGGTTGCTCTGATAATGTTAGGCTAGGGGGTGTGAGGGGCTGTAAGCTAACATGAGAGTGTGTAGATCACTAGCAAGAAGTGGAGGAAGGCTTACCTCAGATCAACAGTCCTACAAAATTCAAATGAACTCCTACCTCTCTCTAGAAACTATGTCCAAGAAAACAACATAGATTTAAATTTTGACTAAAAACAACACAATAAGAATTAAAATCCCAAAAGGTGACTGGAGTGGGACCTTATTTGAGCAATATGCACTTTGAGCAATATCTTTACCATCTTACATCTCTACAAACTAAACGTCTGCCTTAGTCGCAGTAGTTCAGTGTCTGAGAAAGGAACAGGTACTTCACAGTTTCAGACAGACCCTGAAAACTCCAGACACAGAGGAGTGTTTGCCATTTCAACAAGCTGGAGAGCAAACAATGACTAGAGGGAGAACTCTTCGTCTTCAGATTCTTTTCCTCAGACGAGTTGAGATCATACATAACTGTGGTTTGCACAAACGCATCATGCCAACATTTCATTTTGGCAAGCGGGCCTTCCAGACAGCAGCAAGTACAAATCAAAGACCCGATATGTGGACCAGGACAGCAGTTTTTGCTACTTTTAGAGTCAAAACAGAACACTGTCAGAAGGATTTTATCAGCAAAAAGGAGAATTTGCTTTTTAGTGTCCTCTATGTGCAGTTATTTAAATTATATATTTGCTCTTTGATATGTTTAAAGGAACCATATACTTTTTATATGGCATTTTACTTTACATAAAACCACACACATTTACATCAGAGCAGAAGTACAGCAAGCTAAATGTGCGTTTGTAATGAGTGAGGAGAAAGCATCGATGACTTTTTTTTCTGGAACGACCGTGTACGAACAGCAAGGTCAATCGACAGCCGCCTGACAGATTCTCACAGCCGATGTGTCAATATGACAGATGCCTGCGATGTTTGCAAGTCCTCCGCTCACATGTCCCCTCACATCCTGTGCCTGATCCATTACTCAGGTAGCAGCGAGCCAAAGCACACAGGGATGCAACAACAGCTAAAATAAGTGCATTTCTTTTTTTTTAATTTGAATGATATTAAACCATCTGACAGAAAAACAGAATAAACTCTGAGGCTGAAACACTTTTTATGGATGAAAATTTAAAATTTAATTTGTGTCCTTTCACTTTTATTCCATCGGTTGTTACTTATAGTTCCTCACAGCAAGCATGTTTAACCCATTTATGCTTGAATGTATTTCAAATTATAATTATCCATTCAAAGTGATTGAAATTCCATCATTTGTTTCCATAAAGTTTAGGCCAGACTGTAACACTTGTGTTTATTTAATGAAAAATGGAATAAGGAACCAAAAGAGTTCAAATATTTAAAAAATGTTCAATTATAGCTCTATTTATTGTAACAATACTGTCAGGAAATGATAAATCCAAAATAAGTGAGTGTTATTTCAGAAACTGTATCAGTTGAAATTTCATCCATTTCAGTACAAAAACTGGGCAATTTTTTTCTCATCAACAGCTTGTGTTGAACAAAAAAAATTAAACATTTCTCCTTTCTCATCAGTAGTTCTGTTCCCGAACCAGCTGGAGCCACGTAATAATCTGAAATGTGTAACTCATCCACGCAGTTTGAGTCACCGTCTTTCTTAAGGTCGGATGATGAAGAATCCAGAAATGACGGAGGAGATGCAGTTGATTCAGAAGAAGGAGTAGTTCGTTTCTAACGTGTATCTGTCTGCTTTGCATTTGATGCAACTGCTGAATGCGTTATTAGGATTTATTGCACCAGTAATCTTTGTGGCGGCGGCGGAGGCGTCTATCGTGCAGATCTCTCCAGTTGTTGCACAACATTTCATGAAGTTAAATCAGTTTAACCTTTGGGAATGTGTTTTCTCCTTTGTGTCACTGATTTTTTTGTTTTGCTAACTCTTCTACTTCAAATAGAAGAATCTTTGGATCCTTCCACAAAAGTAGGCAACATACTTAAAAAGTATTCTGTTTGTGTGGTTTTGGTGTTAATATGAAGAGCTGGGAAATTCTAATCCAGAATATTCTGAGGTCTTAAAGTCCCACTCCAATCATTTTTTAATCTATTTGAAAAGTTTTCCCAGTGCTCTTTTAAATATTAATATGCAGTTTTTAGTCAATAGTCAAAAGGAAAAAAATGTGACATTTTCTGGAACAGTTTCTGCAGAGCAGTAGTTTATTAGAAATTTGCCTCGGAGTTGTGGGCGGGACTACTGGTGCAGAGAATCTCCTCCTCTTTCCCTCCCTGTTGCTGAGTGAGTTCTTTTTCAAATGATAATTTTCTTTCATCTGCTCCTCATTTACAATTATTTTAAGGGAGAGATACTCAAAAACTTAATTTTGACAATATTTTTTTTAATATATTTACTCCATCCTCAGGGAAAAAAATGACACAAGAACATGTGAAAAACAATTTTCATCTGAATGGGTCTTTAAGATTATGTTCAGACTGGATACATGTGGTTCACTTAAAGTGAGTTCATTTCCCCGAAAATTATTTGTCTGAATACACAAAGAACAGGAACCGCTTTTAGGCCCAGAAAGTTAGTTTCGGAGTGAGCTCCAGTTTGCTCTTGGTTTCTTCAGATGAATGCAGGCTCAACTTTGAACACATTGCTTCACACTGTTTTCCCATCAACCCATAGGTCATCAACACATATCAGCGCACCTTCTTTAGATAGTGTCTTGCAGAACGCTTCTGCCGCAGTAGCAATAAAAAGTATTGTACCTAACGTTGATAAAGACGTTCATAATTGGTCAGCATACTATAAAGTTTGAATCCGTGAATTATCTTGACAAGGACGCAAAGATTAGGTCTTCCATCATTCTTTCTCTTGTAGCTTTGCAACGCCCTCGTAATTCCTGGCCAACGGCTGAAGAGATCTTTAGTCACATGGTTTTGTTTACAAGCTTTAGTTCAAAACAGGAATGTCCGGTTGAAGGAAGTCTGAACACATACCAAATGCTTGGCTCAGGACTCGATCCGGACCAACAAACTTTTCATGTCTAAATAAACCCAAAGTAAAAACTACAAAAATTTTCTTTTGAAACTCTATTCAGCATTTAATTTCTACCAAAGTGAAATTACAAAATGCATATTTCACAGTAAATGTTTTAAAATGTGTGTTAAGGTATAGAAATCATGTTTATGAATGACATTTTTAAGCATCTTTGATGTTTTTTTAGGAAGACAAATATAACAAAATACAATTTACCACAAGGTTGACAGCCCTAAATAGTCTGTAGTGCTATTATATCAAGAATGTATGGTATCAGACAAGATTTTCAATAATCTTTCCAAAATGTTACTGGTGGGACAAAGATTTGCATAAAAAGGACAAAAGGGGTCATGCTTCAGTTTAACTTGGCTTCTACTGCCGTGGAAATGAAAACAATAAAAATGTTTACAAGCTACACTGCATGCCAAACACTGTTGTGCAGGGGCTTCCGCAATTTTTATTACCTTTTTTCATTTGTCACCTTTTCCTTGCCAAGTTTGACAAAGTCTTTTAAAGTGCATTATAACAACACCAGCTGCAGTAAATCTGCTGCTAAAGCAGAGACATGTAAGCAAACTGCTGGGATCAGAGAACAGCTCGGGCAGAAAATGGAACGAAAACATTCCAGATAAAGACGAAAAACGGCTGCATTTTCAGGATGAGACGCTCGGGACATGACATGTACATAAGCTCTTCACTTTCACTGTGTTACGGGGTGGTAATGTCTCCGGAAGAGCGGCTGCTGATCAAACAGTTTGAAAAGACCACAATCCTGCTAAGCAAACAGGGGAGCATCACTGTGACCACAGGCAATGGAGGATTTTCAAAATAAAACAATCAAATCTCTTCGAAATGACTTCCTTAAAGCTCGTTTTCATATATTTCTTTATATCAATCAGCCGCTTCTTGGCTCATGAGTATATCCACACTGCAATCAAGGTATAAACCCATTAAATTCCGCTGATGGCTGAACGGATGCGCTTCCACTGTGTGGATTCCCCACTGACTACAATGTGACAGAGGGCATTAGAGTGCTGCTAGGAAACAGAGAGATCCTTGCAGTTAGGAGGAAAATGCAGCCAGCCATCCTGGACCGCCACAGCTGAGGTGAAAGCTTGATTAATATCCCCCCCCGTGCTGGCCAAATACCTCCTCTACTGCCGCCCGACATTAACTATGCCTGGAGCACAAGATGTATGCGCACCTTAGAGCTTGCTAGGAGACGTTATAAGAAAGGGTTCTTGCCAGGTAAGCGTTTTAACAAGGTAGCAGAGAGGGAGAAGACGATGAGGGGAGGGGCTATAATTATCGTTTTGACAGAAAAACTCGGAGGATTATCCAACACGTCCCGGGAGAGGACCGCTGTCCTCTAAAGCTTAAAAAGGACAGGCTCATCAGCACCATTTAAGAGAATGGGAGGGACGTTCCTAAATGCAACCGCTTTAATCCTGGGAGATCTTTATGAGCACTCCAAAGTTCAACTGCAACAGCCACCTAACAAAGTTACATGCTTCAGTTATTGATTTTGGCACACGCTTGATGCATAGCAGAGAGCCTTTCCAGTCCAATTATAAACAGTCGGGCCGCACTTCATACAGTCATTTAGGCTGTGATGAGCTCGAGATAAACGGAGGGAAAAAAGATTCAAGGGTACCCAGCATCCACTCTGACAGGGACTGAATGTGCACTCTGTCAGTCTTTAGCCAACAGTTTGACTGATTTAGGAGAATATTTTTAAACCTTTTTTGTTTCTTTTAAATGCAAAAACTGAATATTACGTTCAAGCCTTCAGCCCACAAATGAAGACAGTACATACTGAACGTTGCTTGGACTTTATACCAATAAAGTAGGGGCGTAACAATTCGTTTTAACAACGACTCGATTAATATCAAAATTTCTGGTTGCCGATATGATCCAATTCACTGACCTAAAATCGATCCATGACATCTTTGGAGAACAAAAACAACCAGTATGACTCTGAGATAAATACCTGGTATTGACAGTACAGGTGAAGTTTCCTAGATTCCTTATATTTCTTGGAAGATAATCAAGTATAATTTAAATACTATACATAAAAATAAACGAGGAAACAAGAAATAATGGTAAATCCATTCACATTTTAGTTTCATACAGTTCCGCCTACTGTCGTTTTTCCACATCAAAATAATACAAACGAAACATTATTAGAGTATTCTATCACACAGTATGGTCACATACAAAATTCCACACAGACTGTAATTATTGCTTGATCATCTTTTGCCTACCTCACTTGTGTTGTCCACTGTGATGGTTGTTTTCACATTATAGTAGAAAACTCAATCCAAATCGACATAATAGTAAAGGTAAATCCAACAGATTCTCTCAGGCAGATCGATCTGGTTAGATCGAAGGAATAGAAAATTGATTCATCAATTAAATCAAATAATCGCCACACCACTTTAATAACCCTCATTCAAATCAGGCTTCGTGCGCTTTCCAAAAATAAATGGAAATGCTGAGCCTCCATTAAAGGTACAACTTTCCCCTGTCTGACAGCAAACAGGGACTCCCTCCTAATCAGCATTCAAGTCGAGTGTGACATAAACACAGCCATGGCAACAACACCACCTCACGTCTTCCTAGCAAAGACACTGATAACACCAGCTCGACTGAGATGCACGGAGCCACAATTCAAGTACTACAAGAGACTTAAGGAAAGCGTTTTAAGGTGGCGCTTGGTTACTCTTCGGCCTCTTCTGGGTATCTAGGAATACATCAATGAAACACACAGGAAACAGGCATCAGGAGAGGAAAGGCCGGGATTGCAGCCATGTTTGTTATGAGCCGACTCTATCTGCCCCTTTGCACCTGGATCAACATGGAAAAAAGAGGGGGGAAAGTACGGCCTCACTGTTTTAGACAATGAACTGCTGCTGTAACAAAAATAGGGTCCTCACTTTAACTGTGATTGCTAAGAGTCCACCTAAAAACTTGTATTGACTTTAGGGCTGCTTGGATCTCGCAGAGAGCAAAAGGCGCACAGAGGTCTCATTCTTCCCTTCAGATGAAAGCAGAGCAGGAACGAACAGGGTGGAAATGGATTCCATCTTTCCAAAGCAAAGGATGTGGAATGTGGAGCGGCGCGAACAGAGGTTCTTCTGGTTTCAGTAGGAGAAAGCACGCAGCAAAATAAACAGCAAAGCTTTCATTTTAGACTGCTGTCGGATCAGACGGTGTCAGAACTTTACTACGCATACCTTTGCAATGCAGCTCCTGAAAGCAGGGGCAACATTTGTAAACAGGAATGAGGACCGGTTTAACACACCTATATGATTTGACAAGTGTTTAGAGATCACTCATTACCTGCTGCTCAGATTTCTGTCTGCAAAATAGAAAAATCCTATAGTTTGTTGTGAGAGTGAAATCGTTTTTGTTAAGCTGCCCACATGGGTTCTGAGTGTGGACTCGATCTGATGTTTTGATTCCACTGTGAGCCGAGTTCTGTAATCCCTTCTGAAGAAAGTGTGCAGGCCGAAAAAAAATGGAGACAGTGAGGCAACGGGCAGACGTGTCGAGACAATGCAGAGGACGTCATCACTGTGAGGCAGCAGAGACAGCCTCGAGCAACACATCATCATCATCATCCTCATCATCGTCGGGAGCCCACGTTTCATTATGAAACACTTCTTTTTCATTCCCTCCCTCCTGGTTTTACAAGAAAATTAATACTTTTCTGCTTTTCGATCTCCGTCCCGGATCAAACTATTTTAAGCCTGCTTGACATTTGATGGGAGTGGAGGAGGGGAAGATGAGATGATTTCAGTCCGGCTGTGGGGTTTTGGGGGCTAGAGCAAGAAACGACTTTTATACAGATATATATAAGTGAATTACCACAAAAATAGTCACTCAGCCTTCCGTTATGGACAGTTTAGAACCCACAGCCACCCTGTGCACCTGCTCTTTTGTTCAAATCTGTGTCACTACACACTCCCACACAGATAATTACAGGCTTCAAATTCCTCTGCAATTTTAGCAAGGTCCAGGTTCCCGAAACTGTGCGGCCAGTGTGGGGTGACCGGCACGAGCATTTTTTTCACCCTTTGTTTGCACGTATTTACTTTGTGACAGGGCAGCCGAAAGAGGGATTACATCATCGCCATTGTAGCCTCAGAGCCCTCTTGCTTTTCCTTAGTCGGCCAGCGCGCATCAGACCCGATCTGACCCAGACAAAGAGAGAGCATGCCAACAGTTTAGCAAAGCAGGAAACACAGACCCATAGTCACACCTAATTACAGTCAAACTCCGCCAGCTCAGTCACCAGTGCCTCCGAAAAACACCCACCAAAGGCCACATGATCATCAAATCATTTGACCTCTGACTGCAAGCTGACTAATATAAGGCCGATGCATCACTATCCCAGCTTCCCCTTTTTTCCTCAATTCAAAGAAACATTGGATAAATGACACCTCTTTTTTGGTAAATGAGGAAATTAGAATTTCGTTAAACTGCAGTGACTGTGTAAGTGAAAGGGAGGCGGAGTAAGCGTCCCTACAACAAGTAAATAACAGAAAAACCAACAAATTCTAGCACCAACACATGAAATAATCCCATTATTCATTAGGAAGTGTAAACAGTGGGTTCAGCGAACGCAGGCCCACACATTCCAGAGTGTCAAATTATAAAAGCAGCCCAAAACAACGCTTGTTATTCCCTTTCATCTTTGCTCAAGCAACTCCCCATGAGCCGATCCACCAGAGACAATGGAAACACGAGGCTAACTTAGCTACAGGAAGCATCCTTCTGTGAATACACTGGCAATTGCTGTGTGAGCGGTGTGAAGCAGAAAATAAAAGTTTAAAAAAAGCTGCTTGGATAATAAATCAGTTGGTATGCCAATGGGAATGTTTGCTTGTTTGTTTGTTTACCCCCTAAAGGTCCTAAGTTGGTTTCTACACTCAAATATTGCTTTTTTATGTTCAGTTTTCTGGTCTTTTGTCATTTTTCAAGCAATTTGAACATTAAAGTCCTCAGATTTATTTAATATAAGAAAACCCAAAGAAGTTTAAGGAAAAGGGATCAACCAACTAAGCCTCAAAAGAATGCTAAAAATCCCTGATCCTGCCCTAAAGCCACAGATCAAGGGTTCCCTTTTTTCACCTGATTGATGCCAAGATGGTGAAAAACGTCACAGGTACAACATTTAAGATTATATATTTTATATTACAGTTACTGCTTATTCAATATTATTGACACTACTCAGTAATATTTTTTTTTTATTTAGAGAGGTTCTTCTTATAGCTTTTAAGTCAGACCGGAAACACCTTCGGGTCAGCCAGGTGTGCTTAACGGAAATGACTCGGTGACGTTCCCGAGTGGCACCAACACGGGTGAAGTCACGCAAAACGTGGGATTTTTTTGGAGATAACAACTATTTATGTAACATAAGTTTTATCCAGAATTGGTTAAAAAAAGTACTAGCTGCTAACCTTATATCGACATAACAGACGCAAAGCGGGTATTTTGTCAACATGGAAGTCGAATTGCACCTCTTCGTCGTTAACCATTAGTTTCACAAAATGTGACAGAGAAGCTATATAAATGTCTTTAAAATGCTCAGTCATGCTAGAAAATAGAGATTAAATTGATGGCGTAGAGGAATATTGACCCTCCACATGACCAGTCCCCACGTTCCCGACTCACCTTTTCTCCTTTTGGATGTCACTCCGCGCGGATTCCCGTGTTGTTTCCCCCCCTCCGCAACCAGCTACTTTTAGTCCAAAACGCGGCCAGGCAGAGCCTTTCCGTGCCGTCGCGTGATGCGTGTTCCCGCGGGAGCAGACTGGAAATGGCCCGGCGTCTCCCTCCCAAAAGCTACTTGGAAGTTTCATAGAAAGTTACGGGTTTGCCTCGCTGCGGTATGCAGCTGCTGAAGGGATGAGATCATCCAGGCAGCCTCCCCTCTGCCCTAAAGTCTCGCGAGAAAAGAAGAGGAGGGGGAAAGCAAACGTTGCCATAGCAACAGGGCTCACCTGTAGCTGCGGTGTAAAGACGTGGAAGAGAGAGGTCTCACTCCGCTTTAAAAAAAAAACAGATTTAAAATCGATAAATCTATTAAAAAATAAATAAAAAGTCTTCATGTATCAAGCCTAATTTGACTTTCTTCATTTAACATTTAAGAAGCCTGGATATGAGATTGAAACAATAATATAAACTGTTCCATTAAATGTTCTTATTTTAGATTAGTAAATGTGTGCACTCAAATTAGTATTTTGAAGGATCGAATTAGTAGTACAAATTGAAGATAGCAAAAACACTAATTTGTGCTTACATAATGCTAACTTTTGTGCGCAAAATACTAATTTGTTCCCAATACATATCAATATGTATGTACAAAGCGCTAATTTATGGGGAAAAAATACTTAAATAGTAATTGTTCACACAAAATACTAAATTGTAGGCCAAAAAAAATTTAATTTGTGGGCTCACAATACTAATATGTGTGCACAAAATACTAATTTTTGCACAATAAATACCACTTTGTGCACACAAAGTAGAAGTTTTGCCCAAAATACAAATGTATTTTTCTTTTTTTCAGAATTCAAGCGATCAGCAAGGCTCTTTTCTAATAAATGTGCTTGCTCTTTAAAATTCTCAAGATTTGAAACGTTAAAAACTTTAAATTCAGCAATCCATCTTTCAAGCCACACAGGATCTTTGCTATTTTTCTGCAAACTGTGAGGTAGAAGGCAATGCTCATTGTTACCAACATTTGCTGCTTCCCTAACAGTTCAAGACTGACTGGCAGGGCTTAAGAAACACAATGAATTGCAATTCTTTGCATGTCACAAAAACACAGTTCAAATTTAACATCTTGTAAAGAAATAAGAGCTGCAAAGTGTCTATAGCAAGCTGTGACAGACATCAGCACACAGCTTCGCCAGTGCTGCCTTTGCCTCTGGCATCATGAGCTGATGTGGATGTGAGAGGAGGTGCAGAAAATCCAGTTTTAATCTGCGCACCCTGCAAACAAAGCCTTCTGTTGGTATGAGAGTAAAGCTGGATGGGAGCTTATCCCACAAGGATAGCACTGCTGCTTTCCTCAATGCAAAATTTGAGATTTGTTTTTAGGCAGCACTGTGGCAGAAAAAGCATGTCTGTAGCTGCACAGACAACTGGTATCAGCATGTTTAACATGGGAAAAAAAGCAGTCTGGTGACTAAGAGGGGAAAGATGACCTCAGGGAACGAAAAGTTAAGTGCGTTTAAAACTATTGCATGTTTTTGCCTGCTGCATTTCATTTCACGCCACATTACTCCCCACCTTCTACTGCAAATGTTTTCAAACTTAAACCAAAAAAGGACATGCTTCTGTATGAGTGTGTATGGAAAAAACAAACGAGATGCAACTTTTCATAGCTTTTATTTCATCTCTATTCATGCAAACCTGTATGACTAAATACAATTAAGCAGCACCATCTGCTGGCATTACTTGCACAGAACGTTAAGCAGAAGAGGAATGCATAATTAAACATTCAAATGTATTCTTTTAAAGGAAGTATTTGTTCTTCTTTGTCTATATATTTTTTTTAATTTATCCATCATGCTAAGCACTTATAAGACTTCAAATGATATTCCCTGAACTTTTTAGAATACCATCATCATTTATTAAGGCTTAAACAGAGAAGGAAATGCTTAAATGGACAGAAATAGATTATTTTTATGCCTTAGTTAACCTCAACAATCGTTGAATGTCAGGCTCCATATCAATGGTGGGGAAATTTCTGCTGTATCTTTTGAAAGGCTCCCCCTCAGGGGCAATGAGAAACTTCTCAAAGTTCCAAGCTACATCCGTGCGGTTGACTGGACTCCAAACAAGAAATTTGGGATCCTGCATTAGTGAGCTGGGGTCGTCGTCGGGGTAAGGGAGTTTATGTTTCAGATATGCAAAGACTGGATGCGTGTTTGTTCCGTTGACGTCACACTTCTCGAATATAGTGAAGTTGGGCTTAAAGCCGCCGCCTGGTCTGACATGTTGCAGTGAGTTCAGGATCTCAGCATTGGTGCAGTTCTCCTTCAAAAAGAAAGAGGACTGGTAAAAACAGACTGCAAATATTTTAGAGGTCATAATAAAAACTCAAGGTTATAATACATTCTCTACTACAAGGTGGAATCAGCTTACAATGTTTTTTTTCCTTCTTTTTTGTGCAAAAGTTATTATTTCCCTTTGTCTAAATAAAAATGTTGAAAAAACTAGATTATTATGGAGTCCCTAAAGGGTCATTGGGAGAAAAAAATCTAAGTAAAATTAACAGTTGCTATCTGGTGTGCGCCAGTTAGTACCTGGTGCGCATCACTTAGTATCTGGTGCACACCAGATACTAATTGATGCGCACCAGTTACCAGTTCCTATATGCTGTGCATCTGTTAGCATCTGGTGTGCATCATTTAGTATCTGGTGTGCACCAGATACTAATTGATGCGCACCAGTTACCTGTTACTATCTGGTATGCATCAGTTAGCATCTGGTGCGAATCAGTTTGTATCTGGTGCTCATTACTTAGCATCTAGTGCGCACCAGATACTAATTGATGCACACCAGATAGTAGCTGTTTTGTTTCGTTTGTTTTTTTTACCAAGAATTTTTCCAGATGTCCCTTTAGGGGCTCTGTCGTTTAATAAACATTTCCAGGAGAAAATAAATGTAGGCAAAATTCCTGAATTTTAGATTTGTTATTTCAATATCATTACAATGTGGATTTTTACAAATTTTACAAAATAAAATCAGAATAAATAAAAATATATGAGACAGGAGGTGATCATGTGTTTACCAGAGGGGAAAAAAAATAATGCTAGAATGCAATAAATAAATAAAAACATTTACATTGCATTGTGTTGACATGAATAATTAACCAATATTTTAAGACCCAGCTGCCCTGGGTACGTGTGTGTGTCTTACCTCACCTGATATCCAAACTGGTTACAGGGAAAACCCAGGACCACCAGGCGATGGGGGTACTTGCTCTGCAGCTGGCTGAGCTCATTGAAGTCCCGGGTGGTGGTGCCTCAAAGTGAGGCCACGTTCTCAATCAGAACCACCCGACCCCTAAACACGTTGAAGTCCACCACGTCTCCCTCCAGCGAGGTGGCCCTCAGGTCGTAAAAAGTCTTGGCGATGAACGTCATCCTGGCTCTGATGCCTCGCTACACTGGAGGTTGAAGGGTATTTCGACGTGCGACCGTACCTGACCACAACTTACCCACCTCAGAGAGGAGCAGAAAGTTCCTTTTTCACAAGTATCGAATAGCACTGCAGTAAACTGATCTCCAGCTGACACACTATACTCCTCACAATAAAGCAACTGAAGGTACCACCAGCCAAGCCCATGTTTTATTTCTCCATGAGCCTTTTTTCATCATCAATTTGCATCTTCCATTAATTTAAAAACCACTATGAGTACAGTCTTTATTAAATTCATTTATAATAAATATATATAAAAAAAAAACAGAAGTTGTCATTCAGGCATCTCTATGACATGTATCAGCTTTCCCAACATAAAAAATGTAAGTGATCACCTGTGTGTCACAGTACGGGATGAAAAATAAATAATTCTATTGAATGAAGCACATAATACCTCACCCTACACCCTAGATCCTAATATAATGACTGACTTATTTGCTTGTAAATTATTTATCTTTTGCTTAAATTTCACTAATAAATCATCTGGGAAACCTGAGAAAATCCTAAACACATTATATTTCTAAAAGCAGCACACTTTTAACACAGCAAACAGCGACAATGAGGTTACTGTATGCATGAAGATCACTCGGCATGGCACTTTAGGTGAGCATGTAAATAAATTAAATTCCCCCATGTTTGGTTTAAGTTTCCGGGTCTAAATAATTCAACCCAGCCAACGGCGAAGCTGTTGTCATCTCTCACTGTCACACTGATGCACCCTTTAATGAAATAAGGATAATCTTTAAATCATGAAAAGAGAAAATAACCATAGAGAAAATCATGTGTTGTTGTGGATATGTGTTGCAAATATGCATTTTAAGAAAAAAAAAAGTGAATATGTGCAAAATTCTAAGTGCAAAATTCAGTTGTGCTGATTGAAAATGTCGCCCTCTGCTGGCAGGTGTTGCTAACTGGATTTAAAATCATTCCAGGAAATGAAAGCACTTCTGAATCCTCCTATGGGACAGGTCTTCATAAAAAAGGCAAATATGGGAGGTTTACACCAGGCTGACCGCTCTTTAGTTTCAACAGGCGCAGGTCCTCGAAGCATCTTGACTATCTTTCTCGTCTTGCAGAGCAGCTCTGTCCAGATAGTCATCCAGCGACCCCAACAAATGATCCACATCGTTCTTGTAAGCTTGTAACACCAGTTCTGTCACACGTGTGAATGACTAGAGAGAGGACAAAAAACCAGGTTAGATAAAAGATAAACATTTCCTACCACACCTTTCTACCGTGAACTACCTCCTTGATGTTTCTGCTTGTGGATGCACTCGTCTCAAAGAACTCCATCCCATAAGCCTCAGCGAGCTAGAAAAAAGGAAAAAATGGAGGATATTAACTGCATAGAATTAGTTTGTGCCAAACTTGCCAATTAAAGAGAAGAAGTTACGTTTTTAGAAAAAACAATCCACGTAATTCCAATTTTCTGCTTTTTTTTTTTAGACCCACTTCAATGTAAATTATGTTTTTGGTGTTTTTAATCTGTTCTTGTGGCATTTCTTTATTGAAATCATTGTGAATCAGAAGAGGACTAAAAAGGCAGTTTGAAAAACATCATATTTGTGACATGGAACGTAGGTATGCTCCCTACTTCTCTCCATTTTGATGCATCCACTTGTAGACAAATAGATCCATGTACGTCTTCGTTTTCTTCATCTAAACTGGAATCTGGATCAAAACTATATGGCTGAATGGCACCAATATTGCTCGCCATTTTTGTTGCATTGTTAATTTTAAGTTGGGAGAGTCAAGCTAGTAAGGGAGCGTGTAGACAGATGGGTAATGGGAAGTGGCTCCTGCCGCTCTGCAGAAACTATGTCCAAGTAAATTACTCAAGGGCTGCTACAATAAGTCAACTAATCAGCAACTGATCGCCGACTATTCGATTATCAAAATAGTTGATTAATTCAATAGTCAGTTAGTTGTTACTTTATATTATATGGAGTCAGAGAGTATTAAAATTCAACAAAGTTGTGAGCGTTCACCAAAAAACACACTTTTTTTCATATTTAAGTCAGTGAGGCCAAAACTTTAACTTTTGTAAAAAATAGTTCCTCGTTTCAAATGCCAACTTCTTTTTATTTAATCTTGTTTTGACGCCAGAAACTAATGAAGGGCAGAGGCTGCACAATTCATTCTAAGTTTAATAAACTATCATCTTAATTGTCTTTATTGTTAGTTAGTTTAAAGCTAATGATAGTTAAGATGTGTGCTTTACATCTACTTTGGACATGACCCAATTAGTTAACTAATTGGAAAAAATAATTGGTGATTAGTCGACTATTAAAATAATTGTTTGTAGCAGCACTAAATAATACAGATTTGGGCAAAAAAAAAAAAAAAATGGCATCATCATAGTTAAGAGACCTCTGGGAACGCTTTTGCATTGTCTCAAAGGAGGATTGGAATGGGTCTTCATAGTTATCAACTTTCCCAAAAGATTTGGGATCAAAGAAACTTAAATCAAACCTTGCTTCCTTGAGCCTTCGTTACCCGTCTCTTGGGCTCATTATCTGCTTTGTTTCCAACCAGGATCGTCTGCACCTTATCAGGAGCGTACTACAAGTATGAGACAGAAAGCATCTCTCAACTGAGCCCAAAGTTCAGTCGGCAGAGAAACAAACAACAGCATAGCAATGGATCCCTTACTTCATCCACATCGCTGGCCCATTTCCCTATGTGCTGAAAGGATGGCTCGTCCGTGATGTCGTACACAAATATGATCCCCTGCACAAGAGGGCCGGTCACAGTTAAAGGGGCGAAAAGAGGATTAGAACATTTCTTGCTGCTGTTCGTACCTGTGCCCGCCTGTAATACTGTTTGGTAATGGTCTGATAGCGCTCCTGACCCGCTGTATCCCTGCACAGAAAAGCCAACCCGACAATCAGGAAGCGTTGAAGGGAACAGACCTAATGATAATGAAGCACCGCTGCACGCACCAGATCTGCACCCGCACCCTGATGCCATCTATCTCTAAGGTTTTCATCTTGAAATCAACTCCTGCAAAGAAAACCAAAGAAGCAGATAAAAAAGGAAACACTATCACATTTTTAAGGTGGTATTGTATCTACTGTAAATCACAGTGTGGCAGATATTTCCTGCCTGGTAACAGTACAAGGAAGTTCATAGAACTACACAAAGAAGAGCATTTTTCTGGACTCTTAGAGATGCCATGACATTAAATAACTTGATGTTTAACATGTTTCTTATGCTTAAAATAGATGTTTTTATGGTTGACTGAGAATACAGTCTCTCTGGATGTTATTTCAAAACAGAAAAGCAGAGAATCTTTAAGCAAAAATCGTTTTTTATCTAGTTGAGTGAATGCACACTTCTTTTGAAAAGCACCAGTTTGCACTATTATGTATTATGTAGAGATCTTTTTGACACTGAAGTGATGCAAATAATAAATTAAAATATCAACTCACCATTTTCAGTTTCTATGAATGAAATCTCTCAATACAAATCATGTTTGGGAGTGGAAGTGTGTAAAAGCTCATTCCTGTCCTCCAATGCAGACATTTCTGTCATTTTAAGGAGTTCTTAAATCATTTACCATAAACATTTCCTCATAAAGCTCTATTCCAGATATTTAAAAGCATTTATTTGCTGAGAAATGCCCCTGAAACAGTTAAGAAGCCGCGTACAAATGTCCTCAACCATCAAGATGAACTCTGGGGATTATTTGCACCAAAAAGGGATTATTGCATTCCTTGTGGTCACTGCTTTGTTCTGAAATTCCTAAAGTTGTTTTATTTTTTTCCCCCTGAAGTTAAGCTCCTTTTAATAGTGTTTGATTAGAAGTGATGTACATATTCCATTGCAGAACTCTAAGAAAATTTTGCAAAAACAAGATATAGTCCCATCCTACCATAAAACTTTATTAATTCCTTATCATTTATTATTTTGAATGTTTTTTCTGGTTCCGATCCCTGTGGAGTTGGGGAGTTTGTCCAGCAGCTGACACATGCTGCTCAATTCAGGAACAACACGAACACATCAAACTTGTTGGATGACTTCTTACCGATGGTTGAAATGTGTGAAGGATCGAATTCTCCTTCGGCAAACCTCCGCAGCATGCAGGTCTTCCCGACCCCGGAGTCTCCGAGAAGCAGCAGTCTGAACAATATATCGTATTGTTTAGCCATGGTTTAAAACAAACGTGTGTAAAAACATGACGGCTCCTTCCACTTTCTGGATGATGTCTGGGATAATGGTGCGTTCACGTGTTATCGGATTTTTTTTTCAAGGCGGCGTAGCGAGGACAAATTGAACATAAAATTAGTTTTAATAAATATGCACACAATATTTTCATCACTTCTTATTTTCTTAAGTCTTTTTATAAACGGGTTGCTTTAATTGAAGCATATTTTAGAATGATTTTAAAGTGGAAGTCATAATTTCGCTTAGTCATTGAACGCAACATCCTTGGACTGGCTTCATTCCTGCGGCGGGAGTGTCGTCGCGTATTCTAATCATATTTAAATAATGGGTGACGTCACCAGTTGCTATAACTTCTCAGGTACGGTTATTTTCAAATTAAAAGCTAAACTTGTAAAACGAAATAAAAATATAAAATATCGGTAGTAGATTTGATTATTTAATTAATAAATATATTTCTATTTTTTTAATAATCACACTTAGTCAGAAGTGCATCCAAAAAGGATAAAATATTTTTATTTACAGTACTATAATAAAGGTATGCCTTAACTTGCAAGACACCCGTTGGCAGTATGTACAACATACCTGTAATTTCCATGGAATGGAACAAACAAATATTGATTACATACATACTAATTTTTTTGGAAGAAAAAAAAATATTTTCCAGCTGAGGTGAAAATTCCAAGGGGATTTTTTTAAACAGACACGATTTAGTATACAGGAGTATACAGTGCTATATACTACATACTGAATTGAACATATATATATATATTTATATATATCATTAAAAAAAAATCACTGCCCTTTAACTGCATTTAGCAACATTCAGTATCAAATACAGGATTTATTTTTCTCAAACCACATTAAAAATAGAGGGAAATAAATATTCTACCTGTGGAATATCTTCTAAAACATGAGGTTCGCCTGCTTTTAAGCCAAGCACAAAGGAGATCAGACATATAAATATACTATATGGGTAAGAATTTGATTTTGGCGCATCACTATAAATAGAGGAATTTATTTGACCGCACAAACAGTTCAAAGACAAAAAGACATAAGCCATTGAAATAGAAAAATGCAGAGTCCTGCAGACCCATTTTTTCCCCAAAAGAAACTTTACATTCTCCTTTGAAAAAGTTTGGACATTTCAAACGTAAAAGCCGAATTATGATCGCATCAAAAGTGGAAAAGTTCAGTAGATTGAAAGTTTTGTCCAAAACAACCAAAACAAATAGATCTTTATATATATTTTTCTTAAATTTACTGAAAACTCACGTCATCATTCATGTGACTGTGGATGCTTGTTACGTTAAAAACAGGATCAAGTACTTCAACTACAGAGCTGCCTAAAGTTGGGTTTTTAGATTTGTTGCTGGGCTACAGTAGGAGTGACAGGATGCTTGCCAGAAGGATACAGGAGGGCCGAAGCGTTTTTATACATACAGTAATAGCACCTCTCTAACACAGTCGGCACCCTGTCCCCTGGTCTAGCATAAGAAGGCAGGAGCGAGTGCAAACGGGGAAGAGGAGCAGGCGCTGGTGGGTGAAGAGTCCATCTAGAGGTCAGGGGGGGCTGGAGGGAGGGGAAGCGGGTCAGCCGGGTCTAGCTGGGCTCTGCGCGCAGCTTCTTCCTGGTGGGTGGCTCTTCTGGTTCGGATTCGGAGCTGGAGTCGGACCCGCCGTCGAAGGCGGACACGGCGCTGCCTTTGCGATTTGTGTACAAGCTACTGTCAGAAGAGTGGTTGGACTGGAGCTGAGCGTTCCCCTTGGCTTTCTCCAGTGCACGCACTGAGGACAACACACATAAAAAAACTGTTTAGCAATTAAAAACTTGAGAATGTAAACAAAATTCTTAATTTTAAACTGTGTAAACCTACCCTGCTGCTCCAAAAGAGCATTCTGCTTTTTTAAATCATCAATGTCTTGCTGGTGGGTGTGATTTTTCCTCCTCATGAACTGGATGTACTCTGTGGCTTTGTCTAGAATCTGTGCTCGGGAAGCCTGTTAAACAGTGCAGAAGAAAAAAGGGGAAAACTCAGTCTGTTCATGCATAGAATGATATTCTCTCATAAAACTGTAGAAAAAAGCACACAAGAATCACAAAGTCACAGACCTCTGCTGGTATTTGAATTATTCTGGACTATAAATCCACAGTTACAAAGGATGAATCAAGACTGAAACAGCTCATGTGGAAAAAAGTTAAAACATTTTTTCCTTCACAGTGGAGCAGAGTCATACAAAAGACTTGACTGATGTTTTACAAAGAGCAGCATTAGCGGGTGGGCTTGTCTGCTTAAAGGAAAATGCATGCAGCTACAAATCTACAAAGTTGCAGCTACTGTGATCGGAACAAAATAGATGAAAAACAAAGAATAATAATAAAGACAAATGAAATTAGTTATTTTTTAATCTAACAGATTATATATATATTTTTAAATATTTTGTTTGAACATAAAACACATGATTTAAAATTTCACAATTTAATGACATAAAATGGTCAAAAATGCTCTTAATTCAGCTTAGTAGGTCATATCAAGACATATTGGAACTTTATTCTGAATGTCAGGTACAAAAAACACCTAATTCCTCCCTAAAACATCTTGTGAAAAGGCTCACGTGTTAACACTGTTTATTTCTGATTTATTGACTCGTTTAACATCAAAAAATAGAAATTACTCTATTTATTTATACAGACTGTTTTGAGACATATTAAAATAATTGGAAAGATGACAATTTGCATGGTTGCA
>NC_050533.1:14915027-14953096 GCF_002922805.2 Oryzias melastigma
AAAAAAAAAAAAAAAAAAAAAAAAAACTGGTGGTGGTTAGCACTACACCAGGGCTGGGTTGATAAAATCGATGAATCAATTTGAATCGATCTAAGCTTAATAGATCAATATAGGTAGAGATTAATCTAAGGCATAAGGCTAGCAGTCCGCTAGCTTGATGTTAATGTATAATGGGATTTCCCTCAGGACAGCTAATGCTAACGCTCAGTCAACCTAAACATACATTCCCGACTAAATGAACATCTTTATGAACTCACAGGCATGAATTTTCCTAACTCTTTTAGGTAAATATCTTTAAAGTAACCGTCTGTGGCCTAAAGTAGTTTTTTTTAAATAATACTTTCTTCTTCTTCTGGAATAAGGTGTAATGCTATAGTGCGATTGCCACCTAGTGGCCAAACTGAAACGCCCTCCAGGAGAGGCAGAACAATTGTTGTAGCTTCTGTTTGAGAATCCACGTAACACTGTGTGGAATTAACAATTTCATTATAATTTTACTGATAAATTTTACAGTATGTGAACTGTATCAGATATTAATATGAATATGGTTAAAACATGAATAGATTATTGATGTTTTTCTAAACAAATGTGTCTCAATGTGTAAATCGTGTAAAATTAAATTCAATCTAATTGAATTGAGTGGTTTGAAAGAATTGGGGGGAAAAAATATATCTAAAAAGAAATTTTTAGAATCAAATCGATCAATACTCTGGTGAATTTAATCGAATTAAAAAATCTTTGGTGATACCCAGCCCTGAAGTCTGTATCCTCTCAGTCCAAAAAGATGCCTCATAAGTTAGATGATGAGTATAACTTGTCCCTAGATGTGCATGTGTAAGTGTGTGGCTCTGGGACACAGTAGACACCTGATAAGGGAGTACCCCGCCTTTCCCCAACAGTAGCTGGGATAGGCTCCAGCAACCCAATGACCCCAAAATTGATAAAGCGAGATTAGAAAGTGGAAAAAATATATAAACATATCATTTCTCTGAAAGGAAAAGCTGCAGCCTCAACCCCAAATGAGTTAATATCAACAAACAGCTTTTGCTGATCTTTAATTATCTGAAATTCCAAATGTGTAATTATAAATTACAACTTAAATATATATATACATTACATCCTTGGCATCATTTGCTAGCAATGACTAAAACAAATATTATTTTCTTTAATAAATTCTATAAAATTGTACAGCATGTTAGGATGTGACTGCACCAGCTTTCATGAAAGGGGATCCAGAAGAGCTGCAGCGTGGACTCGACCGGCCTCACCTTCTCTCCCTGTAATGCCGGCACAGAGTCCCGTAAACTGTGAAAGCTGTCTTTAATGTGATCCCTGCGTTTGCGCTCCAGCGCGTTGTGATGTGCTCGCTTGTCCGCCTGCAAAAGACAGAACCGTCGTTATGCAGCGCACCTCCATAAAAAACATCAATACCATTTAGTTTCACCTGCTGCAGCGTTTTGGTACTGCAGCCTTAAGCAGATCGACGTCAACTAAAGCACAACATGAAGCTGTAGAGCAAGTCAAATATTTACAGACGTGTCATTTGTTTGCTTTGTAGCTTCTATTCATGAAGACCTATGAGCCAACATATGGTGTCCTCCGTCACCTCAGGCATCAGCTGATCAAACTACACACCTGATATTTGATATCATGAACAAAAATCACCCGTATGAAACCGTAGAAGACTTATACTTATCAATCTTGCAATCAAAACTGCAAACAGATGATAATGTCTTTAGTTTTTTATATTTTGACGAATTAATCTAGGTAAAAAGTTATATTTTAAGCAAAAACGTTCTTGAATTATCTTACAGCAAATGGAAAATAGAAGACTCGTAAATGACAAATTCAGTCACGTTCCTTCAGAAAAGTGGAGATAAGCCTGACGTTCTTTCAGCAGGGTGACTGATTAGGATGTACTAAAAGGAATTACATATGAAATCATATTGAGATATGCTGCTAAACTTTAAAAATAGGTTGGAAATTGTGTGTGGGGCTCACAGAAAAAGGACAGCAGACCAGAAAAACAAGTTGTTTAGAAAAAACAATGAGGAAATGTGCCCTACCCAGCGCATTTCAATTGCTCTCACCACACTGCATGACTAATTGTGACTCACATTCTAATAAACCACCATACAAAGTGCCTGTATGAGTGCTGCTACAGCACTAGGCTGCTCTAGAAAATATCTCCCAATAAGAGGGAGAATGACTTGGATTGTATTTCTCCATATGGTGTATGGAGATCAAACGTTGCAGAATCCGTTTTGTTTTGCTTCCCAGTATCATGCAGCCATGCTGGATGGAGCCCGACGCTTAATGCCGAGCGAGGTCTGGCTGTACGTGCGACACGAGATCAGCGAGAACACGGACAGAGTCCATTCTGCCCGTCCTGCTGCGAGCGCGAGCGCTAGCTTACACAAACATTGGAGTAAAACCCGCGATTTAACTGGTAAAAAACCCATATATATAAATCGAGACCCACATGTTGGCGCAATCGTGCCAAAAAGCAGCTATCCGCACGAGAAGGGATTAGCCTATTTGTTCGTGGAGGGAAAGAGCTGCTTTTACGTTCACGAATACAGCCTTTAGCATTTTATTTGAGGATAAATAAGTCATTGCTCTCGTCTCGGATGAGCTGTCCTGACCCCACCAGTAGATTTAGACGTTTTATCTAAAGCCTTATTTCACAATTCACGGTGTATTTTATAAAAACAAGCCAATTGTATCAATTTAATTATTATTTAAGGCATCTAAAACGTGATTTAGATTTATTTTTAACAAGCTGATGTGTGTTGAGCTGTCCCTCAGGGGCAATTAATATCAAACAGCTTCAAGAGCGCAAAATGGTGCGCCCTATTCCCCAAATGTACGTATTAATATACCATCGGAAGTACATTTTTTATTCCATCAAAAAGCCACCGATTAGTTAAGATAACACAATGTAAAACTGTAACACTAGCGGCTATATTTATAATAGTCAAAATCGAAAGAAAAACGGCAGTTAGCCGAGAAACTCGGCAAGCTAGCTCGCTAAAACAATCAGATAGCTTCGTTCGGCGAAGGTTTAAGCTCGGCTAGCAGGTGAGCTACCGTCCGCGAGAAAACGAACCACCTACATCGCTGTCGACTTCGATGTCATCATTTTCGCTCATTCTTCGGTAAAACAAAAAATGTGTGAGAAAAAAAGCAGCTGTCAAAACAAAATGCAGCGACAACTGGAGGCGGATACAATGTAGCACGGAGCTCTGCTACATTAGAGGCATGACGACCAACCGCCTCTTCTACACGTGATTCGCCTACACATGGACTGAAAAATAAGAAGGGCGCATGCGCAGTGAAACAAGGCACTGTGGGAAATGTAGTATAAAATTAGTACATGGGTTGTTGAGGGCTTTTACAAATTCTGGAAATAAAACTACACTTCCCATAGACTAATAATGCTAAACTGTATAAGTTGCAAACTAAACTCAACCGCTAGGACAGGCTACGATTATTATTTCCGGAGGATTATATTCTGCATTGCATTATATAACCCCGTAAAATATAGCATCAAAAAGTTTGATTTTATGTATTTATCTTAGGGAAAAAAACTATGCATTCGAGGTCACGCGTAAATTTTAATAATTACACCTAATCTGAACTGGTGTGTGCAATTCCTTGCTGTATTGTGGCTTTGATATGCACGTTTTGTGTGCAGCAGGAACCAGTTTCTTGTTCATCGTCCAACATATGATTATGGGACCAGATGGCGTCTTGCTCACTTCAGCTGCCCTCCCCCACATACCACCCATAGCTTTTCTCTAAACACAACACTAAACACTTTCACTAAAATACCCTCTGCAGCAAGACATCACAATCCAAAACGCCACTTCAGCACTGCAAAGCAGTTTTCCACTGATAAAGGAAATATTTGCTGTAATTGCAATTACAGCAAATATTTTCTAAGCACTGAAATAAATGTAATTTATCATTTCATGAAACAAGGATACAAAGATGATTCATTGATCGTATTAACAGTCATATTTTTTTTATTGCAATATAAACCATTTCTTGATTACTTCATTTGACAAACCTCACAGGTTATTTCTCTTTTTTAAAATCCACATAGAAAATACCTTGCTTTAAATTTCTGATAAGAGCAAAAAATGCAGGACTGCACATTCACTTGAATATTTGCTGCAAAGCACAAATTCAGGGATATTAGTAAAAAGCTGAGTTCTGATAGTGTGTGATAATCTGATTACACGAGCGGTAAAACACAAAAAAGGAGAATTTTACTGATTTACTCATATCAGCCTGGCATCATCCCCATGTGAGATGATTTTAAAAATGAACGTCATCATAAAAAACCTGAGCATTTCTGCCTTTGATTACATTTAACAGTAGGCACGTTTTGAATAAAAGTTGAAATATTGTAATATTTTATTTTTTTCAAGAGATTGCTTGTTAAATATTAGAATATAAAAAGTCTACCAAGAAACCTTAGTCCTTTAACTTGTTGAAAAAGTTCAATAAAACACATTTCACAAGTTCAAAATCAATCTATGTTGGGGAAAATACACGCTAAACTCTGATTTATCAAATATGGGTCTGCTTAATCCTGGTCTTTGAGGGCTTCCAGTTTTCCCTGCACTCCATAATTACCTGCATCAAATATACTCAGTAAATCAGAACAAGTAGAAACCCGAGTCAGCTAATCAGAAGCAAAGGAGGAAAGGGAGAGAAGTAAGAAGTAAACGTGCAGGACTAGGGTTTGGCAGCCTTGTGCCTTTGTGTTAAAGTCATCATGTTCTACGTAATGCTTTACAGAACATCATGTCTGTGTGCCATTGTAAAAAAGACCGAATGTTCTGTTTTTTTAAATAGATGCTTCGTCCCTCTGGTGCAATTTCTTCCTTGGTCTCCACTATTATTTTGATCTGATTTTTTGTAAATATGTGACTTGTCTAATCATTTTCTAATTTTTTCTCTATTTCTTTCTGTAATGCTGCTGCTGTTCCACTGGAATTTCCCCACTGTGAGACGAATAAAGGACTATCTTATCTTATCTTATCAAACACACCTTCCTGCAACATCTTGAAAAGTACAAAAGTGGACCAAAAATACTAAAAAAAGAAAAATAAAGAAGAAGAAATATTATTTTTTTCTTTTATATGTTTTTGGTTAAATCAGTCTTACTCCTGCTTAAGGATTTTCTCCTTGGAGGCAGATTGCACTTCACACCTTTCACGTTGTCATGGACCATGTGACAAAGGAGTTTAAATTCAGGGGGGCAAGAGAAGAATTGGAAGCAATACTGGAACACTGTCTGGGAGAACACTATTTGAAGCTGCATTGACCTGAAGGCAAGAAAGTTCATTTTGTCACTTGGAGCAGGCGTTTCGCTTTTAAAAAAGTGAAGGTAGGTCTCCTAATTTGTGTACAATTTGAATGTTTATCTAGATGTGGCTCAGGCTTTGAAGCCAATTCAAATAACTATTTAATTAAAATGTTTGGAGCTTACACAATATATGTTAATGTTGCGGTTTTTGTGTTATGGTTACTATTTTAATCTTTATTTTAAATCACAAACATACTAAATGCACATAACTTTCCCAACTCTGGTTATTTCAGCTTGATTTATAAGGCTGAAAGGTGGTGATAAATGTAAAAAGCAAAATAAAATGATTTAAGTATTTTTTTTAGTTAATTTGAAAATCGAAATTCACCTTTATAATTTATTTCTTATACACATTTGTTTTTATTTTTTAGTTGTTAAGCTACCACAAAGATCTTTGCTGCGTAATGTCATTGTGCCGAGATGTACAGTTGTGATAAAGTTCCTTTTGAGTCCACGAGTGTGAGAGAACACTGTGTTCTTTCGGTTTTGGTGTGAAAACGGAGAGACCAGAGCTCTAAAATTTGGGGTTTGGGAGTTTTTTGCTTTGTCACTTTATCTTAGCATGCATTTTTGGTCTCTTTAGCACCTAAACCAAAATCCAGCAGTTAGTTTTAGGAACCAAAACTGCACAACAATGCATATTTTTTTAAACAAAATAGTGTGACATGTGTGCAAAAGTGAGATCAAACTCTTACAATTTGATAACATTTGTCACACAAATTATTATATGTCTAATAAATACATTTATTATAAATAATTTTTTTAATCAAGTTTCTGTTTAATGATTTGAGTTATTTCCATACTCTAAGATGCAGTAAGTTACTTAAGTTTACTTAAAAAAGCCTTTAGATGGGTTTCAATACACCTTGCTAAGGATGTTTGTGATTGATTTTGGATATAAAAGGTCTTAAGGAAGAGAAAAAAACAAAATAATTTTCAGGAAAATGAGTCAGACAAAAATCTGAATCTCTGTTTAGTAAATGCAGAGTTGAAAGCAACCGGTTCTGAAACGTTGAAGTGCTTACTTGGTATGTATGTGAGGGAGATGGCATGCCCTGAATGTTAAGGATGTCATGTCATCATATCTCATTGTAAAATCTTATAGGGGCTGTTTGAAGTCTAGTGGTGCAGCTGGACGTAGATGCTTTTTGAAAAAGAAAAATAGACAATGTATGAACTTTGTTTGTCCTCCAGCTGTTGTTTAATATGAGGCAAAGATCCAAAAACAGTGTCCATTGTAAGGGGAGTTCTGTAATGCAATTTTCAAGACAAATATTTAAAAAAAGGATTTAATATTTTTGATTATTTTACCAGTAACATCTTTATTTGTTAAATATTGTTTTAAATATAGTTGTTTTAAAATTGAAGTTACAGTCAAAATAGTGATAAAGCTATTTTGTGCCCCCCAAAAAGTAAAAAGAAAGTCACTTTCTGTAGTTATGACATGTAAATGAAGTGTGAAAATCTACCCAATCCGTTAATTTTATTTCAATTGAACCATACTAAAAATGTTTTAACATTTCATGTGTTTTCTTTATGTGTGACAGATTCAAACTAATACAAATAGAAACTTGAAGAATCTGCCACAATGAATGTGACAAACGGAGTCCACATCTACAATGACGGAGGCCTCTCGGGCAATAGCAGCATGAGCGACACCCCCGTTTTCAGAGCCGTGAACATGGTCATAAACTTTCTGAGCATTGCCATTCTCTTCATCGCAATGATTTCGCTCGGCTGCACCATGGAGATCTCCAAAATCAAGGCGCACATCCTCAAACCCAAAGGCGTGGCTATTGCGCTGCTGGCCCAGTTCTTCGTCATGCCCCTCTCAGCCTTCTCTCTGGCTAAAGTCCTGCAGATGGATCCTATAAAGGCAGTGACTGTGCTCATTTGTGGCTGCTGTCCTGGAGGGACCTTATCAAACATCTTTGCTCTGATTGTGAAAGGTGACATGAATCTTAGGTAAGGCAGTCTTTCCTGGTAATGTGTCTGACAAAGGGTGTCAAAGTGATGCTTTTATTTCCTCCAAGCATCGTCATGACAACGTGCTCCAACTTTGCCGCTCTGGGTCTGATGCCTTTGCTGCTCTGCATCCTCTGCCAAGGCTTTCCCGGGCTGCAAAACGCCGTGCCGTACGTCGGCATCGTCACCACCCTCCTCTGCACCCTGGTAGCCTGCACGATTGGCATTCTCATCAACCACTACAAACCAAAATACTCACCGATCGTGAATAAAGTAAGATTCTTGAAATGGTGACACAACTTCCACACATCAAAAACCAGAGTTTTGAGACTTGACCCCTAAAGTTTTCCAGAACTTCTTTTATAGGTCAGTTGCGGTTTGGAAAATAAAGTCACACACACACACAAATCCATTCAGTCTCACTGTTGTTTACACATTCTGCACAATGTGGGAGAAGCTTATGGTCCAAGTAAACAAAGGTTTGTGCAACAGGAAGTAATTAGCTTTTCACTCCTAACTGAGACCAGATGTTGATCTTCTTCAAGAAACTTTGCTTCAGATGGAAATAAAAAATAATATTTTGAAGCGAAGCTGAAATCATGTTTTGAACCAACTGTTTTATTTTCTCTACAGACGGGTATGTGGATTCTCCTGATCTCCTCCATCGGTCTCCTTGCTCTGTCGGCCTATGTTGTGAAGGACGTCCTATGGATGATTGTCATGGTAGATGTCCTCACTACGGCAGCTTTGATGCCGTTGATCGGCTTCACACTGGGATATGTTGTGTCTGTCATCTGTAAGCTCAGCCCAAAGTAAGTGAAAATATCAAACGGACAAGTCTACACGCTGTTTTTGTTCAACATGCTAGCTAAAAATGACAGAAATCGTTACTAATTTTTTAATTTGGTCCTTAATTTTAATCCTAGCAGCTTTATCAGGAGTTGCAATGAAAATACAAATTTAACCGTCAAATGTCCACATAGTGGAGGCGGTTATTAAAATAATCCTGTACTTTGTGGTACAAGCACCAACTTTAGCGTGATATACCCCACCTCCCTCTTTCAGAAAAGCACATTAGCCTTGAGAAAATCCAAGATTAAAGTAATATACATAGCCTATAATAGTTGCCCCTCAAGTTTAGAGACCATATTTTGTGCTTGAACAGCCTATATTTCTTTGAGAGTGAGGCAAATATATATTGAATATTTATGTGACAACTTTTTTAAAGATGGCTTCCATCTGTACAAATGGCTGCCATTTTGATTTTTTCTTTTACCTACGTGCTAATGCTAAACTTAGCTAACATCCATGACAAATTTGGTGCTTGTACCACAAAATGCATGATTTTTCTGAAATATCAACTTAACCAGCTTCACTAACATATTAACATTTATAATAATAAATTTAAAAAAAGTAATATTGAGGGTTCCCTTTCAAAAATATTTTGTTAATAACGTCAAATCCTAAATGAAACCATTTAACACAGTCTAGCATTGGGGGTTTCAACCTTTAATGCCCATATATCAATAGTTTCAAGTTCTAATCAAGCAGCTGCCAAAACTCTTAAGAAAAACACACCTTATTTGTTTATTTGTGGCCATTAATACACAAACTTAAAAATGTAGATAATAACATTTACAATAATTGAAATGCAATATTGTTATAATTTTTAACTACTCAAATTTGCTTTACTTTTGATAGCAGCAAATACTAGTTTCTTTCAAAGCGAAATACCCATTGTGTCAAATAAAATCCTCCTGTTGCAGCAGTTTTACTCAAGTAAAAAATGCGAGAACGGCGACATTTTCTATCATTATGACTTATCTTTTCTCTATGTTTACTAGTAAACAAGACAACATTGGTGGAAAATTCAATTTTTTAAATAATTCTATATGCTATTCTATACGTCAAGAACTAATGACAATAAACCTCCAGTAATAGATGGAACTTTTTACCATAATATTACTCATTTATTGACATAATTAACTTACAAAAATTAACAAACTACAAACCAAGTTTTCCCTTAATTTTCCCTCTAAGCTAAAGCTAAAAATGTAGGGAAAAACTGTGGTTCTGGAGCCTCAGGTTGCAGACCCTCTGTAAAGCATTTCAAGCATGTTTTATTGTTTTTAAGGAATAGAAATACTTTATTTCCTGTTTTACGTGGTTTTGTCAACCTTATTGAAAGATAATTATAACACTAAGTGAAGAATAATGCCCGTTAGATGGTTTCTCCTATTTATTTTAGGCTAAAATGTATCACTATTGGTTCATTAAGGTGTTTAATAAAGATAATGCTCTGTATTATAAACATACATTAAGCAATAGATTAGTCTAACCACTCCTAACTAGTCTTTATTAAAATCAAACTAAATCCTTTTATTTTTTTTTCTGTAAATTAGTTTATTTTTTTATTATGAAATGCAAAGAGTGTCCCAGAGCATAATGTAACACTTACGAATCTCCTTTTCCATTTAGATGCAGCAGAACTGTCTCCATGGAAACAGGCTTTCAAAACATCCAGCTGTGCACCGCCATCCTCAAGGTGGCCTTTCCTCCACAGGTCATTGGCCCCATGTTCCTCTTCCCTCTGATTTACGTGGCGTTCCAGTGCGGCGAGGCTCTTCTCATGGCCCTTTGTTTCACGTTGTACCAAAGACTAAAGCCACCAGCTGGGGGTGAGTGGAACAGCTGTCGGCCTGTTTTTTGCTGAGAGGATTGGGTCAGATGAGCACGCTCGTGCAGAGTATTTGGATTTCAGATAAAAGACATTTCTCTTACGCAGATAAAGACGCAAACATGCATGCTGACGCCAAACAAGAGGAGGAGGAGGAGAAAAAGCACCTTCAGGAGCATCAGGAGTGGTCAGCAGAAGACGACTACAGAAGAGATTAACCATAAATTATTCATTCTGGACTAAAGACTAGCTAAATAGCCTGTAGAGACTCAACAACATGGGATCTGTGTATTTATATAAAATCAACAGTAAAACATTTTCTTAGTTAATTCGTTTTTTGAATTAGTTTCTCAAATTTAACTTGAACAATTATAGTTAGTGTGAGAAAAAAAAAAGATGGACAAAGCTTTGGCATGTCAAATTATATTTAATCAAACTGATGGGATATATACAGAATAAACACAATGTAAACCTTTTTTTTTAAATATTAAAATACTATCTTCACGAACAAATCCAAAAAATAATTACTCAATCCAAATAGTAAAATAAACAGGCAGTCAAAAAAAAAAAAAAGGAAAGAACACCGAACAATATGCTAATCTGTACACTTAATACTTTTTTGGTGCCCGATGTCTTTCCCCCACATGCAATAGAATAGAAATGAAACAAAAATAAAAACCAACAATTGAATCATTTCCATGAACAGTGGAGGCATTAGAAGAAGCCAAAGCTGATCAACAGCATTCTGGGCACTAATATTTTACATACAAGTTTTGACTTCAATCGAGAATTTCTCAGGAGCCTCAATAAATTAACAAGACAATATTTTCCTTTGTTTACAAGTGATATGTTTGACAAAAGCCACACGTAGTATTACTAAGCGGTGGAGGCATTTAACTCACATTCACTTTAAATATTCCTTATTTATACACCTGTGCATAGAAGTGGAAAGCTAAGGCCATCGGGGAAGGAGGGGGGAGACGAGCATCAAGAGGGGATAGATTTGGAAAACTGTGATGACTGTGCAAGCGGACCTGCTCGACGAGTTGGGATGGTTGATCTAAAAGCTTAAAGACCCACTCCGATGAAATTTGTGTTTTTAACATGTTCGAGTAGCATTATTATGATAGTAGAGGACATCTCTGAAGAAAATCATTCTGTTTTGGAGTATTTCTTTATTCAAATTGTTGTGAAAGCCATATGAGAGATTGTAATAGTGATGTAAAATGGATGGACCACAATCTCCCTGCTCTGCTCCATTCCGATACAGCCACTTGTAGAGGACTAGAACCATTTACATCTTTGTTTTTCTCGTCCGAGTTTGTGGCTGGATAGCTCCAGCCATAGTTCACCGTTTTTGTTGCATTGATATTATTAGGTGAGGGGCTGTAATCTAGTCAGATGGCTCTCAGTTATGAGTAACTTAGGGAGGAGAGGGTTGCTTAGCACCAATAGTCATTCTGCAAAAACTAATAAAACAAATCTTTTTGTTTTTTTAAATTTTGGCTAAAAACAGCATCATCATAATTAAAAGACCACTGGGAGCGCTTTTAAAATCGATCAAAAGATGATCAGAGTGGGTCTTTAAGATGAAAAACTAAAGTATTCGGGCTCTATGACCCCCATGCAACTAAATCTTACCTGATGAGCTCTTGTAATTGAAGGAAAGTAACTTTAAACGAGACGGCGGTTGAAATCCCAGTTCGAGTTTGCAGCTTTATAGAACAAATTCCACCGTGTACTCTCGTTCCTCTCATCTAATCTCGTCCTTCCAGACATTTCAGATCTTAAAACAAAAAAAAAAAAGTATGCACAGTGGGGAGTGCCTATAAAAACGCACGCATGTGTATGTACACGTGAATCTCTGCTCATTTAGGGAGATGAACTATTACTATCCAGAAGTGACTGTGAAGCTGAAGCTCAATCGGAGCCTTTGTGTTGGGCTGATCGGTGTCGATGATCTCCTGCTCATCAGTAAAGCTGAGAAGCAAACCATGAGTCCAAAGGCTGCAGCGGGTCTCAGGCCTCCTTTAGCAAGGGCATATCTGGCAGGAACAGATCATATTCTTAGTAAATAAAGGCTCCAAACAAAACAAAAACAGAATAATTCTATAAATATGTACTGACCATCAGAGTAGTCCATCTCAGAGTCCAGAGAGAGGCTTTGCTGATCGCTGCCCGCAGACGGTCTTCTGTGGGCGGAGCTGTCTCCAGCTGCACCTGCGTGGTCCAGAGCCCAGGCGGAGGATGACGACGGTGTCGAGGAGGAAGATGCCGTCAGCGCAGGCTGCGTCTCTGCGGCCTCCGTTTGATGCTGTTTGAGGTTAGACGGCCTCGAGGGGCCAGCCTCCGGCGCGCTGGCGTGCTGACCCTCAGACAGCACAATGTGGACCCGATTCTCGGCGCCGACGGCGGTAGACCTGCTGTTACTCACAGCCTCCTCGTAGGACGGCAGGGTCACTTGGACTCCCTCTACCATGATGGACACTGGCTGACCCGACACCCCTGGATCACGCCTTTGAACAGAGAACGAAGAATCGTTGAGGCTCTACATCCCATTTTTTTTTGTTTACATTTGAAGCTTTTACTCACCGGTGAAAGGACTTAAGTTTTGGCTGCAAAAGTACAAACAGCACCACCAGGAGCAGGACGAGAGCCACTGAGCTCGCTGTGGAGGCGACTATGGATAAAGCTGGCATTCCCAAAGGCAAAGACGGATGACGGTCTACAGACAGAAGAATATTTCAAACTTCTATCTGCAATTTAAATAAAAAATAAAACTTCATCGAGTTTAATTAATTTTTTTTTTTACCTTGCTCCATGACACAGCTAAGCTTAATTTGGCTGTTCCACTGTCCAAGCTGACAGGTGAGGTACTTGTAGTCTCCCTTCAGAACATAACCTTCATCACAGAAGTATTCAACCACCGTGCTATGAGGAAACACTCGGCATGAAGGGGGATGACACAAGTACCCCCCATTCTCTAGTTGATACGGAGGCTGGCATCCTGCCCAGGGAGAAAAAAATCAAACTGTTCTTTTAAAAAAATAAAGGCACAGTCATTTCTCAAAAACAACTGGAAGACCACAAAATGACAAGAAAGTGTGTAAGGACTTTTTAGCCACCTAAAAAATATATGACATTTTACAGACTGTTTATATTTTCGGTTTTTGATTTTAATTTTAAAAATAAATTATACACTTTATTGTGAAATTTCCTGGTTTCCAGGTTCTCTAGCATTCATAATTCTGCACAAACCAGGGAGATACGGTTTGATGTGATGAATTCTGGATGTTTTTAAAACAAAAGAACTTCTGAATTAACTTTTATCACTTTTTAAAAGCTGTAAATTAAAGACACTCAACTATTTTATTTAGAAAACATGACCCTTTTTTAAAAAGTTACAAATATCATTTTATTATTTTTGAGCTGCAGAAACCTTGTATTTTTCATGATTATTCCACTATGTTTTTAGATGGATATTCATATTCAAATATATGATAAAAGGGGGTGCGTTTTTACCTTCAGTGTGAGTGCAGCGAGGAGGCTCAGCAGACCAGTGTCTCATTGAGGTGCAGGTGAGGATGCTGGATCCCTCCAGCAGGTAACCGGGGTCGCAGCTGTACTGCAGCACTGTTCCCACTGGGAACAAGTTCCTGTTCGTGTCTGTCACATTGGATGAGCCGTGCAGCAACAGCGGTCTGATACAACCTTAAAAGGACAATACAAATAGATCAAATTAAGATTCAGTAGACAGGATTGAATTCCAAAACCATGTTTACAACACAGCCTGATAAAGGACCTCAATGAACGTTTATTCTACCTTTGGCGAGTTCGGGGACGCAGCTGACCGGCACCGAGTCATCCCATTTCCCGTAGTGGCATGTGCGGAACTTGTAATCTCCTTTCATGGTATACCCTTCATTGCAGTAATACTGTATGACAGTGCCGTGAGAAAACCATCTGCATGGCGAGGGGTGACACGTGTAACCTCCATTTTCTGGCTGAGGCGGAGGCGGGCACGCTGTTAATGGAAAGAAATGAAATCAGTTACAGTGCTGCATCCGAATCTTTGCAATTAATTCAATTTGCAGAGTTCAGATCGGTCTCTGTTCTGTAATAGTGACGTAAAAACACAGTTTTCATGCTAACTTCTGCAAAACAACAAACCATTTTTTTCTTAAAAGGAAAAAGGTCAGATTTTAAAAACCTACCATCACTGCGGATGCAGCGAGGAGGTGGGGAGGACCAGTCTCCCAGAGTGGTGCAGGTGAGGATGCTGCGTCCGGCTAGCAGGTACCCAGCGTCACAGTTGTACTGCAGTACAGTTCCCACATGGAACAAGTTGGTGTTGGTGTCTGTCAGATTAGCCGAGCCATGCTGTACCATGGAGGGTCTTATACAACCTGACAAAAAAGACCATTTGTTCAAATAAAATACCTAATCTTTAGATAATTTTGCAGTGATTTAGCACTAAAAAGTTTTTAAACTTCAATATTTTTGTATTCATAAATATTTTTATGAATAAAGGTTATTTTGCGTAATCATATTTGAAAAAAGTATTTAAAAAAAGTAAGAAAATAAAAAAAATGCAACAGGAAGAGTTTATAATTAAGTAAATAATAGTGTTTACATAAATCAAGAGAAAAAAATGAACTAAATTAACTTAATAACAGTAAAACTTTGCTTTGATTTTGTAGACAATTTGCAGTTCAACCCAGAATTATTGATACTTTCAGTGAAACATTGCAGCTCATTAGTAATATGTTAAAAACTGACCAACCTTTGCTTACACAACTGATCTCCACCGGACCGTCCCACTGTCCATCTTGACACGTCAAGTAGGGGTAATCTCCACTCAGAGTAAAGCCCTCATTACATAAGAATTCAATAATGGTGCCATGGGAAAAGAGTCGACACGGGGATGGGTGGCACATGTAACCCCCGTTTTCCGGTTTAGAGAGGGGTAGACATGCTAAAGAAGACAAAAAAAACCCTAAAGTTTTACTTCTAGCTGGCTACAAATTAAACTAAACACGCATGTAGTGTCTTACCGCCACTGCGTATGCACTGAGGGGGCTCAGAGGACCACCGTCCTGACGCAGTGCAGGTGAGAATACTGGGTCCATCTGGGAGATAGCCGGGATCACAGCTATACTGCAGAACTGTGCCCACTGGGAAGGAGCCCCTGTTGGTCTCGGTGAGGTTGACCCAGCTGTTCTGGACCATGTACGGCCTCATACATCCTAACAAAGATAATCCGACAGCATTTTAATGATTAAAATAAACACAGAGAGAGCATTTGTGTCACACTGTTAAGATGGTAATATTATCATTTTAAAAAAGCATTGCATTAATATGGAATCACTGTTTCTGGATCTTACCTGAGCCTTGTCCAGTAGAAAGTACAGTCAGTACTAGCAGCAACAAGAAGGCTATTTTGGTGGGTGAGGTTTGGGCCCCAAAAGCATTTGGAATAGACTTTATCTTTCCATTGCACATTTTCCCCATTCAAAGGCAACACACCCTGATAATTGAGAGATCAGACATTTATCTAGGTATCTAAATAAAAGCAGATTAACAGCTAGCAAAATATATGTGATTAAGCGTTCTTATGGCTAAACCGTGGGCGTAATTTACACAAATATAGAACTATTATATTGTTTAAAGGCCAAAATATGAATATTAATAAAACTAATAACCTACTTTGTTGATTTTCAGCTGCGAAGCGGCGACTTTACAGATTAGGTGCTCATCGCGTAGGATTTAACACTGAAAATGTCCCGTATAAACCATTACACACCCATTTTAAAGGGCCGCTACAGGCTGGTAAACACCTTTCTAACATTAAGGCCAAAAGAAAGCATGTAAACACAATACATATACGTAATTCTTAAACAAATTTACCAGGACTTCGAGCCACAGAACAAAGACAAAAGGTCCTATGTGCCTTTTGTTGTGACGCTACGCTAGCCACCAGCGGTAATCGATATGGTCGTTCATGCTAATGCTAGCAGGATAACAAATCGATCCAGTACTCACCAAAAAATACGGGTTTGGAACCTCCACCGTAATAATATCACACTTTATACATTTATGTTTGATATTTCGCCCACGTCGATGACAATGAAATTTTAAAATGAGAGCAAAAGTGGGGGTAAAGGAGCCGATCGGTACTAAGCTAACCGCTGGCTACCTTCTAGCTAGCTAACTCGCTACGCTAGCTAGCTGCACTGGCTGGCGCATCACAGCTGGGGTGCCTCCTTCGTTACCCATAGTAACGCTTAGTAACGACATCCGGGAGGATTGGCGTCCGTAGTTACCAAACATGTAAACACGACAAAAGAGAAGTTCATTTGTTAGCTAGGGTGTTATCTTTATGAAATAGGAAATGGCAATGATGAGAGGTAATTTAGATAACATTCCACAAACGTTAATGAGGGAGCCACAAAAGACTAGTTATATGGCTGCTTCCATGAGGCCCTTTGGACCAGCAGAAGAAAAGGTAAATAAACACACCCAATGCAAATTATTGTAATTTATTTAAAAACAAAAATCTAAAATAAAATAGTAATTGTAATCTGGATTATCTGTCCCAAAACTTTGTAGATCCAGAGTGGAAATGAAGAACCTGGAAATGTATTTCAATCCAGGCAGTTAGGTAAAGTTTTACATCATTGGATATAACAACATGTCATCCTTAAATACTAGCCTACTATTATGATAGTTTTTGTTTCAGATCAGCATCACAGTGGAGACAACACTGAGGATTGCTGTCTACAGAAAGCTGTGGAGGAAATGAAACGGCTTGATGAAATGTTGTCTTTAGAAACCTGGAAGGAAAAAGAAATTCGACTTGAAAGGAAAGTTCTTCAAGCAAAGCTCTGGCAAGATCTTCTGGTAGAAACAATTAACCTGTTTTGTTTTCAGCAGAAATATTTCTTATATCTGAGTGCTATTTTCCCTCTAGAACATGTGTGAATTTATGAAACCATGGGTTTTTCTCTTTCTCAGAACAATTCTCAGGAACACTCTGAATGTGCTCTTGAAGCTCTGAACACAAAACAGTTTTTGGCCTTGGAAGCATGTGTTGGTATGTAGGCACCAATGCAAACAAAGTGGTATAAATCCATAAAGTAACAACTCTACATTTTTTTTTCTTATCTTAAAGGGAGGGATGACTTTGTGTCTGTGTTCAAAACTGAAATTCCTGACTATCAGAATGATGGAGGACAGCATGACACCAAAAAAAGTGAGTCTATTGACGTACAGACATAAATAACACATTAATTAATTAATTAATTAAACATTTTAAATTGTAAAGTGCCAGCTTAATCTAAATAAAAAGAACTTTAAAGATAGTAAAAAATCACAAAAAAGTGAATATATTTGCTTTTAATTTTTTTTTAAAAATTATGTTAAATTCAGACCAAATTGTGAAAACAATGTATAAAATACATAGACACTGCAGTCTTTCTGAGAGCAAAGTGACTCTATTTTAAATAAAATAAGAAAAAAAAAAATTTTTTTTCATCATAACTGTAGTTGCAACATTTTGAATCAACAAGAAACTTTTCTTTATTTTTTTTTAGTTACACTTGTCTTATTCTTAAAAAAAACTGCATGCAACTTGTTTACATGTGGACATGTTTTTTCTAATTTTATACATGTGTTATATATAATAGTTTTAGTGTTTTATTATAACTTTTAGTGTTTTATTCTAAGTTAAAAACTACTCAAGTTGTGTTACCATGGCTGTCCACTTGGTGGCACTGTAAGCTAAAAAAAGAAATATAAAAGCTATTTCTTCTGACCTTTGGTGTGCTTGTGCACAAAAGAAATATAACAGTTCTTTGGGATTTTTGAGCTAGATTGCCTTTTAAAATTATGTATCTTATAAATTATGAACCTAAAAAGGTTTTAACCTTAAAAATATTTTTAAAAAATCGATCATAGCAGACCTTTAGGTTTTAGAGCTTTTCTTCACTGATCAGCCTCATGTAAGTAGTTGTCCTTTTTTCCATTAATGCAAAGTCAAAGTTACACTGAACTTTCTTGACAGCTAAGAAGAAGCCAGACAGCTTGAATGAGTCCTTTGAAAAATGTTCTGAGGACGTTGGAGACAGCCAGCCTAAAAACTGTCACTATGAAGCAACCAAGAATAAGAGCACACAGAAAGACTTCATCAGGAGAAACATTAAGGTACCTAAAAGTTCACATTTGGAAAAACGCAGCCCATGAGTTGGAGAAAACCCATCAAAGTTTTTTCAAGACATGGAACATTTCTCCAAAGTCATGAACAATGTTTGTTTTGAAAAACTGCTATGATTTTTGCACCTAAAACTTTCACAATGTCTTAGCTAATAAGAGGTGAAGTGGGCCAAGTCCTTTTGACCCGCGCGGAGAAAGAACGTCTGGCTGAACTTCTCCGACAAATCGACGAAGAGGAAGAGGACAGTGCCAGAGGCGCAGAGAGTGAGGTAGACTGACATGACGCTTTAACAGACAACATATGGTGCAGAATGTGTTTCTCTTTTTCCTATTTGTTAATACTGACTGTGTGGAGTTCTTCTGGGGGAGCGCCAGATGTGCACATTGGCTGCTTCTGCTACCAACTTAAAAATTGTTTTTAATTTTTTGAAATGCATTTGATGTAAGTTGTTATCAGACCTCTCAGTACATAATTAGGCTGATCTTTGGCTTTGGAACACCAAGTTAGGTTGTATTCGTCAAATATTTATGTTTTCATAAGTGTTTGGCAGCTGATTCTGGTCTCTGGGTGGAAGATTCAGTGTCCTCAAAGCATTTCAGACTATGAACCAGATGTTAGAAACCATATGCAGTTCACTTGAAATGCTGCATGTTGTGGATTCATTTCATAAACTTTGTTTTTCCTGCAAGTCCCTCTGCAGAATTCAGAAGCAGGGATCTTTAGTGCGGCGGGATAATAAGCCACAACGTGACTTGCAGTGAGAATGAATGCTGATGGAACTTACAGCAATGAGAAAAAGAGCTTTTCCACTTTTTTTTTCTCTGTGAACTTACAATGCTGCCAAAATCACATATTTTTTTATTTTTGGATTTAATTTGCCTTAATAAGCTCTTTGGCAGCTGTGAAGTTTGTTTGAAGTCAGAAAGGATGGAGTCCTTTTGAAAGCCAGGGAAAAAAAAAAAAAAATCCCGCTTACCTTTAACATGCGGTTCCGTTTAACTTGACCCCGGCAGCTCTGCAATGGTAGAGTAACTTGCCAGGATTTTTTAAATATCTGTCTGCTCCTTTTATGATGTTTTCCTCAACCTCCAGAACAATGAATGTGATGAAAAACAGGAAAAAAATGAAGACTGTGCAGATGCACAGAGTATTTCATTTGTGTTTATTTAACATTTTTAGGAAAAAAGTAGGTATGTTATTAATGACCATGTCGCCAAAATGTTATTTATGTCGTCAGAATTTTGACAGCGAGGTGCCTTTAGTTCTTTGGATTTCACCCATGTCCTGGCAGAATCCCTCGAGACACATTCGTGAAAAGCTGCTGTTCACTGTTTACCCCACTTTTTATTGATGTTACAGAGTCTTGTCCTAGCAACCTCCACACTTCTGTGTAGCTTTGGCAACCCGGAGCAGTAAATCTGGAGCGCTCCGTATTTTGGAGAGCCCACACGAGCACATGCGCTTACCTACATGCTAGGCATCAGAGGCCGCCATTGTTTCTAAAAAGAACCCAGTATGTATCGAGAAACGTTCAGATTCTTCAAAAATATTGTCAAACCGTGTTTGGTAAAGCGAGTTTTCTTAGCTTAGCGTTAGAATATACATTTGAATAAATAAAGATAAAATCTGCTGTTCAGTTCTTTAGTATTTTAGTCGTTGAGGGAAACTTATAGAAAATAATTTAGAAGATGAAAATATGACATTCAGTTTAAATTCACTACTACTGTGAATAAAATCTTTTCTCCAGATGTCTGCATAGCAACAGGGTGAAATCCCTTTAGGTTTTTCTGTACAGTTTATTTAAAAAGAGTTCAACTCTGCTTTTCAAGCTCATTCGATTCCTCGTCATAAAGTTTAAGACAACAGTACAGAGCAACGAGCAAAAAGAGTATATTTGCCCTGTGTTTAGATCACCACTGAGAATAGCAGGCTTAAACTCAGCGGACCATGACTCACTCTGCTGATGCTTTTCTTCCAACAGGCCATGAGTTCTGTGTCACTCTTGACAGACCAGGGTTACACCCCAGAGCCCTCTGATCTGGAAAAGCTGCTTGACATTGACTTCAAAGTCCACAGTCTCCTTCCTGCTGAGGACTTTCACTCGCTGAAAAGCTCTTCTTCAGACCTGAGCGTGTCACAGGTATGGATGTACTGATGATTTATGTCCGAGCAATGGGTTTAAAGCTATTCAGGCACATTCCCTCCACCCCTCACACACAGACAAAACACCATCCAGTCTGATTTAGGAACTTGGTGCATTTTAAAAGCATTTCTTTGTATGACAAACAAACTGCATCCACTGTAACTATGCAGATGTAAATGTGTATGGCAAGACATTTAGCTCAAAATTCTAAAAAAGCTAGATGTTCTTTGATGTTTAGTTCACAGTCATTCAAGACTCACCTGGTGACCAAAGCAAGTATTTCCCCACTAACGCAAAATGTTGATAATAGTGTCATTTCTAATATTGTGTTTTCTTAAATGTACTCATCTTTAAAGACCCACTCCAATGAAAGTAATGTTTTGGGTGTTTTTAATATGTTCTTGTTGCATTTTCTCATGAAACTGAATAGGACTGGGTATAGTCAATCATTTCCAGAATCCACTCAGTTCCATTTAGTTCAATTTTGAGTTTATACAGCTTACACATTTAGACACATTTGTTTAGAAATACTTTATGAATCTATATATGTTTTGAAAATATTTATATTAATCTGATACAGTTCATTCATTCATTCATTTTCCTGATCGCTTTGTCCCTTTCGGGGTCGCGGGTGTGCCGGAGCCTATCCCGGCTACTGATGGGTGAAGGCGGGGTACACCCTGGACAGGTCGCCAGTCTGTCTCAGGGCCTCAATCACACACACATTCACTCTCACATTCACACCTAGGGGCAATTTAGAGTCACCAATTAACCTATGAAGCATGTTTTTGGACGGTGGGAGGAAGCCGGAGTCCCCGGTGAAAACCCACGTATGCACAGGGAGAACATGCAAACTCCACACAGAAAGGTCCCAGCCGGGATTTGAACCGGGGCCTTCTCGCTGTGAGGCAAGAGCGCTAACCACTGCGCCACCGTGCAGCCCCGATACAGTTCCCATACTGGAAAATGTATTAGTGAAATTATATTGAGATTGTTATTATCATGCAATGTTACATGGATTCTCAAACGGAGAAGCTCCAACAATTGTTCTACTTCTCCTGGAGGGCGTTTTAGTTTGGCCTCTAGGTGGCGATCACACCATAAAATTGCATCTTATTCCAGAAGAAGAAGAAAGTATGAGCAAAAAATGGTAATTTAGACCACAAATGGTTACTTTAAAAATATTTTCTTGAAGGAGTTTGGAAAATACATGCCTGTGAGTATATACAGATTTTTTTTAAGTAAGCAATGTATGTTTAGGTTGACCGAGTGTTAGCATTAACCGTCCAATGGGAAATCCCATTATACAGCATCAAGCTAGCAGACTTACGCATTATGCATTAGATCAATCTCTACTTTTATAGATCCAATGTTGATTTATTAAGTTTTTTTTTTTTTTACGTTTGTGCTACGCTAATGTCAGCTTGAAGTTGTGAGGTGCTATAAGCTAGCAGAAGGGAGTATAAACAAAGGGCAGATGGGAAATTAGCGGCGCTAACCTTCCTGCAAACAGTCCCGCCCACAATCCAGAAGCGAATTTCTAATGAGCTGCTGCTGCGGTACAGAAAATATATCTTAAAAACAACATAGGCTAAAACTGGTATAACCATAAAAGACCACTAGGAACGCTTTGAGTGGGACTTTATTTACTTTATTTTTAGCTACTAATACAAAAAATCTGTAGTTTTTTTACGGTTACATAACTTTGAAAACTTCTTACATAAAATCCTCATTTGAGCGTTCATTCTTTGATCAAATCAGAAAATGGATGATCCCACACCTGTTGTAATTCTTGTTGTAAAAAGAGGCGGCCTTCACAGTAAATCTCTTTCAGAGCCACCATTCATTTCAGGTCAGTAGCTGTAAATCCTCTGGGAGATCATAAAAAGCAATCTGTTTTTGTTTTACAATTACCTTTCTTCTTGGTAGTCGTTTGAGTTCATAACTGGAACCACTTGGATGGCAAATCGAGGAACGTCCTGGTTTGCTCGCACATTCCATCCTCGAATAAACACACACAAAAAAAAAAGTTTTTTTTTTTTACTTCCTCAAAAAGGAGTTTTTCCCATTAGTAACAAATCATGTTTAAGTTGTCTGCTTTCAGTCTTTTTTTTGATCTGCATTAAAACACATGATTCATCTGTAACAGCCTGATAAGAAGCTTCCTTGATGGAGGGAGTAATTCACTTCACTTAAAAAAATAGCCATTTTATGAACCTGTCTGTTTATTGGTCTTTTTAACTTTTACATTTTGGTTACAAACGTTTCTCTCAAGCGTGAGAGAAGGAGTAGACCTGCCCAAAATTGGCACCACTCAGAACTCTGTCACAAAGGGAATCAGTTCATCACAGGCCTAATTTCAGGTTTGGAGGAAGGACAGGAAAAGTGCTGACTTTGTAAAACAGGAACATTGCTTTTTCCTTTTCATTTGGACGCTCTATCACAAGACCACAGACAACAATTTAGTGGTTGAAATCCACATAGGTATTCTTTAGAGTAAAACAGAGAACATTACGAGGATTCAAGACACGTCACACAAAAGACAACTGTTTGTAAAAATGGTGTCTTTTGTGTTTTTAACATCTTTTTGTGCATTTATCTCACAATGGAAGACATCCGATTTAATCAGACTTCAACTAATTTTCAAAAGACATTGTTGATATTGTGACTTTAAATCTTTTTTTTACTCTCAAATCTCTCCTTTTTCCCAAGCCTCAGCAAAAATAAGCCTCTTTGTCATCGAAAACATCTGCTGACATGAGGCAATTAATGTACAGAGCACCCCTCCTACTGCACCTCGGTGTGGTAATTCCTGCACCACCCACAGCTTGAAGTGAGCTGACAGAGTTCTGTCGTGGGCTCTCTGGTGCCGATGACATATCCATGCCTTTGCTCCACAATTAGACAGAAGATGTTTCTTTTAAATGTGGCTTTTTGAGTGTAGCTTTAATAAAAACAAAATAACTAAATTATGGTTTTTGGTCTCTGCTGCCTCCATTTCTTTCATAAATTGCAAGCCTTTATGTTTTTCTCTGTATTTACATAGTAACTGCAATGTTTTGTTGTGCTTTTTTTTGTATTTAAGACTATGAAGTCACATCATGTGGTTGCTGATTAGCACCCGTAAATATAACTACATCAATGGAGTGTGGAGAGACACGGGCTCAGAACGCCCTTTTGACCAGCACAATGTGGTCAGTGGTCAGTTTGTAAACCTCATTTATTTGGCTTAGTCGTATAATTAGGTCCATGGAAAAGTTTTGCCATGTTATCCTGAAACCCTAGTTTGAAATTGGAAAGTATGAAGAAAGAAAAGCCAAACTTAAGCAGGTTTTTTATTATTATTTTGTTACAGATATAAACACAATTCTTTAGAGCCCCCAAAGGAATATCAAAGTAAAAAAAAAAATTCTGATTAATAATAGGGCTAAATGTGTGAGCATCAAATACTAACTGGTGTGCACCCGATAATAACTGGTGAGCACCAGATACTAACTAACTTTAAAATTTGCTGCATCTATTAAGATAGAAAGGCAGTACAGCGTTTTGATGAGATGCAAATATGCAAATTGGGACAGCAGCCAGAGAACTATCCTAGTCAGAGTACTCACAGCCTTTTCTGCTCTTTCTGGAAAAAAAATCCCCCCCTCATTTATTTAATAGGTAGGCTTTAAATTAAACTCTTGAATTTGCCTAAATCCCCTAAAATGGTCAATTACCGCTTATTTTGGGTCAATTTTAAAGTAGACTAATGACTTAGATCGTCTGTGGCTGAGCAGCACCAAGGTTTACTCGAAAGTGAAGAGTTTGAGAGTTCAAGTAAGATAATGAGCTTTAATTACTGTTTAGTGTTTAAGTTTGGCTTTAAAGGGATTTCGATTTGTAATTTAAAAAGTATGAGTAAAAAACAAATGTTCTGGAACACTTAAGGCAGTCCTGCTAATTCCTTACTGTTGACATTTTAAAGATTCTGTTAAATCCATAATTCATAAATGTTTGTTAAAAAAAAACAAGTAAACTATTAGATAACAAAAACGATTATAATGTTTTTGTTGTGGTTATAATAATCAGCTTTTGTCTCAAATGCCTACAATGTTATATAAAATTACATATAATATTGGTAGAATTACAACAGTGAATTTTGGAATAAAACATGTTCTTTTTTTAAATTCTTTCATTCAAAGCTACAGGCTTATCAGGAATCTGAGAGAAGCAACACAATAAGAAAAAAAAAAACGGACTGGGCAACATTAACCTTTGTGTAGCATTCCTTTGTCTTTTGGCAACACCCTTAAAAGTTCAGAACCGACGAGTTGCAGGTCTTTCGGGAAATGAATCTTATTTTTGTCTGATCGGAATTCAAGCTGCTTAATATTCCTGCGTTGTCTGTCACATTTTGAAGTTCAAAATGTTTCAAATGTTTTTTATTTTTTTATTTTTGGTGAGATCTGGACTGCAGACATCTAGAATATGCTTTAAGGCCACACACGTTTTTAACATTTGGTGTCTATTTATCTTATTTATTTGCTGCTGCCATCACATTCAGTTGAGATTTTTTTTATGAAGTGCTAAAATGTCACTCTCTAAATATTCAAATTTCTGATATTTTTATTGTTATAAAGTAAAGTTCATGTCGTTTTTTTTTTTTTTTTTTTTTAAATATGTGTTGTGATCTAATTAAAATGCATTTAAATGTTGTAATTCTTGGAGTAATGATACATATTGGAGAAACAGTTTAATTTTGGCATTACTGTTTTTATGATAGCTGCAGTGCAGCATGTTGTAATTGCTGCTTTCTCACAGTTTAAAAGAAAATAAACAATGGGCACCCCACCCTACTCAACCCTATAATTCCTTTGAGGCATCTATTGTGTTGTTAATAATGCCTTATTTACGACAACTGTGTTAGGTTGGAGGTTGACTCATGTTTTTGCTTGTCATGGATAAGATCTGAATATTTTTTTTAAATTATCCTTCCATCCATCCCTCTTTTTTCTCAGAGGAAACAGTCTAAGCAAAGATCCCCAGACGTCTTTAACAACAGTAACTTCCTTAAGTTCTGTCAGCGATCCCAAATAGAGCTGGGAATCTCAGGGTAACTCACGATACGATGCAACTCAAGATACACGGCTCACGATTGTATCATGATATGGAAAATATTGTAATAATCAATACATTACCTTGATAATATATGATATATCACTAGTTTGTTAACAATTTATCCTCACCACAGCAGGAAATGCTGCGAGGAATGACGGAAAGTAGTAGTGGGCAGCATGTTCACGCCACTACGTCACTGCGCTGGCACCGTTAATATGAGATATGAATGTGAGTTTTTTTTAACTAAATGATTACCCCTGATTCGTCAATCAAAAGATGCAAATAAAGCATCCAGTTTTTGACTAATTTAAAACTTATTTCTACTAGAAATACATAAAACATAGAGACAACCCCCAAAAAAGACATCAGATGCCTGTCATCCGCTTTTCCATATTGATTTTCTCTGTTAAGACTTTGACAAAAGTTTGAAACAAAAAAAAAAGTTTAAAATTTGTCCTTTTTAAAGAACAGCATCTGTCAGTTAGAAGCAAAAAGTTCAAAAGGAATCACGTTTTTTTTCTCTACCAGATGTTTTTGATGGCATTTTTTTAAAATTCAAGTTCTTTCTTTGCTCACATTTCTTTGCGTCTGTGTCGTTCAAAACCAAGAAATTCTTCTATAATCTATAAAACTGATTACTTCAAAAAGATCAGGCATGTAGAGATACTTGGTTGCTTTATGGATCATGGATTTTCCGAGAACACGCGGGCGGCATACATACCATATACCGGTTTTCTGAATCCAGGACACACCAGGAGGTTTTGATTTATGCATTAGTGATTGCTCCAGACCACCATCAGTTCAGAAAAAAGCATGCATATATAAAGTCCAGATGACCCACAAATAAATCTTCCAACACTTCAGGAATGTTCACAATCACTAAGTTGAAGCAATATCAGAACTTCTTGGAAAAAAAGAGCATTCGGATACAAACAGACGTCACATATGAAACATTTAATAAATGCGCTAGATTCACTAGAAGGAATTTTAGTGTCAGACTATGTTTTTGTTTGCATCATCTTGCTTATCAAAGTTGTCCAGTAGTTTATACAGTAGTAGAAATACAGCTGTGTTGCAGCAACCGTCTCAGAATCTGATGCATGAACACAGTTTGAAAAATGTCCACCTGTAGGACTCAAAGAAACACGAAGCGCAGAGAGAAGTGGAGCTAGCTTCTGAACAGCTTGCTCCTGTACTCTCATAGGGAGTGCTTGTGGCAAGGCATGTGGACAGGCCTTGGCAGGTAGCCTGGGTCCACGTGGCACAGCCAGAGCTCCTGCTATAGTTCATATTTGAAGAAATGCAGAGTGAGAGGAGCAGAAAATAGGTCAGAAAAAAAAGACACGTAAATCCGCTTGTTTTTCATGACATCATTCACATTGTGTTGCCACAAAACATAATGCCTGTAAACACAGGAAAAGGCATTTACATCCACTGGCAAATCAAGTCTAAACACTTTAGAATAATCATTTCTAGTTTTGTTTTCCTCACAGGTCTCCAACATGACCCCAAAGATGTTTTGTTTGCAGAAAAACTGACATTCTCTTTTAGGAATTAGGAGGCTCATTAGCAGCCAGGTGCTGTAAATCACATGCACCCAAATAAATGATTTGCAGAAAGACGTTCCTAATAAAAGCAGACTAATAGAACTGGATAGAAGACTGGAATGGATCCTTCCATTTGGACCTGTATCAGCTTATTGGTAAACAGTGTTCTCAGAGGAAGCAGCTGTTGAAGATTATCTGTCTGGAAAACATCAAGAGATCTCATCTAAACAATAAAGTTTATCATTAGTGACAAGGATTTTACACAAATGGAAAACAATCACAACTTTTTAAAACCTTAAAAAGTGGGTGTCCCAGCAGGTTCACCCCAAGTTCAGAATATGTGGAGCTCAAAACACCCAACAAACAAACTCAAATCCATTAACTTCAAACAATTCAAGTTTGGTAGTTTTATCCTCCAGCTCTTCAGGAAGAAGTGTTTTCAGACCAGCTGAGAGATTTTACTTCTCTGGTTCGACATACCTGTAATCTCTCACCTGAAAGGTGGCACTCTAAACAAACCTCAGCTGTCTTAATTTGGCCTGGAGATGTCTTGTTCCTAACTTGAGCATTCAAACTTTTTTCCACCTCATCCCAGAAGTTTTGGAAGGAAGGCACAAATCTAACTATTTCTGATGGAAATTAGCCTAATTCCCTTCTAGCATTCATCTACCACAAAGCTCCAACTCAATTTGCATAAACATTAAATGGCACCAATATAGAGTCAGGAATGTTATACGCTCGAGACTGTCACAAACAGGCAGACAGCTGAATCCATGTGCAGCAGGTTTATTAGCACAGACAAGATGACAGGAGTCAAGCCCAGCTGAAAGACCATAAAGCTAAAGCAGGGTCAGGCCGACTGAGTTCAGACTCTGGGACAACAGAACACGCTAGAGTAGTCGGAGATTATGCGTGGGTTAAGAGCAGGCAGCAGACAGAGACAGAGTCGGTGAAAATCAGGAACACAAGATATAATTGTCTGGATATAATGCTCAGTATCCAGGCAGAATGGCACAAACAATACTTTGCACTGAGTGAGGTTCTGTGCACTGCTTAAGACTCAGGTGGGTGATTGTCAAATTGTCACCCTGGAACTGTGCGCTGGGGTGGCTGGGAGATGGAGTGCGTTAGTATACTGGACATGGCTCCTGCTAGTGACCAGAAGGGGAGACATAGCTCTGATTTTCGGATAGTAGACCTCATTTACAATCTCCTAAAATACCTTGAACATTAGAGGTACAATGAAGAATGATGTGAGCCGGCATGCAAACATTGACTGTATAACAGGATGGACAGAGTAAGTGTGACATCACCCATGAAAAATGGCTGACATCCAGCTCCAACTAAATGAGGTCAACTCAGTCACCCTTTTTTGTGAGATATACGCCGCCATGTTGGAACCAGATGATATCACGAGTGATTGGTTGGAGTCGGTCAGAGTAAACGTTTCTATGGCAACCACTCGCCAATCAGAAGTGAGCTTGTAGGAAGTCCACACCCTTTCCACTGAAAGCAGGCCCTATGTCAAATGTTTTTAAAAAATTAACTTTAACATAAACTTGATTAAATTGCAATAAAGGAAAAATATCATTAAAAAATTAAAAATTTCAGTTGTTTGTGTTACTCTGAAAGTAATTCTAAAAGTCTAGAAAAGTCATTAAATCTTGTTCAGGTGTGCAGCAATTTTGATTTGGTTGTTCATTTTGTATCATGCATCTATAAAACCTTAACAAATGTCTTTCATTTTTTTCTCAGCAATTGCACCATTATTCCAGATTGTTTAAAAATGAAAGCCGTAGTGTTTACGATGTTGACGATCTCTCGAATTAACTCTTAGGCAAGTTTTCTTAGTTTGTGAATGTTTTGAGTGAGCAATGTTCCGCAGCGGTCTCAGAATGTCCTTGTTTTTGTTTGGCCTCATACTGAACCTTTTGGAAAATTATTGACAACAGAAGCAGCGAACATCCATGCGCCTTTTCAGAATATTAAACATGTCTTGGTTCCAAAAATGCAACGAACCAATGAAGCAAAACAAGCATATGAAGCACGTTTCTCTTGTACTTTTTCTCCATCTGAAATTCATTTGGAATCGTCATATTTTAGGGCGAGTTGAGTCACATTGGAAGACCAGAATTTAGCAAATTAGAATCATTACATTAAAAGCAAACACAGATTTGATGTTTTATGGTTAATTTTGTGTTTTACACAAACTATTAACTGAAATTGACAACAAACAGCAAAAAACATTCTTATATGATTACATGATTAGAATAAAATAACTCAAAACAAAATAAAAATATATATTCTGTGAATTTTTACTTTCAGTTATTCAAGTGATTCAGTACTTTTCAAAATATGTTTTTTTGTGTTTGTGTGAAATTTCCATTCTTTTACCATTTCACCAACAACATTTTGTCAATACATTTAAAAATGTATTTTTTATTTTTTGGTACTTGTGCTCTAAAACAGACTTTTTCCACAGTCTGATCATCAGATGATGGACCTTGGAGACTGACCGATTTAAAAAAAAATGTCAGGTTGCTGTAAAATTTTAAGATTTTCTCTAAACCTCCACGGCTACCCACCAAAATGCTGAAAAACTTGTATTTAGGTCACCACACTGGTATTTTGGGAAATGTGACTGTAGTCTTATTACATTCATTCAAAGGATTGGATTTAAATTCCTATCTCACAATACTGTTACCGTCACAGTCAAGATTTCACAAAGATAACATAAAAGTGGGCCATTGTTGTTTTTAAAAAGAAACACTTTTTCATTTTGTGTGGTCTGAGTTGGCATTCACTGAGTGTGTCCCACATCTCAGCACACAATGTCGACCTCTTCTTGCCGAACTGAATAATGATGCTGCTCCTTTGATGTTCCGTATTGCGTTCAGAAAAGAATTTTTCTGCTTTTGTTTCATCCGTGTTGGGATTCTTTCGTTTGTTGTGTTGAGGTTGACTCTGCAGACTTTTGTCAGCTGACTCAGTAATGGATTTTCAGCATCGATGCATCTTCAAAATTTCTGTTCGTGCTTTCAGTTGACACTATTTTTTTTTCCATACCAATCAAATGTAACCTGTAAGCCACAGGCTGTAAAGCATGATTGATGAATCTAACATCAGGCCAAATTAAATTAAACAGGGATTAGAAATGTTCCCAGTCAACATGACTCTTCTTAGAGTTTAGTTCTCAGATCTCAACAAGACCTTTCCCATTCCTGTTGAATGAGACTTTTTTTATGCTTCTCACACTTTGTGCCCATCACTCAGATCCCTACAGCCTGGAAGGCAGATGCCCAGAGCAGCAAATATTTACAGAGAAATCCACACATCTACTTTCTGTATTATTTCCATGACTCTGGGGGCTGCAGCCTATAGTCGAGCAGCACATAAACAAGAGGCTGGGCGCGACCGCTGTTTGGTTTGTGTTTACAACAGTCATGCACCGTCACATTCCGAAACACTCACTCGATACTTCATCAACGGACCGCCACGCTTTCATCTGTGACACAAATTATGTTTGACTTGTTTTTTTCGGAATTTAGGTGTAACAAAATCCAGGTCTTCGTGGCCTCTTTGTGATCCTGTGTCCCAGATGATTGCGGAGATCTGCATCAGCACGTCAGATTCTACGCAGAGACGATTAGCGGCGCTTTGCTGATGTTCAGAGAAATGTGAACCTGTCAGTTTGAGCGTTGCATGGCCTAAAAATAATCCTCTGATTTAAACTTAAAGAAAAGAATTTCAGCTAAAGATGTGTCGTCAAGCGCCTCATGGAGTTTGTGTAGTGAAATTCTGTCAAGCAATTAAACAAAGACGTCCAATTCCAATGAATCCATTCAAATGAGATGTATGCATATTTTCATTTAATTGCTTAAATTCAGAACATTTGTTGAAAAAAACTCAATAAAAAGAATAATTATAATAATTTTCATAATATTGATTGCTATTCTTAACCATTGCTACTTTCCAAACAATTATACTGTAGAAGCAACACATAAAAGTTGTTTAAATTGTCCACGTTGTCCTTAATCTGAAACACACAAGTCTGTTTTTTGTCCACAAAGTTACACAAACGTGATACATTTTTTAAAGTTAACATTTAGCTATTCACTATGCTCTCATGAGATTGGGTTACACCCCTCTTTTGTGAATGTATGTATATATACTGTTAGTGTATATAAGCTGAGCTGAACATTTTAGATCTTCTGGCTGATAAAGTCTGCAGACATAACACAGCTTGAAGTGCACTTCTTATGCTTCTGTTCTAACAAAAGCAGAAGTGACGTGAAGAGGTTTGAAATTGTTTAATTAACTGTAATCATTTTGGGTGTATATAGGATTCCATTCTTCGAATGCAAGAAATAATTTAAGATTTTTGAGGATGATCATGACCTATCTGAGAAAAAGTCCTGAGACATATAACATTTCGTAGAAACACCGTGGGTTTCCCCTTTAATCGTTCTGGTGTTGGATGTCTTATATGTTGAAAAACTACAAATTATAATATGAAAAGTCATTTGTCGTGCTTTTAGTATTACAATTTGTAAATAAGTGAATTTCAAAATAACTTGCAGTATTTAAACAACAAAAATACTTGAGAATAACCTAAAAAAATAAAGAAGTATCCTTTTTTTACACCAGTACAGTAATTAAATAACAAAGTTATTAGTTGTATCTTTTAGTAATTCTTCTATGACAGTTTTTTTTTTTTTAATGTGATTGATGGTTTAGTTTCTTTAACTGTTTTAGATCGTTCCCGATTTGATCCTCCTTAATTTTGGCACTGAGAAAACCTCATGAGGTTGTAGTTATTTGTTCCTTTTGTAAACCTTTTTGTATTTAAAATGGCAGACAGCTTTGTACACAAATTACAGAATACTTATGTTAATTAAGTCCCTAAATTTTAATATTTACAATTTACTGAAAGATGAATTAGATCAGGGGTGTCAAACTCAATCGTACAGGAGCCAAAATCCAAAACACACCTTAAGTCGCGGGCCGAACAGGATAAACATTTATTTAAAACACTAAAACTACATTTTAAAACATTTTAACATTACTATGAATAAAAACAGGCAGGAATATTATTCCAGAAGAAACAACTTAAATTAAATAACTTTCAAGATTTTACTCTCCATAAAAGTATATTTAGTCAAAATTATACTAGTTAGAAATAAGTCCATTATAACATCACACCATTAATACCAATAGAATAAAATGATCTGGAGGGTCGGATATAATTACCCCGAGGGCCGAATTCCTTTTTTTTGTAGACTGAAAATTGGATTTGTATTAACTTGCATGTGTCTCCCCAAATTTTAATGCAGCAGTTCATATGTGGAACGGTCAGTCACTTGTGTAATAAACACAGAGCTTTGCTGTTTAGTTGTTAACATTATGTCAATTTTTTCCCCAAAAATCAGAAACCTGTGTTGTTTTCCAGGAAAAAATTCCTGCAGATCAGCAGGATTCCATTAGTTTGCCTCTGAGTTGTGGGCAGTTTCATTGGCGTGGAGAAGCCCTGCCTCATTTCCCATCATCCATCTGTTTCCATGCTCTCCTGCTAGCTTACAGCCCTCCACAACCCCAAGCTAACATTAGCGGTGATCAATACTTAAGCTATCCATCCACACAGTTTTGATCCAGATACCAGCTCAGACAAAAAAAAAACAAGATTTGTCCACAAGTGAATGCACCAGAAGGGAGTGGAGAGAGCTTGTGGCTTCATCACTGCTACAGGTTTATTTATTTTTTGGTCTGCTCCTTATTTACAGAAATCTGAATTAAAAAAAATAGTCAGAAATGCAATTTTAAGCTAAATTTTGCTTATATTTGTCCAGTATCATGAGAAAAATGCCAAAAGAACATGTTTAAAACACCAAAAACACAATTTCCATCAGTGGGTTTAACCTGCTGGTACACTCAGAGCTCATTTTTAACTAAGGTGGAAAAAGATTTGAAAACAATATATTTTATAAGTTTAGATAAATTTGCTCTTTGCAAAGTCTTTGGGCTTTTCCTTTGCACTTAGCTGGATTTATAAGGTGTTAGTTTGGTCCCTGAGAATGGTCACTGGCTCTTTTGTTATTGTTAAACCTTGCAGACACTTTTAAAGTTTGCAGCCTGTAGTTTATGAAAAGTGAGACAGTTGTCGTTTCCAAATGAAATAAACATTTTCTACCAACGATTTGAAGGCGTTTTTTTAGAAACACGCATTTAGCGGTGCGAGGACGGTTGTAAAACGACACTTTAATTTTTATTTTTCCCGGTTGAAAAAGCCGTGTTTTTTTATGCATGACAGCAGTCTGATCTCTGGCTTTTGTAGTTTGGGATGAGTAAGACTAAACCAAAAGGCTTTTGAGACAACCACTTTAAAGAAGCCTCAAAGAGAAGCTGTCATTATTTTAGTGTAGGCAGATGGAGGCCTCTGTTAGGTGAGGCCACACACATGAGATTTTGCAGGGATTTTTTGTTTTTGCCAAGATTTGGAGATGGATTTGACATTCGGTTGGTGTAAATGTAACATGAGCTGAGCTGGGCTGCCTGATCGGATTTTTGTAAGGGAAAAAATATTTAATCCTCTGCATATTTTGATGATCTCTCTTGATCTAACTCAGATTACTGGCTACCATAAAAGTGTCAAAACAAGTTTAGAAGCTCAGTATTTTAGATTAGGAATCCCTCAGCAACGTTCTGTTAAGTGTCGAAAATGTATGAAATATTAAGACAATTTTTCTAACAAAATAAATGAATAAAATGTTGACAGTTCTGCATATCAACATGCTCAGATCCTACCTGGCTGCTCTGGGTTTTTGGGTCACTGCATTACCCCGTCCCTGTTTCTCATTTATTCAAGTTTTTTCTTTATTCCCTCATAAGAAATTAAAGCTGATGATCCTTTTTCTGATATTCGTCGTCATCTAGAAGCATTCCTTTATTGTGACTTCATTATTAACAAAACATCCAGTCTCACGCTGTACATAAAAGGTGGGTGTAACTGCCATGACATCACTCTTTGCTCTTAAGTTTTTAGGGGTGTTTTTTATTGCCTTTGGTGGTTTTGTCCTTGGAATCTTTGGAGATAAATGTTGGCACACATGCAAGAAAATGGAAGCATCTTCAAAATCTGCAGCTACTCAAGGATCAATTTTTGTCCAAACTAAGATTCTCTGTTGGAACACTGAGAGCTTAAAAAAGTAAAAAAGCTGTTCCAATAAAATGTTTCCTAGTAAAATAAAATATGCCCCTTATTTTTTTAACAGTTACTGAAGAATACTTAGATTTGAACATTAGACAGATAGACCCTCACTGATAAAAATTGTGTTTTGGGTGTTTTTGATGGAGGACATATAAAGAGAAACTTAAAATTAAAACTACAATTCTGAGCATTTCTTTATTCAAATTGTTGTAAATCAGGAGCTGATTCCCTTTGAAATCAGCAGGCCACAAGCTCCCTGTTCCACTCCATTCCAATGCTTTACTTGTAGACGAATAGATCCATGTACGTTGTCGTTTTCCTCGTCTGAGCTGGCATCTGGTTCAAAATATTGCTCACCATTTTTGTTGTATTGTTAAGTTTGGGTTGTGAGGGGCTGTAAGATAGCGGGAGAGAGGGTAAACAATTAAGGATGGGAAATGAAGGAAGGGTCACTCCACGCCAAGTCCTACCTAGAAATCACAGGTGAATTTCTTTTGAACTTCTGCTGCTTTGCAGAAACTATTTATTTATTTATTATTTTTGTTTGTTTAATTATTTCATTTTCATAGCACACAACAATAAATTACTAAATATTATTGACTTTGGTGAAAATGAAAGGGGACAGAAAGAAGAAAACTTATCTCTGTCCCATTTAATGAAACCAAACTATTTTTAACCAAATATATCTCTTTGTAATACGAAAAAAAATTACGTCAAATGATCTGCAAAAGCAACAAAAGATGACCAATAAAAACAAAGCAAACAACAAAAAGAAAAAAATAACATATTGAATTCCTCAGCATTTATTAGCTATGTCCTAGAATTTTTTGATTTTGGCTAAAATTGGCATAAACACAACTGAAAGACCACTGGGAACAATTTTACAATAGACTGAGAGATGATCAGATTGGGACTTAAGGGTTAATTCTGGATCTTGATAATGATAAAAAAAAGAATATAGAATATTAGTCCAGGATCCTTTATTGTCACTGATCTTAGAAGTACTTCCAGTCTGATTTCATTTCATTTAGAGTTTAAAAGACGAGATCTTGTCGTCTCATCGAAAGAGAACCCTGAAGACATAAATTGTTTCTCCAGGCCATGGACTATGATAACAATTTAAAAAATCCCTCCAATCATCTTTCACAGTGGTCTTTTAATTAGATTGTGCTGTTTTTAGCCAAAATAAAAAAAATCTGTCATTTTCCAGAACATAGTTTCTCTAGCTGGACTCTTATGTTTGTCAAATCTCTCAGTAAATGAAAAGGAAGATTGTTGCACTCGAGTGTCATCAGAGGCTCTGGTGCAGAGGTCACAGTCTGTGAAGGCTCCAAAAAGGTCTCCAAAAAAAGCTATTCAGTTCTAAATGAAGGAATTTTTGTCAATGTTTAATCCAAACAGATATTGATTTTACTGGCTTTCATTTTTATTCATACCATCTTTTAAGCTAAAACATGTTAATCTGATTTAACTCTAACAAGTTCCAAGGAAAAAGATATTTTCTTTGTGAGTCACAAAGACAAACTTCTCAGAACTTTTTACGCCTCCTGACCTAATTTCAGATTTGGCTTTAAATGTTTTTTTGTTTTAGTTACTTGTAAGTAGGTTAACTTTAGCTGAGTTTTTAAGAAAAAGTGCATCTGGTTTTACTCTGTGCCCTCATGTTCAAAGTAAATGAGAAAGGTTCAATTTTTTTAAAGTCTAATTGAGTTGTAGGGAAATGGAAAACTTTCCATAAAAAAAAAAAAAATAATTATTGTGAGCCGATTTTGTTTTATCCCGATTGAAATGCTTCAAAGACTGAGCTAAACGCTGCACCCATGTGAAATGAGGCCTTTCCTGTGAGAACCAATACAGTGTATTGTGTCAGGCCAACAGCTCCAAGGCTGGCTGGAAGTGGGATGGTGACCGGCAGCCCGGAGAAAAGGTCCTGCAGGATATAAAGGAGAGGAGAGAGCAGAAGAGGCGGCTCCAAGAGATTGAACAGCAGCTGGAGACCCTGGACCGCAGCCAGGAAATGACTGTGAGTATAAAGCAGCTTTATGCGCTCAGTCATAAGGAAGCATGAAATGATATTCAACTTTATATGGACTAATCATTGTAAAACAGGATTCGTTCTGGGTCACACCAGGAAGATGAAATGACATAAAGAGCTTTATCTCTCTGTGGACTCATTTTATTCCCTCTTCCATCTTTCTCCTCCTCCAGAGTTTATAGGAGGGTTGAAGGTCCTCACTGATAGGTTTATTTCCCCCCGCTGTTTTAAATTTCTCCCTGACTCGATGTCCACCCTCCAATGTTCTCTAGAAGCCCTGTCTGGTTTTAGGAGAGTCTGCAGAGTTACAACCCGAGGGCTTCGTCTCTAAAGCCTGTAGCTAAAGACCCAAAACAAGAATGTCGCCGGGACAAAGGCAGAAACCAATCCTGATTTCTGTTGCCTCCGATATTTATGGCTTTACATTTTTTTAGGCAAGGACACAAAAGCAGTGGGGATGAATTTATAGAATTGATTTAAGCTGCCCTCAGTGGAATGTAGCTTCACAAACAGATGAAGACTTGCATGCTGTATACGTGCACTCTGGTAAAGTATTTTGTTTGGAGCCACACCCTTACCTAAAAGGCAGCGTGTTCATGAACCAGTCTAATTAGCTTTGAGGAAGCTGTACTCTTAGCTACTGCTACTGTTATGCAGTCACAACATTTTCCGCAGAAGACTAAGTAACTGTGTGGCTTCGGCACACTTACAGTGCATATTCTTGGTGCCGGCGGCCTTTCTTGAAAAGATTTATTAGCATTGGATTTGTCTGGAAGGGCATTCTTAACCCGCTTCAGTAAACTCATAAAGCTAATATGTATAAGAGCCATAACTCAAACATTACTGTCGTTCATTTCTGCAACACAAGTTTGGAATACTTGCATGGTGAATAGTTTCCTAGTTTATGGGGAAAATATATGCAGCACATTTTTTAACATTTAGAGTAGATGATTTTTTACATGTTCTTGTGGCATTTTTCTTATGATGGAGGACATATATGAAGAAAATGAAACTTAAAATTGCATTTCTGCGTATTTCTTTATTCTATTGGGAATCAGGATGATGCATCTACTTAAAGACAACTAGATCTATATACGTCTTTGTTTTCTTCGTCTAAACTGGCATCTGGCTCAAAACTGTACAGCTGTATAACTCCAATATTGCTCAAAACTCTTGTTGTAACTGGAGGTGTCAGATTGGGGGTTTGTGGAACTGTAAGCTAGCAGAAGTACGTGTGAATAGAGAGCTCCCAGTAATGGAAAGGGGAAGGGGGGGTGGGTTTTCCCCGCAGAAGGGACTTTCTAAAGAACTCCTGTGTTCACAGTCTTTACAGTGTCCTCCCTTCGAAACGGCGTTTCAGAACTTTGTGTGTCAGAAAAAGTCACCACAAAGTCAGCGTCACTCTGATGAACTCTTGACCAGTCAGAGTATGGAATATAAACATGAGAACTAATTTATACCGGAAAAACACTTTTTATCTTTCATAATTTATTTTTGTTTTACTTTTTTTTTTTACACCTATTTATCCTTGCTTTATTTGCACATGAAAGCATAAGACACCCAAGCTAAATTCTTTATAAATGCACTGCAATTGGCCAATAAAGCTGATTCTTATTCTGGTGTTCTAAAAAAACTACACAGGTTTATTTATGTAGTTATTTTTAGATAAGAATAGCGTAATCATAATTAAAAGACCAGTGAATTGTTTTAAACAGCTCAAAAGATGATTTAATTGTAACAGGATGCGTTTTTATTATGTTTTTATTCTATTTTTTGCTGGGCCCTGTTTGTGTGCACTGACTGTTT